>NC_134353.1:60758679-61120952 GCF_048569485.1 Anomaloglossus baeobatrachus
ACAGGCCATCATGCACGTCTGTATGCAGGGGCATTGGTGAACCTCACAATTTTGGACTGTCCTGGCAAAGGAAAATACTACAAAGACTCACTTCCTCAAAATGGGCACATTAGACTCAAGAGGCCTTTATGTACGTCTCTTCTCAGGGACATCGGAGTGCCACACAATGTTTTCACGTAAAATCTTTCATGTAATGTCCAAAAGTAACATACACCAGCTCTATCTCACTATTGGGTATGTGCCCTTAACATTTCCGCCATGAAAATTCATTTTGGTGTCATTTTGGAAGGTTTTCTGGTGAGTCCGTAAAAATGGCGTAAAACGCGGACAAAATTGTTTACAGCTGTGACTTTTGAGTGATAAATGCTTCAAGGGGTCTTCCCCATGCTGTTGCCATGTCACTTGAGCACTCTTATGAGACTTTTGTGACATTTTTAGGGTTTCTACATGCTGCCGGGGGTCATTTCATAAAAATACTCGGGTCTCCCATAGGATAACATTGGGCTCGGTGCTCGGGCCGAGTACACGAGTATCTTGGGATGCTCGGCCCGAGCCTCGAGCACCCGAGCTTTTTAGTACTCGCTCATCACTAATAGCGATGTAGCAGAGCTGAATTTGCTTGTTTTTTAACTCTTTGGCTGTGTATTGTTTAATCACTGTGGTTCTCAGAGAATGGTATAGTAACTTTACCATCAAATATTTGGAACCCCAGATTACTATAGAGGTGCCAGGAAATAATCTATTTATCTTCAACACCAAATATTGATTACCATAATTTTCAGATTATAAGATGCACTTTTCCTCCCCAAAATTTGGGAGGAAAATGAGAGGTGCATTTTATAATCTGTAGGCAGCTTACCGGGAGGTGGTGGAGCAGAGTCACAGGATGCAGGGAACATGGTGCAGGTGGTGCGCTGTGCTGCGGGCTTACTACGGGTGGTGCGCTGTGCTGTGGGTGGTGCGCTGTGCTGCGGGCTTACTACGGGTGGTGCGCTGAGCTGTGGGTGGTGCGCTGTGCTGGGCTTACTGTGGGCAGTGCTCTGTGCTGCGGGTTTACTGCGGGCGGTGTGCTGTGCTGCGGGCTGTACTGTGGGCAGTGTGCTGTGCTGTGGGCTTACTGTGGGTGGTGTGCTGTGCTGCGGGCTGTACTGCGGGCTGTGAGGCAGGGGCTGCCAGTCAGTGGTGTGGACTTCAAATAATGGCACCCGGAGTCGGCGCGTGCGCAGAGGGAGCTTTCAGCTCAAGATTTCATCAGCGCATGCCCCACCTCCGGCCCATTGATCTCCCTGCAGCGGACTAAAGGAAAATGGCCCGTGCTCAGATGAGATCTTGGATTGTCACTGAGCCGATAGCTCAAACTGCACATGCGCCAACTCCGCTCGCCATTTCTTTAAAGCCCGCACCGCCAACAGTTTCTGGATGTTCCTCCTACCTCAGCGCCTGCAGCGAGCATCCGGGATATCCGACGCATCGTCCACAGCATCGCCCTACTCCACCACCGCCCCTGCCTCCTGTGACTTCGCTCCACCACCGCTGCCACCCCCCCATTAAGACACCACCGGATTATAAGAAGAACCTCATAATTTTTTTTCCCTTTTTATATCTAAATTTGGGGTGCGTCTTATAATCCGGTGCGTCTTATAAAACGAAATATACGGTATTTAGATTTGTCATTTGTTAGTTCGCATTTTGTTAATTGATAAAAAATATACTATTGACTTCTATTTTAAGCATTCTTACTGTGCAGCATTTTTTACTCACCTGTCTAAAACCTTTATCCAGTACTATGTATATTGCTAAAAAAATCTGATGTAAATGCCGCTGTTCTCCTAAATCCGGAGCTGTTTTTGTTTTGTTCCTGCGCTTCTCCAGTCCAGAGAAATGTCTCCACCTTACCTGCATGTAAGGCTATGTGCGCACCCTGCGTTTTTTCCAGGTGCGTTTTTGGTGTAAAAACTGCATGACTTTGCTTCCTCATGAAGTCTATGAGTTTTCATTTTTGCTGTCCGCACAGTGCAGTTTTGTTTTAGGTGCGTTTTTGTGGTGATCATAAAGATGCAACATGTCCATTATTTCTGTGTTTTTGTCTCCGTTTTTCACCCATGCAATGCATTGGAAAAAACGCATGAAGAAAAACGCACCAAAACGAGGTAAAAACGGATGCGTTTTTACTGGTGCGTTTTTTTGCCGCGGGTGCGTTCTTGTGCGTTTTTTGCAGCCAGAAACACTGCATCTTTGTGGTCAGAAAAAGACGCAGCGTGCGGACATAGCTTAAATCTTGTTCTGTCTGTCAAAATGGTGTGGTGGTGGTCACCTCCTCTCTGTGGGGATGTTCTCTGAAGACCACACCCACTTGGATGAAAACATGAGATTTGTATATAGAGCAAAGAGGACTATATCTCATAAACGGAGAGGCACAAGAACAAATAAAAAAACAACTTTGGATTCTAGAAGGAATCAGAAATTAGACCAGGTAAAAAAGAATTAAATTGAAGAATTATTTGATAGAGACAGGCCTTCCATAAAGGGGTTTCCCACTGCATAAACCCTACTTGGAAGCACAATCTAATCCGTATGTGTTAGAAGGGTCCTATCATGCGCTGTCTGGACTCGCGGATTACAGCAACGGCATCGGACCCTGTTCACAATGCAAAGTTCTCTTAAATGCTGAGCTGTGCTGGGCATCGGCTGAGTTGTGTCCACTGCTCCCAGCCGTGTAGGAGTTAATCCTTCTCTGAGCAGTGTGCGACTCTTCTGAAAGTCAAGTTACTGATTGCCATCCACAGCTGGTCTCTTCCTATTTAAGGCTGGTGAGTTTGTTAGGAGATCGCCGAAGATAGCATCTGCTCGTGCTCTTACAAATATCCAGTGTCCTCGATGATCCTATTTTGGTGACCTGCGATCTGTTGCTTGTGTGGTGTGGAAATGTCCCTTGGTATGCTTTACTTCTTCTCTTATATTTTATTTCCCCCTCAACTTTTATTGTCTACCCTTTGTGGCTGTTTGCAGAGTGAATGAGTTTCAGTTCCTCCCTCTGTGCATGTCTTTTTAGGAGGGGGGTTATATTGATACGTCATGCCCCCCCCCCAGGAGGTTGGGGGAGTGTGAGGGATTATGTCACGGTGTGAATAGGAGACAGGGACATGCTGGGGGCCCAGACCTCACTACCCTTAAGTGTACCTCTGGGTTGAGGGTCAGTGCAGGGATCCCAGTCTTAGGGCCAGCTCAGGTCTTCCCAGCTAGCCTAGTCCAACAGGTCCAACAGGTCCTTTCCCAATAAGCTCATTTGTAATCTTTGGGGAAACCTATCAGTAATTGTTCACTTTATCTACAGCGCCACCACAGGAGAAGTGAAGCATTGCACAAGTGTCAATTCAGATCAACTCATTTTGGGACATTTGGATTCTTCATCCTCTATGTTACATTGTACATAACAGACTGTAAAATGAGATAACAGGGAATCTATTTGTAAACCCATGTGGACAGCAGAAATGAAGGAAAGGTGAGCTTTGATGTGGTCATTAATCAGCTCAAGGGAGTTGGGAGTTTCACTTGACCCTTTCCATAAACGATCAGAAAAAAATGTCTGCTAGAAATAGATGAGAACATGATAACCAAGGTAAAGCAAGAGGGAACATGAAAAACGCTTAGGAATGATTTACTGTGCACAGGCAAAGCCCTGTAATCGCTCCCAGTTGCTTATTTTTCCAGAATTCTGATGCTGAACGGACATAAATAAAACAGGTCATTGTCTGCCTCAACCATTCTACTTTTTTTGGAGAAGGGGGGGGGGGCGGCCAATGAAGTATATGGTACTTTAGGCCAACAAGGTTATATGGCAGATCTTCTTCAGACATAAGAGGAGATGTCTACCTGAATGTCTGCTTCAATCTTTATTAATACAAATTTGGAGATATGTTTTGGATCTGATTAGCGGCTTAAAGTTTTAAGTTGTTTTTGGTCTGGATTCTATATGGAAACAGAAGTGTGGATATGATTGAAAAATGAAAAATAAAAACAGTTTGAGCTGAGTTTGGTTCTTATAATAGTATTTAGTAATTTCATCCTTACAATAAAGCCATAAAGTGCTCATATACTTATAATACCAACTTATAGTGCTCATATACTTATAATACTGCCATATGGTACTCTTGTACTTATACTTATAATATCGCCATATGGTGTTTACATACTTATAATACTGCTATATAGTTTTCATGTACTTATAATACCATCATATAGTGCTCTTATACTTATAATCCCATCATATAGTGCTCATATACTTATAATACCATCATATAGTGCTCTTATAGTTTTAATACCATCATATAGTGCTCTTATACTTATAATACCATCAGATAGTGCTCATATACTTATAATACTGCCATATGGTACTCTTTTACTTATACTTATAATATCGCCATATGGTGTTTACATACTTATAATACTGCTATATAGTTCTCATGTACTTATAATACCATCATATAGTGCTCTTATACTTATAATACCATCATATAGTGCTCATATACTTATAATACCATTATATAGTGCTCATATACTTATAATACCATCATATAGTGCTCTTATACTTATAATACCATTATATAGTGCTCTTATACTTATAATACCATCATATAGTGCTTATACTTATAATACCATTACATGGTGCTCTTATACTTATAAAACCAACATATGGTGCTCTTATACTTATAATACCATCATATAGTGCTCTTATGCTTATAATACGATCATATAGTGCTCATATACGTATAATACCATCATATAGTGCTCATATACTTATAATACCATCATATAGTGCTCTTATACTTATAATACCATTATATAGTGCTCTTATACTTATAATACCATCATATAGTGCTCTTGTACTTATATAACCAACATATGGTGCTGTTATACTTATAATACCACCATATGGTGTTCATATACTTATAATACCATCATATAGTGCTCTTATAAAACCAACATATGCTGCTCTTATACTTATAATACATATAATATAGTGTGCTTATGTCGCGGGTGGCGGGGCGCTGCGCTCCCCACGCTCGGGTCCGGCGCTGCTGCTGCTGCTCGGTGGCTCAAGCGTTGGGCCGGATCCGGGGACTCGAGCGGCGCTCCTCGCCCGTGAGTGAAAGGGGTCGTTGGTTGGTGTTTGGGATGTCGGTTTGTGACGCCACCCACGGTGTGTGGTGAGGTTGGGGCACCACCGCTGCTCTGTACGGGGATCCCGGGAGCGATGGCAGGGAGCAGCTGAGATGTTTCTCTCCCCTCCGTGAGTAGGGGGGTTTTTGGCAGTCCCGGGGCCAGGAGTTGTTGTCTGTAAGGTGGGTTGCAGGGCTTGACCAGGTGCAGGGTCGCGGGGCAGCGCAGTGCCAGACGGCACGGTGGTACTTACTCAGCCAGTAACGCACAGGGAGTCTCTGGTAAAACAAACGGCTGGATGGACGAGTCCCACAGACGGCTGCGACGGTCACTCCCGGTAGGTTGGCGGTAACTGTCTCTCCCTGCACCGGTATTATGTTCTTGGCCCCGATGGCTTCCCACCGGTAACCCGCTCCCCAGCGGTTGGTTGGCTAAGGGAGCCCCTGTTTGCCCGCAGGCTCTGGCCCTGGGAGCTCTAGCTCTGGCAGTAGCTTTCTCTCCCTCACGGTTTGGACGGTTGCCTTCAGTTGGGTCTTTACTGCTGGGAAACCCCGGAGGTTCCCGTCGCAGACGGATTTGACCGATTTAACGGCGACTCCAAGCCTGGTCAGGGTCCGTAGGCCCTGCCGGATAGTGCTAGCTTCTCTTCACGTCCGTCCCCGGTCCTTACGGTTGTGCGTCAATCGGCCTCTCCTGCAGATGGTCACCACCATCTGCCAACCTTGCTGTCAGGTGCCCGGGCCACGTACCCGGACACGGCCAGTCAGTTCCTCCACTACCACTTCCCTGACTCTCACTCTCTACACTCCAAACTGATCTGCTTTTCTTTTCCCACCTCCAGGACTGTGAACTCCTTGGTGGGAGGAGCCAACCGCTTGGCCCCGCCCCACCTGGTGTGGACATCAGCCCCTGGAGGGAGGCAACAAGGATTTGTGTGTGCGGCCGATGTGCCTAACCGGGGTGTGGGGTGTGTTGTTGCAGTACCTGTGATGTCCTGGCTAGTCCAGGGCGCCACACTTATATGTATAATACCATCATATGGTGCTCATATACTTATAATACCATCATGTGGTGCTCTTATACTTATAATACTGCCATATGGTTCTCTAATGCTTATAATACTGCCGGACACTGTTCATATGAGGCTGCATTCATTTTGTAGTCAAGCTTAAATTCTAAATAAATATTGCAGGTCCTTGGCTTCTTATAGATAGCCTAGAGTTTATCACTCTTAAAGGTAATTGGCCAGGACGGAACAGAACGTGAGATGAAGCGAGTGCCCCGGCAGGAGTTCCCTAAGCATCAGAAAGCTGAAGCTAGGTTCGGCCATATTGGCAAAGATAAAGAAGAAGCAGGGAGTGAAGAGAGAGAGTTCTGAAAGGCTCAGAGGCAGGCACGTCTAAGAGAGTCGGTATCCGGCCTATGAGAAGACCTCACCTGGATGAGCCCAGCTGCCCAATGGATCGAGGGAAGAGAAGTCCGGCCTCGTCCTCCCCGAGTCAAGTGCATCACCGCATCGTCAAGCTTCAGAGCGGACCAGTCCTGCGGATAGTGCCGTGAGTGTACACCCAGGTGCGGCAGTTAGGGAACTATATTAGGCCTCCTTAGTCAGGGTGCGGTAGCCGTATGGTCCCTTTAGGGAGACCAGATAGGATAGAGGACAGAGCAGGATTGTTTAATGCTCAATATATGCATATCACTGTGCTGCTTTTAAAACCATATTGTATGTTGTACTAGTTGTGACGACCTGGGAAGTCGCTTCAGCTAAAAAGTATACTGTTGTAATGAGTGGTGTTTTCCCCCCTTGACCCCTTTTTCTCCCCTCCCACTGCTTGGCAGATATCTTTTGTTATTCACTGTAAAAAAAAAACATTCTCCCTGGTTTATCCGTTATAACGTTATAATAAAATGCATTAAACTCACCTGTCCTAGGCTCTCATCTGTCCTAGGCTCTTATCTGTCCTAGGCCCTCATCTGTCCTATGCCCTCATGTGTTCTAGGCCCTCACCTATCGTAGGCCCTCACTTGTCCTTGGCTCTCACGTGTCCTAGGTCCTCACCTGTCCTAAGTCGTCACCTGTCCTACGTCCTCACCTGTTCTAGGCCCTCACCTGTCCTAGGCACTCACCAGTCCTAGGCTCTCACCTGTCTTAGGCCCTCACCTGTCTTAGACCCTCATGTGTCCTCCTAGGCCCTCACCTGTGCTAGGCCCTCACCTGTGCTAGGTTCTCACCTGTCCTAGGCCCTCACCTGTCCTAGAACCTCACCAACGCTAGGTCCTCACCTGTTCTAGGACCTTACCTGTTCCAGGTCCTCACCTGTGCTAGGCCCTCACCTGTCCTAGGCCCCACCTGTCCTAGGCCCCACCTGTCTTAGGCCTTCACCTGTGCTAGGCCCTCACCTGTGCTAGGCCCTCACCTGTCCTAGGCCCTCACCTGTCCTAGGCCCTCACCTGTCCTAGGGCCTCACCTACCCTAGATCCTCACCTACCCTAGGTCTTCACCTACCCTAGGTCCTCACCTGTCCTAGGCCTCACCTGTCTTAGGCCCTCATGTGTCCTATGCCCACAACTGTACTAGGCCTTCACCTGTCCTAGGTTCTCACCTATCCTAGGCCCTCACTTGTCCTAGGACATTACCTGTCCTAGGCCTTCACCTGTCTTACACAGCTTCTACTACCACAGCTTCGTTGGTCTTCCTCCAATCAGTGGCCTTAACACTGGAGAGGGATTGCATAAAGGACCGAAGACCAGCTTGGAGAACTTTGGAGCTGTAGCAGATGAAGTAAACAAGGTGAGCTCCATGGACAAATTAGTATAAGGTATTATATTATTTTAACTCCTTGGGTTGCAGTGCAAACACCATGTGCTAGATTCAGTGACTGGTTGACCAAATACAACTATTCATACCTTCCAAGATGCAGACAAATTCTCTGTTCATACATCAACAGTCCAGATTTTGGAAAGCAGGTCTAGAATATTAGACTGTGTGCACATGTTGGGTTTTTATTGTGATTTTTATGCATCGTTGAGTGCAGATTTGTCACATAACTACTAGCAAATCCTAATGCCAGCAAAGTCAATGAGAAACATAAAGTGCAGTGCACACTTGAGTATTTTCTCCTTGCATATTTAGTACCGAAAATAATCTGCACCTTGTCAACTTTTCAGCATTTTTTTTATCTTTGTCACGATTGATTTTAATTGGAAAAACGCGTAAAAAAACAAGGCAAAAATGTGCATTTTGCTGCTGTGTTTTTCCTGCCAAGAGATGCAAAAATGGTGCAGAAATTCCTGCAACCAAATACTCAACGGAAGACATAAAAAATGAATATCCTGCAGTAAGTAAATGAATAGTAATAGTATATGTTAACATTATTTTGATCAAAACAGTGTAGACGCCATCCCACTGCAACAAGGTGTACCTAATCAGGATAGTTCTAGCTATAAATGACGGGTGCAGAGCTGGACAAAGGACTGATTGTTTTGCAACTAGAAGCCATCGCACCACAACAAGGTGTACCTAATCAGGATGGTTCTAGCTATAAATGATGAGCGCAGAGCAGGATCAGGAACTGACCATTTTGCACCTAGAAGCCATCCCACCACAACAAGGTGTCCCTAATAAGGATGGTTCGAGCTATAAATGACGGGTGCAGAGTAGGATCAAGGACTGACCATTTTGCACCTAGAAGCAATCCCACTATAACAAGGTGTACCTAATCAGGATGGTTCTAGCTATAAATGATGGGCGCAGAGCAGGACCAAGGACTTACTGTTTTGCACCTAGAAGCCATCCCACCACAACAAGGTGTACCTAATCAGGATGGTTCTAGCTATAAATTATGGGTGCAGAGCTGGACCAAGGACTGACCATTTGCACCTAGAAGCCATCCCACCACAACAAGGTGTACCTAATCAGGATGGTTCTAGCTATAAATGACGGGTGCAGAGCAGGACCAAGGACTGACTGTTTTGCACCTAGAAGCCATGCCACCACAACAAGGTGTACCTAATCAGGATGGGTCTAGCTATAAATGACGGGCACAGAGCTGGACAAAGGACTGATTGTTTTGCAACTAGAAGCCATCCCACCACAACAAGGTGTACCTAATCAGGATGGGTCTAGCTATAAATTACGGGTGCAGAGTAGGACTAAGGACTGACCATTTTGCACCTAGAAGCCATCCCACCACAACAAGGTGTACCTAATCAGGATGGGTCTAGCTATAAATTACGGGTGCAGAGTAGGACCAAGGACTGACCATTTTGCACCTAGAAGCCATCCCACCACAACAAGGTGTACCTAATCAGGATGGGTCTAGCTATAAATGATGGGCGCAGAGCTGGACCAAGGACTGACTGTTTTGCACCTAGAAGCCATCCCACCACAACAAGGTGTACCTAATCAGGATGGTTCTAGCTATAAATGATGGGCGCAGAGCTGGACCAAGGACTGACTGTTTTGCACCTAGAAGCCATCCCACCACAACAAGGTGTACCTAATCAGGATGGTTCTAGCTATAAATGATGGGCGCAGAGCTGGACCAAGGACTGACTGTTTTGCACTTGTCTGTGAAACGCTGTATAAACAGAATAAACAGTCCAAAAAAGTTGTGTTGCATCTCTTTATGTACAAGGCACTAGAAACTAAAACAAATCTGAAAAATAAGGCCATCACACTTGTTGCTATTATTCCTATGTGTAGGTGCATATTCACACTGTAGCCATTAACCCTTTACCAACACGATGTACTGGTACGTCATATGCTGGCTTCCACCCTAAGCCGCCATCTTTCTACGCACATGACAGCTGATTTAATCACTTCAATCCCTGACAGCGACATTTAACACACAGCATCAGAAGGGTTCGTCCTTCCACACTCCATGGCAGCTGATGATCACCTGATGACTATCATGCCTGTCATTACGATCCTCCTGTGAACGCCAACCAGTGGCCAGCTTTCATAGGAAACTGTTATTTTAGCAATACACAGCACTGCTGATGCACTGCTGTGTACAGCACAAGCGGTCGGACAATTAAATAGTAAGGTAAATGAATTGTAGTAGTATATGTAAATATACATAAGTTTCTTAGTTGACATTGTTTTGATCAAGAAAGTGTAAAAGCATAATTTATAAAGCCTTATCTGATTGTAAACTTGTAATATCATGCCTTATCTAGGCTTACAGCAGCAAAAGAGATTCGATTCACTGTCCCATACTCCTTTGAGATAATGAAACTACACTGCTCATTATGACCCAGTCTGCACAGCAAAGCTGACAAAGGGGATTTATCAGGTAATGAAATGATTCTGCTCATTACGATCCAGTCTGCACAGCAAAGCTGACAAAGGGGATTTATCAGGTAATGAAATGATTCTGCTCATTATGATCCAGTCTGCACAGCAAAGCTGAAGAAAACACTTCTGAGATAATGAAACGACCCTGCTCATCATGACCCAGTCTGTACAGCAAAAATGATGAAGGAGGCTAATGAAATAATGAAACAACTCAGCTCATTGTGATCCAGTCTGTACAGCAAAGCTGAAGAAGAGACTTCTGAGATAATGAAACGACCCTGCTCATCATGACTCAGTCTGTACAGCAAAGCTGATGAAGGAGGCTAATGAAATAATGAAACAACTCAGCTCATTGTGATCCAGTCTGTACCGCAAAGCTGAAGAAGAGACTTCTGAGATAATGAAACAACCCTGCTCATCATGACTCAGTCTGTACAGGAAAGCTGATGAAGGAGGCTAATTAAATAATGAAACAACTCAGCTCATTGTGACCAGTCTGTACCGCAAAGCTGAAGAAGAGACTTCTGAGATAATGAAACGATCCTGCTCATCATGACCCAGTCTGTACAGCAAAGCTGATGAAGGAGGCTAATGAAATAATGAAACAACTCAGCTCATTATAATCCAGTCTGTACAGCAAAGCTGACAAAGGAGACTTATGAGATAATGAATTGACTCTGCTCATTATGACCCAAACTGTACAACAAAGCTGAAGAAGGAGACTGCTTTAGAGGCCAGTATGAAAACAGTCAACAATATTTTAATATTTATTTAATGGATAACCACTCGAAAAAATAAAATAGCTCCAAAAAAACTTTATTTACGAATTTATGTCTTTTTTTCTGACAATACATAGCACAAAAAGCTTCTGTTTCAATAGCATTTAATTAAAAAGACACAAACCACAAGCCCACACTGCGCATTGTCTACAGTAGATTGACAACTTCTGTGAAGTTCAGGCGTCTGGCTCGATACCATTCATGCCGGCCCGGCTCTCGATAATTGTTCATTCTCTAGACGTAAACTTAAGGAACGCGTCTTATGGAATGAACAAAAAGTCACGTCAAATTGAGAATGAATGATGGGGCTTCCATATTTTTTTCTTCTGCGGGATGCTTGCCAACACCTTTCTGCTATGTGGAAGACAGGAAGCATTCAATCAGTCTCCGAGGGAAGGAAGAAATTCTCTGACTTCAGGATGTTTGCAAAAATTCCTACCTCGTTTATTATGATGCGCGAGCTTTAACTGTATACTTTATAAAGCACAGCTGTGACAGATTACCTGACCATTAACACTCCGCCAACCTCCTTTTTTTTTTTTTTTTTTACAATTTTCCTAACACTGCCGCGGTTTTACTTCTAATGTGTTCCCGATGCTGCCAACATTGTAATCAACCCCGGTCCCCGGGGACCATTGTCTTCCCGTACAGACTCATAGGGAAGAACTTCTCCAAAGTCTCAAAATCAACATTGAATTTAAAGGGGTAATTAGAAAAAAAATAAAATCACAGCTTTTTTCCGCGGTTTGTGTCTAGTATTACAGTCCAATCTCACTGAAGTGGAACGAATTGAGCTGCAACGAAAGCACACAACTCCTGACACTGGTTTTCCAAATATCATGGTTTTATTTTTTAGTATTGGACAAGACAAAATTGGTCACGTTGGAGATTAATGATTGTTTTGTCCTTCTGGGAGACAAGCCACCGCCACAGCAGCTTACTCCAATCTCCCAAATATAAAGTACATGCATGATTGATCAAGATGAGCATGCATGTGTTATTTAAGATGTATGGGGAACTAAATGATTGAGCATTGGCACTCCTAGTGGCCTAGAGGCGTCATGACATCACATGGCTGGCAGCCACCATGCTCGGGTGCTCGTAACTAGTGATGAGCGAGCACTACCATGCTCGGTTGCTCAATACTCGTAACTAGTGATGAGTGAGCACTACCATGCTCGGGTGCTCGGTACTCGTAACTAGTAATGAGCGGGCACTACCATGCTCGGGTGCTTGGTACTCGTATCTAGTGATGCGTGAACACTACCATGCTTGGTACTTGTAACTAGTGATGAGTGAGCACTACCATGCTCGGGTGCTCAGTACTCATAACTAGTGATGAGTGAGCACTACCATGCTCGGTTGCTAGATACTCGTAACTATTGATGAGTGAGCACTACCATGCTCAGGTGCTCGGTCCTCATAACTAGTGATGAGCGGGAACTACCATGCTCGGGTGCTCGGTACTCGTAACTAGTGATGAGCGGGCACTACCATGCTCGGGCGCTCAGTACTGGTAACTAGTGATGAGCGAGCACTACCAAGCTCAGGTGCTTGGTACTCATAACTAGTGATGAGCAGGCACTACCATGCTCGGGTGCTCAGTACTCGTAACTAGTAATGAGCGAGCACTACCATGCTCGGGTGCTCGGTACTCGTAACTAGTGATGAGCGAACACTACCATGCTCGGGTGCTCAGTACTGGTAACTAGTGATGAGCGGGCACTACCATGCTCGGGTGCTCAGTACTGGTAACTAGTGATGAGCGGGCACTACCATGCTCGGGTGCTCAGTACTGGTAACTAGTGATGAGCGGGCACTACCATGCTCGGGTGCTCTGTACTCGTAACTAGTGATGAGCGGGCACTACCATGCTCGGGTGCTCTGTACTCGTAACTAGTGATGAGCGAACACTACCATGCTCGGGTGCTCTGTACTCGTAACTAGTGATGAGCGGGCACTACCATGCTCGGGTGCTCGGTACTCGTAACTAGTGATGAGCGGGCACTACCATGCTCGGGTGCTCTGTACTCGTAACTAGTGATCAGCGGGCATTACCATGCTCGGGTGCTCAGTACTCGTAACTAGTGATGAGTGGGCACTACCATGCTTGAGTGCTCAGTACTTGTAACTAGTGATGAGCGGGCACTACCATGCTCGGGTGCTCAGTACTTGTAACTAGTGATGAGCGGGGACTACCATGCTTAGGTGCTCAGTACTCGTAACTACTGATGAGCGGGCACTACCATGCTCGGGTGCTCAGTACTCGTAACTAGTGATGAGCGAGCACTACCATGCTCAGGTGCTCAGTACTTGTAACTAGTGATGACCGGGCACTACCATGCTCGGGTGCTCAGTACTTTTAACTAGTGATGAGCGGGCACTACCATGCTCGGGTGCTCAGTACTCGTAACTAGTGATGAGTGAGCACTACCATGCTCAGGTGCTCAGTACTCGTAACTAGTGATGAGTGAGCACTACCATGCTCGGGTGCTCAGTACTCGTAACTAGTAATGAGCGGGCACTACCATGCTTGAGTGCTCAGTACTCGTAACTAGTGATGAGCGGGCACTACCATGCTCGGGTGCTCAGTACTTGTAACTAGTGATGAGCGGGGACTACCATGCTTAGGTGCTCAGTACTCGTAACTAGTGTTGAGTGGGCACTACCATGCTTGGGTGCTCAGTACTCGTAACTAGTAATGAGCGGGCACTACCATGCTTAGGTGCTCAGTACTCGTAACTACTGATGAGCGGGCACTACCATGCTCGGGTGCTCAGTACTCGTAACTAGTGATGAGCAGGCACTACCATGCTCAGGTGCTCAGTACTGGTAACTAGTGATGAGCGGGCACTACCATGCTCGGGTGCTCAGTACTCGTAACTAGTGATGAGTGAGCACTACCATGCTCAGGTGCTCAGTACTGGTAACTACTGATGAGTGGGCACTACCATGCTCAGGTACTCAGTACTCGTAACTAGTGATGAGTGAGCACTATCATGCTCGGGTGCTCAGTACTCGTAACTAGTAATGAGCGAGCACTACCATGCTTGAGTGCTCAGTACTCGAAACCAGCAGTTGGACGCTCAGACGGGTTCAATTCGTGTACTGAGTATAATAGAAGTCAATGGGAAACTCGAGCATTTTTCATGAAGATCCTCCAGAAATATGGTCACGTTCCCCATTGACATCCATTATACACTGTACAGGAGTTGATCCCGTTTGAGCATCCAACTGCTCATTACAGGTACCGAGCACCTAAGAATTGTAATTCTCACTCACTAGTAGCAATAGGTGCTCTACATGGACATCAGAGGCTGCTGCCCTAGTCCTCTGCTCAAGACCATAACCCTGCCAGTGAAGAAAGCAATAAACAACCTGAGAATCTATAATTCTCGATACCTAAAACTCCAATGTTCCATCATCAAAGACTTGAGATGGAGGGGTGGGAAGAGGAGTTCTTGAACCCACAAATCTCGTTAATAGACATTTGTGGAAGACATTATGAATTTTATATGATGCTGGTAAGGCCAGGCAGAAAGCTAATGGGTTAATGACAACAGTAAGTTTGAACGGATTGATGAAGCAAGGTCCTAACCTGACCTTACCCTAACGAACTATAGTTTAAGCCTAATGTTTATACTGGATAACCACACAATATCACCCACACACAGGTCCGGACCAGGCACACGTCTTCAGTTAGTCATACGCTTATACTTAGAGCTAGAGATGAGCGAACCGGCCGTGGTTCGGCTCGAAGTCGGTTCGCCGAACGGAGGTCTCGGTCGAGTTCGGTTCGGCGAACCACTCGAACCGCATAGGAAACAATGGGAGGCAATCACAAACACATAAAAACACCTAGAAAACACCCTCAAAGGTGTCCAAAAGGTGACAAACAACTCACAACACAAACACATGGGAAAGTGACAAGGACATATACTCATGCGAAAACAAAACAGCGTTACAAGGAAAAGAGGAGAAGACACCGATATAGGCATGGCACGCCCTTCTAAAATCATGTAAAACACCGCAAGGTGACTCCAAGCAGAGTCTCCCTTTTTTCCAAAAATTGGGCCCCACACACACCCACCCCTTCAGTGGCAGCACTTGGGCCCCAGTTGTACACTTCACAGCTAGATTTGCATCAAGCACATTCAAAAATACGCCATCCTTAACCGTTCCCAGGATGACCCCGGGGTTGGTAGCAAAGTCTTTGCTGAACCATGACTTGTTCATCTTGGATCATTTTAAAAAACACAGCAATCAAGGGTTACTCCAAGCGGAGTCTCCCTTTTTTCCAAAAATTGTGCCCCACACACACCCACCCATCAGTGGCAGCACTTGTGCCCCAGTTGTACACTTCACAGCTAGATTTGTATCAAGCACATTCCAAATCCACAAGCATTTACTCTCCCCAGGATGACACAGGGGTAGTAAATTCCTTGTGGATCCATGACTTGTTCATTTTGATAAACGTTAGTCTGTCCACATTGTCACTGGACAGACGCGTGCGCTTATCTGTCAGCACACACCCAGCAGCACTGAAGACACGTTCAGAGACAACGCTGGCAGCTGGACACGACAAAATCTCCAAGGCGTAAGTGGAGAGCTCTGGCCATTTTTCAAGATTTGAAGCCCAAAATGAGCAAGGCTCCATTTGCAAAGTCATGGCATCGATGTTCATTTGGAGATACTCCTGTATCATCCTCTCCAGCCGTTGACTATGTGTCAGACTTGTTGTCTCTGGTGGCCTTGCAAAGGATGGTCTAAAAAAATTATGAAAAGATTCCATAAAATTGCTGTTACCAGCACCAGATACGGTGCTACTGGTACGGGTAGACTGTTGAAGATGACGAGACCGTCCCATGTTTGTCAAGTTACAACTGAGAGATTCACTCCCTGCACCTGCACGGTTGATTGGTGGAAAAGCTGAGCTAAGATCGAATAACAGCTTTTGCTGATACTCCTGCATACGTGCGTCCCTTTCTATGGCTGGAATTATGTCACAAAATTTGGACTTGTACCGGGGATCTAATAGTGTGGCAATCCAGTAGTCATCATCACTTCTAATTTTGACAATACGAGGGTCATGTTGGAGGTAGTGCAGCAAGAAGGCGCTCATGTGTCTTGCGCAGCCATGCGGACTAAGTCCACGCTGTGTTTGTGGCATAGAGGTGCTAACCGTTCTTTCTTCCTCTGACATCTCCCCCCAACCTCTTTCAACTGAAATTTGACCAAGGTCTCCCTCACCTGAGTCTTCCATGTCCATGGACAGTTCGTCCTCCATTTCTTCATGTTCTCCTCCACCTTCCTCAACATTTAGCCTGCTACCATGCGCCCTTGTTAATCCCTGTCCCCCATGGTCCCATGCCTGCCGCGTTGGTGATGATGAACGTCTGGACCTTGGTGATGTTGTTGTCTCTTGCGCATATGAATCCTCCTGTAGTTCCTCCCCTTCCTGTTGTCCCACCCCCTGACTCCGAATAGTGTTTAGCGTGTGCTCCAGCATGTAAATGACTGGAATTGTCATGCTGATAATGGCATTGTCAGCGCTAAACATGTTGGTCGCCATGTCGAAACTGTGCAGAAGGGTGCATAGGTCCTTGATCTGAGACCACTCCATCAGGGTGATCTTCCCCACCTCTGCATCTCGATGGCCCAGGCTATACGTCATGACGTATTGCACCACGGTTCGACGGTGCTGCCACAGTCGCTATAACATGTGGAGAGTCGAATTCCAGCCTGTCGGCACATCGCATTTCAGGCGATGAACCGGCAGGCCGAAAGACTTCTGGAGCGATGCAAGTCGCTCAGCAGCGGTGGTTGAACGGCGGAAGTGAGCAGACAGTTTTCGTGCCCTGTTCAGAAGGCCATCTAGGCTGGGATAGTGTGTTAAAAATTGCTGGACAACAAGGTTCAACACGTAAACCATACAAGGCACGTGTGTCACCTTGCCCAGGCGAAGGGCCGCACCCAGGTTTGCAGCATTGTCGCACACGGCCTTACCAGGCTGCAGGTTGAGTGGAGACAACCATTTACCAAACTCAGTCTCCAGAGCTGCCCACAACTCAGCCGCTGTGTGACTCTTAGTTCCAAGACATTTCAAGCTAAAGACCGCCTGATGACGTTGCGCTCTGCTGCCAGCATAGTAATGAGGGGTGCGTGATTCCTTCTGCGCAGTTAGAACGCTGGTGGCCTGACCAGGCAGGCTTGGGGCGGAGATGGAGGACCCAAATGAGGTGGAGGAGGCAGAAGCAGTGGCGGAACTTGGACAGACAGAGGATCGACACACAAGTCGTGGGGACGGCAAGACTTGTGCAGCAGACCCTTCACCATCTATCACCATAGTTACCCAGTGCCCTGTCAGCGACATATAACGTCCCTGTCCATGCTTACTGGTCCAAGTATCGGTGGTGAAATGCACCCGTTCACACACAGAGTTTCTCAAGGAAGCGGTGATGTTGTGTGCGACATGCTGGTATAGCGCAGGCACACCTTTCTTAGAGAAGTAGTGGCGACTGGGCATCTGGTACTGGGGCACAGCGACAGACATAAGGTCTCTAAAATCCTGTGTGTCCACCAGGCGGAAAGGCAGCATTCCGGTAGCCAAGAGCTTACAGAGAGATAAAGTCAACCTCTTAGCTTTGTCATGGGTCGCAGGAAATGGCCTTTTATTTGTCCACATCTGAGGGACAGAGATCTGGCTGCTGTGTGTAGACGGTGTTGAGTAGGGTGTCCCTGGAAAAATGCAGGTTTGTGAGGAAAGTGCAGGCGTAGACATGATGTTGCCTTCATCCAACGTTGGTGCTATCGATGTCTGAGAGAGCTGTACACATGCACTTGTTTCCCCTTCCAAACCAACTGACGACCTACCAAGCAAACTGCCTGTTGCGGTTACAGTGGTGGAAGTTGTGCGTGGAAAACCAGGTGTGACCGCTGTCCCCACAGTCCTAGAAGATGAAGAGCGCGTGGATGCAGTGGAAGGGGCAGGCGGTGGATGGTTTGCTCTGCTAGGCCGCATTGCAGCACGGTGAGCTTCCCACTGGGACATATGATATTTATTCATGAGACGATTCATGGAAGGAGTTGTCAAACTGCTGAGGTTTTGCCCTCTACTAACAGAATCACGACAAATTTTACAGATCACATAATTTGGGCGATCTTTTGCTATGTCAAAAAAGGACCAGGCTAAGCAAGGCTTAGAGGGCATGCGACCTGCTGATCCACCCCGACTAGTGCTCAGAGGCACAGTGGTGGCTGAGGATGCAGTTGTAGACGTGCTACCAGTACTCCGACCCTGTCCAGGAAGGTGCAAGGTAACTTCGTCGTCAGTTGCATCCTCCTCCACCGCCTTTGTTGACCTCCTCGAGTGCCTGACTGTGGGTTGACAGTAGGTGGGATCTAGAACTTCCTCATCAATTGTTGTGTTTGCACTCCCCTCACCCTCAGACCGAGCCTCTTCTTGCCCTGACCGAATATTTAAGTTGTCATCCCAATCTGGTATCTGCATCTCATCGTCATTAGTATGTTCCTCATTGTCTATAACAACAGGTGTTACAGTTTGTAAATAAGGGTCAACATTATGCTCAGAAACTTGGTCCTCACGGCCTGAATCAGAGTCACAAAGGTTCTGGGCATCACTGCAGACCATTTCCTGGTCTGTACTCACTGTATCTTGGGAGCAGACCTCTGCTTCCCAGGCTATATTGTGACTGAACAGCTCTGCAGACTCAGCCATCTCAGTTCCACCATACTGTGCAGGGCAGATGGAGACTTCAGAGCTTGGAGAAAGCAAGTGTGATTGGGATGACAACTCAGAGGACTGGTGTTTTTTGGATGCGGTAGTTGAGGTGGCGGAGAGGGCACTTGTTGGACCACTTCAGATCCATTCAAGCATTTTCTTTTTTTGGCCATCATCTACCTTTGTTCCAGTTGTTCGTGTCCGTAAAAAAGGGAGCACATCGGATTGTCCACGGTAAGTAGTAGACATCTTACTTTTGCTGGAAGATGGTCTATCTTCAGCAGATGTTAATGGAGCTTTGCCACCTTCACCACGGACAATCCCTTTTTTTCCTTTTCCAACACGCCTCTTCCCCTTTCCACCAGCATCTGTCATTTTGCCACTCATTTTGATTGTGACAAGATTGTGCACTTAAAATGTGGTAGTAAAAATTGAGAGGTGGTGTAGATTTCAGCGGTGGTCTAGCTTTATTAACAGCAGAATAAACAACAATAACTATCCCTGACAATGCAACCACGGCCCTTAAAGTGGCAGCATAGTTTGCTATTAGAATGGCTTAGTAACAATGAGTTTGAGTGTGCAATGCAGAGGTGCTGCAAATAGATTTGCTCTAGTGGGACACTAATGGAAGTCCAACAGCCACTTTTAGGATGCCACTAAGTTTACTCAGTGTTTGCTAGTATAATGGCTTAGTAACAATGAGTTTGAGTGTGCAATGCAGAGGTGCTGGAAATAGCTTTGCACCAGTGGGACAATAATGGAAGTCCAACAGCCACTTTTAGGATGCCACTAAGTTTACTCAGTGTTTGCTAGTGTAATGGCTTAGTAACAATGAGCTCGAGTGTGCAAAGGGCAGGAGGGTACAGTGGCAGGGTTGTGGGTCTGGGTAGAGGAAAGGAAGCCTCCCTTTCTATCCCTCCTAATGGGGAAATGCAGCGAGGAAGTCCCTGAGCTTAGCTACACAGACGCTGTTATCTTCTGTAGCTGTTAAAATCTGTTTCCACGGACCTGTCACCTATGGCTCTGACCCTGCTGTAATTAGCCCTTACAAGGGCTAATAGAAACTTCTATCCCTATTCTGTATAGCGCTGTATGTAGAGCGTACACAGCAGTATCGGAGACAGGAGCTACGCCAGCGGTGACTGACACCCAGACGCAGAAGCGATAATGGCGTCCGGACGGGCAGATACCCGTTTTTATAATGCAGGGACATGTGACATGGACATCCTATCACACATGCTGTTGCTTCTCTGGCTAAAAGTACACTTAGCTGTGTGTGTGTCTGGGATTGGCTGACATGCTGGCCCGCCCTACTACACACGCGCGCTTAGAGAAGGAAGACAAGGAAAAAAAAAAAATGGCGATTGCCATTATCCCAGCAGCAGTGATCTAAACGCGTTGTCCCCGCACACTATATGCTGAAATTTCATAATAGTGTGAGTCACAGAGTGACTTACACTATTACAGCGGAAAGCCAGGTAGTAATTAGCTTGGCTTTTTGCTGCTAGAACCGTTCTCAAACGTAACTAGAACTATCGAGCTTTAGCAAAAAGCTCGAGTTCTAGTTCGATCTAGAACAGCCCCCAAAATCACTCGAACCGCGAACTGGAGAACCACGAACCGCGCTCAACTCTACTTAGAGCCCATGCTATGCAAGTGATGCTGAACCATTTCCCTTGAAGATTAAAATGCTGAACCCAGTTGGTCCTCTTCAGGCACCCCAGATGAGTGCCCTTTTGGAAAAGTATAGAACTGGGGCTGGAGACACAAAAGAAAAGAGATATACTAGAGGACTCATAGCAGCAATTATTGATAGCAAATTCAGCAAGAGGAAGGAATGAGGACCATTTCTCCTGATTATCCGAGACAAAACAGCACAAATAATGCTCCAAGTTCTGATTCATGCGCTCTGTTTGCATATTAGACTGCGTAGGGAACACTGACTGAGACAGCGTAATCCCTAAGCGAGAGCAGAAAGCCATCCAAAAATTGGCAGTAAATTGAGTACCTCTATCAGAAACAATATCAGATGGGAGTCCATGGAGTTTGATGATTTCACGTATAAATACCTGAGCTAAAGTTTTAGCAATGGGTAAAGATGGTAAGGCGATAAAATGTGTAATTTTGGAAAAAATATCTGTGTCGCCCGGGGACCAGGGGGTACTCAGATCCGGGCCACGGGGTCACTTCTGTGGGTATCACGGTGGCGTGACCCGGTCTGTGATCCCAGGCTCCACAGTAAAAGGGGGTTTGTTAAGGGAGATTGTCCGTGACGCCACCCACGGTTGTGGTGATTGTATGGACACCACCGCTGCTCTGTATGGGGATCCCGGTAGCGGTGACGGGGAGCAGCAAAGTTGTTGGTTCTCCCCTCCGTGGGTAGGGGGTAGTTCTCCCGGGGCCCAGTGATGGGGATAAGCAGGGAGCAGGGCGCAGTGCTGCGGTGCGGTGCCTGAGGGCACGGGCGTACTCACAAGTAGTTCACACAGAGTCACTGGTAACTAGGAATTGCCGTTGTCCGCAGCCTTCGGTACGGGGTGTTAGTGTCCCACACATGGTGCAGCAGCCCTTGTTGTTCTTTCCCTGCAGCCAGGTGCCTTTCTCTCCACTCTCTTCCTCTTTCTCCTCAGCCGGGAACGGGGAATCCACTCCCCTGTAGTGATCCGGGTACCCAGGTACCGAGGGGCCACCGCCCTGCTCCGGCTACCTCTGGCCCCTTCCTCACTACAGCCTGTCCCGGCCCTCTCGGAGCACGCTTCACTATCAGCCTGGGAGCTACAACCCCAGGCTCCTCTTCAGTCTCCTCTCCACACACTCTGCTCCAGCCCCTCCCCTCTGCTCTGCTTTTCTCTTACACTGGGGGCTGTGGTTTGTCCTGCTGCACCGGTGTGAGATCAGATTACCAAGGAGGATTAACTCTTTCTGTGACAACCTGGCTTTGCCAGGGCGTCACACACCCCCTTGGTAAAACACGGCCCGTCCTCGGGCCGTCTAGGCACCAACATTTATTAAAACTGGAAAAAGGAAAAATAAACACATTACAATCATACATCTTCCCACATCGGGAGGTACGTTTTCTTAACTCTAAACTGTTCGGCCACCCCACACCTGCTGTGCAGATGGCCTCCTCCTGAACTTGAGGGCGCTCAACAGGGGTGACGGTCCATAAAACAGTCAACTTTTTAACTTGTGGGTAGCCGTCCATGCTCCACTACCACTGCCGCTGCCGCCACTCCCAGTACGGGGCACGGGTTCCGTGCTCTGCCTCCTGCTCGGAAGCCAGGCCCACTTGGATGCCCTCGGCGCCGGCTACAACCGGCCTCGCTAACTGCCGAGGGCTCCATCTCTCACTGGCCTGCTCCTCCTCTCTGCAGGTGCACTCCGGCTGCTCCACAGCCGTGACGGGGTACCTGGGAGCGGCTAGCGCCACATCTGGGGCAGACTTCCAATCGGGTGCCACCTTCGTTGTGGCCGGGCGGACTGCCGGAGCCGACGTCATCACCGTGGCGGCTGGGCGGACTGCCGGAGCCGGGTAAGATGTCATCGGGGTCGCGGCTACTGCTTGTCCAGGAACGGAATTAGGCAAAGTCCTGGCGTCCCTGCCTTTACAGTCCCGGTCACATGAACTGCAATTCCTTCCTACTGCTCCCCCTTGGTACTCGGGAGCAGTCCTTCTAGCAACTTTTAAGGTTTCTCTTTCGCTTCCGGTCCTCCGGAGCTTCACTTCCGCCCGCGTTCTCAGGGGGCGGAGCCTCTTTTTCGCGCCCACCGCTTGGGGAAGAAGGCGCTGGGCGGGAGATTTTCGCGCCCAAAATGGCGGCAAAGATGGCGACTTTCAAAATTTTTGCAGCGGATCACCGCTGACAGTCCAGAATAAGGCGCACTTCCTCCAGGTAACTGGATGGGTTCGATCCTGTTCGTGACGCCAAATGTGTCGCCCGGGGACCAGGGGGTACTCAGATCCGGGCCACGGGGTCACTTCTGTGGGTATCACGGTGGCGTGACCCGGTCTGTGATCCCAGGCTCCACAGTAAAAGGGGGTTTGTTAAGGGAGATTGTCCGTGACGCCACCCACGGTTGTGGTGATTGTATGGACACCACCGCTGCTCTGTATGGGGATCCCGGGAGCGGTGACGGGGAGCAGCAAAGTTGTCGGTTCTCCCCTCCGTGGGTAGGGGGTAGTTGTCCCGGGGCCCAGTCATGGGGATAAGCAGGGAGCAGGGCGCAGTGCTGCGGTGCGGTGCCTGAGGGCACGGGCGTACTCACAAGTAGTTCACACAGAGTCACTGGTAACTAGGAATTGCCGTTGTCCGCAGCCTTCGGTACGGGGTGTTAGTGTCCCACACACGGTGCAGCAGCCCTTGTTGTTCTTTCCCTGCAGCCAGGTGCCTTTCTCTCCACTCTCTTCCTCTTTCTCCTCAGCCGGGAACGGGGAATCCACTCCCCTGTAGTGATCCGGGTACCCAGGTACCGAGGGGCCACCGCCCTGCTCCGGCTACCTCTTCTGGCCCCTTCCTCACTACAGCCTGTCCCGGCCCTCTCGGAGCACGCTTCACTATCAGCCTGGGAGCTACAACTCCAGGCTCCTCTTCTGTCTGTCTCTCCAAACACTCTGCTCCAGCCCCTCCCCTCTGCTCTGCTTTTCTCTTAGGCTGGTTTCACACTACGTCTTTTTAACATCCGTCCTTAACGTTATTTTAGCAGAAGTACGGATCCAGTGCAAATGCGTTTTCATTTCAATGCATTTGCAATGGACTCGCGTTAACATGCGTTCACCTGCGTTTGCGTGCGTTATAGTGAGGATCCAGTGACTTGCAGTTTTTTAACATGTTTCAAAAACGCTACTTGTAGCGTTTTTGAGCTCCGTCCAAATACTGCAAATTGCTGGATCCTGACTATAACGCACGCAAACGCAGGTGAACGCTGGCGTGCTGATAGACAGGATCCTGCTTTTGTACTGAGCATGCCCAGAAAGTACTGAGCATGCCCAGAACCAGTCTCGCGTGATCTGTCTATCTCTCTACTCCCTCCCTCACCCTCTCTCTCTCTATCTCTGTCTTTCCCCCTTCCTCTCTCTCCCACCTGAGAGCTGCGGACACTCGTAACCAAGGTAAATATCGGGTAACCACTTCTCTTAGTTACCCGATGTTTACGTTGGTTACGCGTGCAGGCAGCCCTGCTCCTAGCAGCTGCAGACGCTCGTAACCAAGATAAATATCGGGTATCCAAGGCCGATGTTTACCTTGGTTACCAGCGTCTGCAGCTGTCAGAAGCCTCCTCCCAGTCTAGTTCCCCTCACTCCCGATCACATGACTCCAATGCCCGGCCCTAAACATCCAGTGCAGGATCCTGCAAAATAACATATGCGTTTGCATACGTTATTTGCTGTAAAAGCAGGATCCGTACTTCCGCTAAAAAAACGTTTTCAGCGGATGTTAAAAAGACGTAGTGTGAAACTAGCCTTACACTGGGGGCTGTGGTTTGTCCTGCTGCACCGGTGTGAGATCAGATTACCAAGGAGGATTAACTCTTTCTGTGACAACCTGGCTTTGCCAGGGCGTCACATATCCACCACAACAAAAATAACTTTATAGGTCTGGAATGAGTGGCATCATATACGGGTCACATACTGTAATCTGGTTAAGCTCATGGAAATCCAGACACAGGCACAGTCCACCATCCTTCTTTTTGACAAAGAAGAAACTATATGTCCATTAGCCAACCTCTCCGTTATGTACTCCTTGAGAGCAGTAATCCTCTGAGGGCCGATTCCCCTGATGCAGTGAATGGATCTTAACGATACCTTACCTGGATCATCATAGATAAGACCAAGTGTAGAGAACCTGTCCACTGACAAAAACACAGGTGACTCAGGAGGTAAATAAAAAGCCCATGCTTGTTGGTCTTCACTCTTCACTAAGTGAGATCACAATACCCACCTGCTGCTGCTGCTCACTCCCAGAAAAATGAGGACAAAGGCAAACAAATAATTTGCACGCCTCCCTGAAGGTGACAAACTAGTTGTGCTCCCCTGAAAATGTGTCTGGGAGTGTCAGCTGGTGTTCTGGCGATCTGGCAACCAACACGGATTGCACGGGGGTAGCAGACTGAACTTGTTGCTGAACCGTCCCTTTTAATTCCATCACTTGTAGAGACAGCATCTGCAACTGCCACAAAGTGCAGCAACGGGGTCCATGTGGAAATTAAAATATGGCCGACTATAATGTAACAGTGTATGTGGAGATCATGGGACAGGGCTCTTAGACTGGCCCAGCTATCCCTAATCCCATGAGTTACCTCTGATGGTGAGGATATCTGGGCCGCCTTCTTAGCCCTGCTCCTTACCATCCCTAATCTTATACCCCCAACCTCTGGTGAGGATTGGGGCAGGAGTGATAAAGCCAACAGAACTAGACAAACTTGGGTAAACCAAATCTCTATCTCACGGCACACCTGCACAAGGTATAAGACAAAAAGAGCTTAAAAGGAAAATAAGAGGAGGGAGGAAACATCAAGACAATGAGAGAAGTCCACCACAATTCCACGCGCAAAGTAATACAATCACCAGCAGGCATGGGATACATCAGCACACAGACCGGTTAAGCAAAAGCTATAGTCAGCATAGGAAGACAGGTTCCACCATCTTAAAAATGTGGGGAGTAACTGTGATAGGTCTCCCACAACATGTGCTCCAAGAGATAATTAGCAGGCCACCAGAAATTAACTCCTACAAGCCTGATCAGTAATGAGAACACAGCTGGTCGATTCCCAAGTCTGTTTGTGTAACTCAGAAGCACCAAAGGAGGCATAACAGCATCAGATACTGTCATGGCACTTGGTGAGTTTAGAGACAAACATCATGTGACACAACATTACATCACTTTGCCTCTGCCGTCCACAGAGATTGCAAACAGTACCCTAGGTTGTAAAAATGTTTGATTATGTTGCGCATTGTGGACAAATTAACATCAAGATCACTGGAGATGGACTTGTAACCATGATATTGTTGATATTTTTTACCACTTTTGGTTTTCAAGTCCTCAAACAGTTCTCTGCTCCTCTTTCTGTTCTTCATGCTTATTAGTGTGGCACACACACACACACACACACAACACAAAGACTGAGTGAACTTCTCCCCTTTTTATCTGGTTTCAGATGTGATTTTCTTATTGCCCACACCTGTTACTTGCCACAGGTGAGTCTGAATGAGCATCACATGCTTGAAATAAAGTTGTTTACCCACAATTTTGGAAAGGTGTCAACAATTATGTCCTGCCCATTTTGGGGGTTTTGTGTGAAATTACAATAATTTTCTGGGAGAAATACTTCATTTTCTGGAACAATGTCAAAGGTGCCAACACTTTCGGCCATGACTGTGTGAGTTTTTTCAGTTTATTGCTGCTAATGTCCATAATGTCCAATGTCCTGTATAAGGTACCAAAAATGGTGTAAAAAATGCAATTCTGTCATTGTTTTTATTGGCTTTTTGGGTTTTGTTTTTACTGTGCTCATTGTGCGGTAAAAATTAACCGACGACATGATTTTCCAGGCAAATATGACTATTGAGTTGCAAAACTTATATAGTTTTTTTTATTTTTATCTATATTTTTTTTTTTTTAACTAGTGAAAATGTTTTTTTTTTTTTTAAAAAATAATTGGTTCGTATGTCCCCATTTTCTAAGACCCAAATTATTATTTTTTTTTTGTCAATCGAGCTGTGTGAGGGCTTCATGGTGATGTCTTTATTCCTAATATGTTGGATTACATATAATGTTTTGATTTGATTTTTTTTAATATTATTTTTTTTAGGGAATGGTGGTTACTTAAAAACCCCACAATTATGTTTTTTTGACTTTTTTTTTCTCTTTATGTTGTCTACTGTATAATTAATATTTTGGTAGATTGCAGGGTTTTTTTTTTATACCAAATAGTCCTTATTTTTTTTATTTATTTTTAAAGCGTTTTATTTCTTTCTCTATATACTTTTTGGTTTTGCTAATATTTTTCATACTTTGTTTTTACTTTAGGTTTTTTTGTTCACCTAGGGGACTTTATCGCTTGAATAATATACTAAAATTCTACTGTATATAGTCAAAATCATGTTCTCCTCAGGCTCGGCTTCATAGGAGCATTTAGATGGCGGACTTTTAGTAGGACCCTTGGTACATTGATAACTCATCTGTACTCCACAATTTTTGTTTTGGGGGGCCTAAGGGGAGCCAGTGCAATTATTTGTACTTTGTATCATATAATGTTAAAGAATTATTGCCTTGTCCCCACAGCTCCGCCACCCCCAGCTAGCTTTATAAAGCACCAACTCCAGTTTTCTCTTTACTTTTCACTGCCACGTCTCATTCCAACTAGGCGCTAATGCACAATATAATAACAAAAAAAGACAGTTGCACACTGAAATGCTAAAGCATGCAAACAATGAATGCAAGGATATAGATATACATTACTGCTTAAGGAAATCTAAGAAAAATTTAGATATTTAGGATACAAAAATGGCCATTTCTGTATCTGCCCAGTAGCCACGTCAAGGCATATCTTGTTACTGGGAACCTATAAACTGAAATCTTTCTCTGGGTTACAAACTTCCATGTGTATGTGCATGTAGGAACCTGCTACTGAAGAATAAAATCACTTAAAGCTAATGGGGGAGGGGTGCACAGTCAGAGGGTATCACTCCAGAATCTAGACAAAAAGACTGACGGCACTCCAAAACTACAGTCTGAACAGGTGCAAAAGTAAGACAATTGACTCTGAAATGCTAAAGCATACACACAATGAATGCAAGAATATAGATATGCATTACTGCTTAAGGAAATCTATGAAAAATTGAGATATTTAGCATACAAAAATGGCCATTTCTATATCTGCCCAATAGCCACGTCAAGGCATATCTCATTACTGGGAACCTACACTAAACTGAAGCCTCTCTCTAGGTTACAATCTCCATGTGTGTGGACATGTAGGAACCTGCTACTAGAGAATAAAATCACCTGTGGCACAATATGACGTCATGTTGTCGGTCCTTCCCACTTGATGCGCATTAAGACATCATATATTGTAATGTACATTGTGGTCTAGTCAGCTTCAGAAGTAATGGTAGAATAGAAAGAGAAGACCACAGCTTTGAGGAGTGAGCAGAGGACTGGCATAGATCTGTGGTGGCAGGGTCCATATGAATCCATCAATATTGTGATCAACTTTTTGCAAAATGGCATGGATTCCGGCAAATTGAATCCTCCAAAATCTGGATTCACTATATCTATAAACTCCCAATTTGTCTGACACGTCTATATTTGAAGTTGTACATGAAAAGAATATTTAATATATAATACTAGCTGTAGTACCCAGGCGTTGCCTGGGATAGTAATTGTCTCTGTCTCTCTCCCAGTCTCTTTCTGTGTGTCTCTGTCTGTGTCTTTCTTTGTCTGTCTGTGTCTATGTCTCTGTCTTTCTGTTTCTATCTCTCTGTCTGTATTTGTATCAGTCTATCTGTCTCCTTCTCTGTGTCTGTCTGTCTTTCTCTATCTCTGTGTCTGTCTCTATATGTGTGTCTGTCTGTCTCTATCTTTACCCATCTGTCTCTTTCCCCATCTGTCTTTGTCTCTCTCTTTCCCCGTCTGTCTCTTTCCCTGTCTGTCTCTTTACAGGTCTGTCTCTTTCCCGGTCTGTCTCTTTCCCCGTCTGTCTCTTTGCCCAGTCTGTCTCTTTGCCGGTCTGTCTCTTTGCCCAGCTGTCTCTTTGCCTGGCTGTCTCTTTGCCCAGCTGTCTCTTTGCCTGTCTGTCTCTTTGCCCGTCTGTCTCTTTCCAGGGCTGTTTCTTTCCAGGGCTGTCTTTTTCCCCGTCTGTCTCTTTCTAGGGCTGTCTCTTTCCAGGGCTGTCTCTTTCCAGGGTTGTCTCTTTCCAGGGCTGTCTCTTTCCAGGGCTGTCTCTTTCCAGGGCTGTCTCTTTGCCCATCTGTCTCTTTCCAGGTCTGTCTCTTTCCAGAGCTGTCTCTTTGCCCGTCTGTCTCTTTGCCCATCTGTCTCTTTCCAGGGCTGTATTTTTGCCCGTCTGTCTCTTTGCCCATCTGTCTCTTTGCCCGTCTGTCTCTTTCCAGGGCTGTCTCTTTGCCTGTCTGTCTCTTTGCCCGTCTGTCTTTTTGCCTGTCTGTCTCTTTCCAGGGCTGTCTCTTTCCCCGTCTGTCTCTTTCTAGGGCTGTCTCTTTCCAGGACTATCTCTTTCCAGGGCTGTCTCTTTCCAGGGTTGTCTTTTTCCATGGCTGTCTCTTTCCAGGGCTGTCTCTTTCCAGGGCTGTCTCTTTGCCCATCTGTCTCTTTGCCCATCTGTCTCTTTCCAGGTCTGTCTTTTTCCAGAGCTGTCTCTTTGCCCGTCTGTCTCTTTCCAGGGCTGTCTCTTTCCAGGGCTGTCTCTTTCCAGGGCTATCTCTTACCAGGGTTGTCTTTTTCCAGGTCTGTCTCTTTGACCGTCTGTCTCTTTCCAGGGCTGTCTCTTTGCCTGCCTGTCTCTTTCCAGGGCTGTCTTTTTCCAGGTCTGTCTCTTTGACCGTCTGTCTCTTTCCAGGTCTGTCTCTTTGACCGTCCGTCTCTTTCCAGGGCTGTCTTTTTCCAGGTCTGTCTCTTTGCCCATCTGTCTCTTTGCCCATCTGTCTCTTTCCAGGTCTGTCTTTTTCCAGGTCTGTCTCTTTGCCCATCTGTCTCTTTCCAGGGCTGTCTCTTTCCAGGGCTGTCTCTTTCCAGGGCTGTCTCTTTGCCTGCCTGTCTCTTTGTCCGGCTGTCTCTTTCCAGGGCTGTCTTTTTCCAGGGCTGTCTCTTTCCAAGGCTGTCTCTTTCCAGGACTGTCTCTTTTCCCATCTGTCTCTTTCCAGGGCTGTCTTTTTCCAGGTCTGTCTCTTTGCCCATCTGTCTCTTTCCAGGTCTGTCTCTTTCCAGAGCTGTCTCTTTGCCCGTCTGTCTCTTTGCCCATCTGTCTCTTTCCAGGGCTGTATTTTTGCCCGTCTGTCTCTTTGCCCGTCTGTCTCTTTGCCCGTCTGTCTCTTTCCAGGGCTGTCTCTTTGCCTGTCTGTCTCTTTGCCCGTCTGTCTTTTTGCCTGTCTGTCTCTTTCCAGGGCTGTCTCTTTCCCCGTCTGTCTCTTTCTAGGGCTGTCTCTTTCCAGGACTATCTCTTTCCAGGGCTGTCTCTTTCCAGGGTTGTCTTTTTCCATGGCTGTCTCTTTCCAGGGCTGTCTCTTTCCAGGGCTGTCTCTTTGCCCATCTGTCTCTTTGCCCATCTGTCTCTTTCTTTCCAGGTCTGTCTTTTTCCAGAGCTGTCTCTTTGCCCGTCTGTCTCTTTCCAGGGCTGTCTCTTTCCAGGGCTGTCTCTTTCCAGGGCTATCTCTTACCAGGGTTGTCTTTTTCCAGGTCTGTCTCTTTGACCGTCTGTCTCTTTCCAGGGCTGTCTCTTTGCCTGCCTGTCTCTTTCCAGGGCTGTCTTTTTCCAGGTCTGTCTCTTTGACCGTCTGTCTCTTTCCAGGTCTGTCTCTTTGACCGTCCGTCTCTTTCCAGGGCTGTCTTTTTCCAGGTCTGTCTCTTTGCCCATCTGTCTCTTTGCCCATCTGTCTCTTTCCAGGTCTGTCTTTTTCCAGGTCTGTCTCTTTGCCCATCTGTCTCTTTCCAGGGCTGTCTCTTTCCAGGGCTGTCTCTTTCCAGGGCTGTCTCTTTGCCTGCCTGTCTCTTTGTCCGGCTGTCTCTTTCCAGGGCTGTCTTTTTCCAGGGCTGTCTCTTTCCAAGGCTGTCTCTTTCCAGGACTGTCTCTTTTCCCATCTGTCTCTTTCCAGGGCTGTCTTTTTCCAGGCCTGTCTCTTTGCCCATCTGTCTCTTTGCCCATCTGTCTCTTTCCAGGTCTGTCTTTTTCCAGGTCTGTCTCTTTGCCCATCTGTCTCTTTCCAGGGCTGTCTCTTTCCAGGGCTGTCTCTTTCCAGGGCTGTCTCTTTGCCCATCTGTCTCTTTGCCCATCTGTCTCTTTGCCCATCTGTCTCTTTCCAGGTCTGTCTCTTTCCAGAGCTGTCTCTTTGCCCGTCTGTCTCTTTCCAGGTCTGTCTCTTTCCAGAGCTGTCTCTTTGACCGTCTGTCTCTTTGCCCATCTGTCTCTTTCCAGGGCTGTATTTTTGCCCGTCTGTCTCTTTGCTCGTCTGTCTCTTTGCCCGTCTGTCTCTTTCCAGGGCTGTCTCTTTGCCTGTCTGTTTCTTTCCAGGGCTGTCTCTTTCCAGGGCTGTCTCTTTCCAGGGCTGTCTCTTTCCAGAGCTGTCTCTTTGACCGTCTGTCTCTTTGCCCATCTGTCTCTTTCCAGGGCTGTATTTTTGCCCGTCTGTCTCTTTGCTCGTCTGTCTCTTTGCCCGTCTGTCTCTTTCCAGGGCTGTCTCTTTGCCTGTCTGTTTCTTTCCAGGGCTGTCTCTTTCCAGGGCTGTCTCTTTCCAGGGCTGTCTCTTTCCAGGGCTGTCTCTTTGCCCATCTGTCTCTTTGCCCATCTGTCTCTTTCCAGGTCTGTCTTTTTCCAGAGCTGTCTCTTTGCCCGTCTGTCTCTTTCCAGGGCTGTCTCTTTCCAGGGCTGTCTCTTTCCAGGGCTATCTCTTACCAGGGTTGTCTTTTTCCAGGTCTGTCTCTTTGACCGTCTGTCTCTTTCCAGGGCTGTCTCTTTGCCTGCCTGTCTCTTTCCAGGGCTGTCTTTTTCCAGGTCTGTCTCTTTGACCGTCTGTCTCTTTCCAGGTCTGTCTCTTTGACCGTCCGTCTCTTTCCAGGGCTGTCTTTTTCCAGGTCTGTCTCTTTGCCCATCTGTCTCTTTGCCCATCTGTCTCTTTCCAGGTCTGTCTTTTTCCAGGTCTGTCTCTTTGCCCATCTGTCTCTTTCCAGGGCTGTCTCTTTCCAGGGCTGTCTCTTTCCAGGGCTGTCTCTTTGCCTGCCTGTCTCTTTGTCCGGCTGTCTCTTTCCAGGGCTGTCTTTTTCCAGGGCTGTCTCTTTCCAAGGCTGTCTCTTTCCAGGACTGTCTCTTTTCCCATCTGTCTCTTTCCAGGGCTGTCTTTTTCCAGGTCTGTCTCTTTGCCCATCTGTCTCTTTCCAGGTCTGTCTCTTTCCAGAGCTGTCTCTTTGCCCGTCTGTCTCTTTGCCCATCTGTCTCTTTCCAGGGCTGTATTTTTGCCCGTCTGTCTCTTTGCCCGTCTGTCTCTTTGCCCGTCTGTCTCTTTCCAGGGCTGTCTCTTTGCCTGTCTGTCTCTTTGCCCGTCTGTCTTTTTGCCTGTCTGTCTCTTTCCAGGGCTGTCTCTTTCCCCGTCTGTCTCTTTCTAGGGCTGTCTCTTTCCAGGGCTGTCTCTTTCCAGGGCTGTCTCTTTCCAGGGTTGTCTTTTTCCATGGCTGTCTCTTTCCAGGGCTGTCTCTTTCCAGGGCTGTCTCTTTGCCCATCTGTCTCTTTGCCCATCTGTCTCTTTCCAGGTCTGTCTTTTTCCAGAGCTGTCTCTTTGCCCGTCTGTCTCTTTCCAGGGCTGTCTCTTTCCAGGGCTGTCTCTTTCCAGGGCTATCTCTTACCAGGGTAGTCTTTTTCCAGGTCTGTCTCTTTGACCGTCTGTCTCTTTCCAGGGCTGTCTCTTTGCCTGCCTGTCTCTTTCCAGGGCTGTCTTTTTCCAGGTCTGTCTCTTTGACCGTCTGTCTCTTTCCAGGTCTGTCTCTTTGACCGTCCGTCTCTTTCCAGGGCTGTCTTTTTCCAGGTCTGTCTCTTTGCCCATCTGTCTCTTTGCCCATCTGTCTCTTTCCAGGTCTGTCTTTTTCCAGGTCTGTCTCTTTGCCCATCTGTCTCTTTCCAGGTCTGTCTCTTTCCAGAGCTGTCTCTTTGCCCGTCTGTCTCTTTGCCCATCTGTCTCTTTCCAGGGCTGTATTTTTGCCCGTCTGTCTCTTTGCCCGTCTGTCTCTTTGCCCATCTGTCTCTTTCCAGGGCTGTCTCTTTGCCTGTCTGTCTCTTTGCCCGTCTGTCTTTTTGCCTGTCTGTCTCTTTCCAGGGCTGTCTCTTTCCCCGTCTGTCTCTTTCTAGGGCTGTCTCTTTCCAGGACTATCTCTTTCCAGGGCTGTCTCTTTCCAGGGTTGTCTTTTTCCATGGCTGTCTCTTTCCAGGGCTGTCTCTTTCCAGGGCTGTCTCTTTGCCCATCTGTCTCTTTGCCCATCTGTCTCTTTCCAGGTCTGTCTTTTTCCAGAGCTGTCTCTTTGCCCGTCTGTCTCTTTCCAGGGCTGTCTCTTTCCAGGGCTGTCTCTTTCCAGGGCTATCTCTTACCAGGGTTGTCTTTTTCCAGGTCTGTCTCTTTGACCGTCTGTCTCTTTCCAGGGCTGTCTCTTTGCCTGCCTGTCTCTTTCCAGGGCTGTCTTTTTCCAGGTCTGTCTCTTTGACCGTCTGTCTCTTTCCAGGTCTGTCTCTTTGACCGTCCGTCTCTTTCCAGGGCTGTCTTTTTCCAGGTCTGTCTCTTTGCCCATCTGTCTCTTTGCCCATCTGTCTCTTTCCAGGTCTGTCTTTTTCCAGGTCTGTCTCTTTGCCCATCTGTCTCTTTCCAGGGCTGTCTCTTTCCAGGGCTGTCTCTTTCCAGGGCTGTCTCTTTGCCTGCCTGTCTCTTTGTCCGGCTGTCTCTTTCCAGGGCTGTCTTTTTCCAGGGCTGTCTCTTTCCAAGGCTGTCTCTTTCCAGGACTGTCTCTTTTCCCATCTGTCTCTTTCCAGGGCTGTCTTTTTCCAGGTCTGTCTCTTTGCCCATCTGTCTCTTTGCCCATCTGTCTCTTTCCAGGTCTGTCTTTTTCCAGGTCTGTCTCTTTGCCCATCTGTCTCTTTCCAGGGCTGTCTCTTTCCAGGGCTGTCTCTTTCCAGGGCTGTCTCTTTGCCCATCTGTCTCTTTGCCCATCTGTCTCTTTGCCCATCTGTCTCTTTCCAGGTCTGTCTCTTTCCAGAGCTGTCTCTTTGCCCGTCTGTCTCTTTCCAGGTCTGTCTCTTTCCAGAGCTGTCTCTTTGACCGTCTGTCTCTTTCCAGGGCTGTATTTTTGCCCGTCTGTCTCTTTGCTCGTCTGTCTCTTTGCCCGTCTGTCTCTTTCCAGGGCTGTCTCTTTGCCTGTCTGTTTCTTTCCAGGGCTGTCTCTTTCCAGGGCTGTCTCTTTCCAGGGCTGTCTCTTTCCAGAGCTGTCTCTTTGACCGTCTGTCTCTTTGCCCATCTGTCTCTTTCCAGGGCTGTATTTTTGCCCGTCTGTCTCTTTGCTCGTCTGTCTCTTTGCCCGTCTGTCTCTTTCCAGGGCTGTCTCTTTGCCTGTCTGTTTCTTTCCAGGGCTATCTCTTTCCAGGGCTGTCTCTTTCCAGGGTTGTCTTTTTCCAGGGCTGTCTCTTTCCAGGGCTGTCTCTTTCCAGAGCTGTCTCTTTGACCGTCTGTCTCTTTGCCCATCTGTCTCTTTCCAGGGCTGTATTTTTGCCCGTCTGTCTCTTTGCTCGTCTGTCTCTTTGCCCGTCTGTCTCTTTCCAGGTCTGTCTCTTTCCAGGTCTGTCTCTTTCCAGGGCTGTCTCTTTGCCTGTGTTTCTTTCCAGGGCTGTCTCTTTCCCTGTCTCTTTCCAGGGCTATCTCTTTCCAGGGCTGTCTCTTTCCAGGGCTGTCTCTTTCCAGGGCTGTCTCTTTCCAGGTCTGTCTCTTTCCAGGGCTGTCTCTTTGCCTGTGTTTCTTTCCAGGGCTGTCTCTTTCCCTGTCTCTTTCCAGGGCTATCTCTTTCCAGGGCTGTCTCTTTCCAGGGCTGTCTCTTTCCAGGGCTGTCTCTTTCCAGGACTGTCTCTTTGCCCGTCTGTCTCTTTGCCCATCTGTCTCTTTGCCCATCTGTCTCTTTCCAGGGCTGTCTCTTTGCCCGTCTGTCTCTTTGCCCATCTGTCTCTTTGCCCATCTGTCTCTTTCCAGGGCTGTCTCTTTCCAGGGCTGTCTCTTTCCAGGGCTGTCTCTTTCCAGGTCTGTCTCTTTCCAGGGCTGTCTCTTTGCCCGTCTGTCTCTTTCCAGGTCTGTCTCTTTCCAGGTCTGTCTCTTTCCAGGGCTGTCTCTTTGCCTGTGTTTCTTTCCAGGGCTGTCTCTTTCCCTGTCTCTTTCCAGGGCTATCTCTTTCCAGGGCTGTCTCTTTCCAGGGCTGTCTCTTTCCAGGGTTGTCTCTTTCCAGGACTGTCTCTTTCCAGGGCTGTCTCTTTGCCCGTCTGTCTCTTTGCCCATCTGTCTCTTTGCCCATCTGTCTCTTTCCAGGGCTGTCTCTTTGCCCGTCTGTCTCTTTGCCTATCTGTCTCTTTGCCCATCTGTCTCTTTCCAGGGCTGTCTCTTTCCAGGGCTGTCTCTTTCCAGGGCTGTCTCTTTCCAGGTCTGTCTCTTTCCAGGGCTGTCTCTTTGCCTGTCTGTCTCTTTCCCGGTCTGTCTCTTTCCAGGTCTGTCTGTTTCCAGGGCTGTTTCTTTGCCCGTCTGTCTCTTTGCCCGTCTGTCTCTTTCCCGGTCTGTCTCTTTCCAGGTCTGTCTCTTTCCAGGGCTGTTTCTTTGCCCGTCTGTCTATTTGCCCGTCTGTCTCTTTGCCCGTCTGTCTCTTTCCCGGTCTGTCTCTTTCCAGGTCTGTCTCTTTCCAGGGCTGTTTCTTTGCCCGTCTGTCTCTTTGCCCGTCTGTCTCTTTGCCCGTCTGTCTCTTTCCCGGTCTGTCTCTTTCCAGGTCTGTCTCTTTCCAGGGCTGTTTCTTTGCCCGTCTGTCTATTTGCCCGTCTGTCTCTTTGCCCGTCTGTCTCTTTCCCGGTCTGTCTCTTTCCAGGTCTGTCTCTTTCCAGGGCTGTCTCTTTGCCCGTCTGTCTCTTTGCCCGTCTGTCTCTTTGCCCGTCTGTCTCTTTGCCCGTCTGTCTCTTTGCCCGTCTGTCTCTTTCCAGGGCTGTTTCTTTGCCCGTCTGTTTCTTTGCCCGTCTGTTTCTTTGCCCGTCTGTCTCTTTGCCCGTCTGTCTCTTTCCAGGGCTGTCTCTTTCCAGGGCTGTCTCTTTGCCCGTCTGTCTCTTTGCCCGTCTGTCTCTTTGCCTTCCTTTTTGGCAAGTAGTTGTTACCATCTTTCTTCTCTGTTACTTATATCCAAATGTTTGGAGTAATTTTGTTGTGAGCTGTGCCCATCCATATCTGTCTGTTTTCTGATAGACTGCACTTACTTTTATAGCCTCCTGATGAACCACATACTCGTACAGCATGCTAGAATACATGGCGGTGGCCGCAGCCTATAGTCACTAAATCTGGTGACAGGTTCCCTTTAATGCATTTGGGCAAACTTATGCATAACAAAATTTCCTGACATGTTACAATTCTGCACACTCGTTTTAGTATAGCACTTATGGTTTTTGCCCATTTTTCGTTTGTGCTTTTATCAAAAAGGATCCTTGATGGCGATTACCTCTAACTTCACGGCTTGTAATTCCTTCTTTCTTTTCTGCTGTTTTCTACAGTTAGAAATAATTTATTTTTCTACCGTAAGGAAGTCATAAAATGCATTTTATGAACTTTTTTTTAGTGGAATTGTTCCGAGCTCAGTTGTCGATATAGGATTAATTACCACGGCAGTATTATTATGATCTGTTTCAATGCAAGTAATAAACAGAAGTCTCTCTGGTGAATATAGGAAAAATAAAACCAGATTTCTGACATGTGTGATATCTGGCAGCTACAATTGTTATTCCCTGCTCCACGGGAGCTCTGACCCGGGTGGTTTAAAAGGCCATAAGTTCAAAGAAAATAAGGAGAGATTTATTAGCGTGAGGAAAGCTGTTCCAAAACAGGCGATCAGTGCAAGAAATGTCTCCATAAACAATGGAGTCAATGACTGTAAACTACTGTATGTTTATACAATCGTATAATGTGGGTGGTGGCCATTTTGAAGGAATTCGAAGGGACTGTCTTCTAGTTATTGTACAAATCGGCATAAGGAAGGTGAGCAACTTGGGGTTCCTTTCACCATTAATACATATGAAAAAGTAGAAAGGAGCTCCTCTGGCTTCCAATAGGTTGTCCAACCATATTGTAGACTCATACCAAAATTCAACTGAGGACAATGTATGTATCACATAAAAAAAAGTTTTTTTCAGTCCTCCCCATCAAAGACCCATGCAAAAACAATGCAGAAGAATGTGTTCTTGCAACACCCATACCGGCATCCCCGTGCTGTCCTGCTCCCCTTCCTCGGCGGGGACGTTGGTTTCCTCACCTGCCCGGACGTCCTGCGGTGGCTGCGCCATCCCCGACCATGCTTCTGACTCCCAGAGCCTGTGTACACCTCACAGGCTTCCTGGTTCTGCCTAAAGGGGACATTTGGCTACGTCCCTTTTCTTAAAGGGCCAGCATACCCTAACCCACAAGTGCCTCTCAGGTCAGTTGAGACGTTGCAGGTAGTTAAGGCACCTTTCCCCTATGGGAGGTACCTGGGCAACAAGTTAGATACGTTGCTAGTAGAGTTGAGCGGATCGGTTATAATCCGGGTCCGGCCGATCTGGGCCGGGTTGTCACAAAAGTCCGAGATCCGATCCGGAATCCCGGCCACTGTAAAAAAAAAAAAAAAAAACGGATCCGGATCGTGCACCCGAAATCGCGGGTCAGGGTAGGACTCGGATCTGCCGCTCAAACCGCGCGGATCCGGATTTTGCAGATCCAAGTCCGCTCAACACTAGTTGCTAGATCTCAGGTCACTTTGTGCTGCTGCTGATGTTGGTTTATGTTTCAATGCTGTGCCACTTTGCTGATCTGCTGCTGCTGCTACTATCCATGCCGGCTAGCTATCACCATACCAACCACTGCAAGTATCCATGCCGATCGCTGCTGCTGCATCTACCCAACCATCCACGACTCTGCCTCCCGCTGCCGCTACCACCAGAGACTGTACTGTGTCCATGGTGCTAGCTGCTGGAGTACCGCAGATCCCCTGGGGTTGCCCTCTGCCGGCTGCTAACCAGTGTGTGTACCTGCTGCTGTGGCGCCCTGGCCTAGCCAGGTCGTTACCGATAACACACAAACACCCCACCCCCACTAGACAGTGACACCAGCCAAACACAAAACCCTTGTTGCCTCCCTCCAGTGTCTGATGTCCACACCAGGTGGGGCGGGGCAAAGCGGTTGGCTCCACCCACCGAGGAGTTCACAGGCCTGGAGGCGGGAAAAGTGACAGTACAGTCTTGGAGTTTGAAGTGTGAGGAGTGAGCACTTGGGTGTCTGGGTTTGTGGCCCAGGCACCGACAGCAAGGTTGGCAGACGGTGGTGGCCGTCTGCAGGAGTGGTGGAGCGACGCGGAACCGTAGGACCGGGGTCGGGTGATGGCCCGCCGGTACCGACTGGGGAGCGAAGTGAAGCCAGCACCCACAGGCAGGGCCATCGGACCCCGACCAGGCTTGGAGCCGCCGACAATAGTCAGATCCGAATGTGACTGGAACCCCAGGGATTTCACAACAGCAAAAGTCCCGATTGAAGGCAACCACCCACACCGTGAGGGTATACAGCTACTGCCTAAGGCTAGAGACCCAAGGGTAACTTTAGCAGAATACCAATTAATTAATTAGACGCCTAAAATGTACCTTTTAATAATGAATCTTTAAAAAAACGACATTAAACATACAAACAAATAGCACTGCATGTGCCGCAGTATGGGAGGATATGAAGACTCTAATTATCTCATAAGAGACATTCCCAGAGTTCACCCTCAAAACAAAACCCATACACTAATAAGGTTCTTGAGATATAACACCCTTTCACAATAACCAACTCTTTTTTGGGGAACTGATGATCCAGGGCGAAAGCAGGCACCTTCTATCAGAATACTCCCCATCCGGGGTATATCACAACACCATTTAAAACACAGTGATAAGTAAACCACAGTCTAGCTTTTGTTAAACACCTACCCCACCACTGAGGGTTGTGTAGCAGATCACTAGAACCAATTAAATGTGGAAAAAATAAGGAACAGTCTCACCATATTGCCGTTGCTTGAGAATAATTTTCCTCATATTAACACTGTCAGTCTGTCAGACAAGCTGGCCTTTTATGAATCCCCGATTTTTACCAGGTATTTCCACAGGATCCAAACAACATGCCCACTTCTGAATAAATAAAGCTCAACTCTCAACGCGTTTCCCTTGATGGGCTGTGCAGTCTGATGCACGTGTGAGGCCAGGACCACACGTGTCCATCTTTGTGAGGACACCTACGGTCCATACACGCCGCTCTCCTGATGACAAGGGAAACGCGTTGATTCATTATTAAAAGGTACATTTAAGGCGTCTAATTAATTAATTGGTATTCTGCTAAAGTTATATTTATTTCGATACCTGGTCCAGTTGGCTATTTTATAGAGACCCAAGGGCCAGTGTCGCGGGTGGAGGAGGGGACGCCGCGCTCTCCCACTGCTCGGGTCCGGCTGCCGCGGCTGCTGCGGCCTGCTGCTGCTCGGTGGCTCGAGCGATGGGCCGGATCCCGGGGACTCTAGCGGCGCTCCTCGCCCGTGAGTGAAAGGGGGGGCTTGGGCGTGGGGATTGTTTATTGTCCATGACGCCACCCACGGTTGTGGTGATTGAGTGTACACCACCGCTGCTCTGGCTGGGGATCCCGGGAGTGATGGTATGGAGCAGCCAGTTGTTGTGTTGCCCCTCCGTCCTCGGGCTGCCCGTCCATCATTTATTTTTCTTTTAAACTGCAAAAGATCAAAACATCAAACACAAGCATTTTCAACCCTCCCACAACGGGATGCACATTACTTTAACGTTGCAATAACAGTCAAACACTTTTAATAATAACAGTGTAATGGGTCCTTCAGTCACCCACCCAAACAACCTAGCCTTGGTGCTGCCCCTAGGAAGTGGGCAGCACCCCTTGACCCCAGTCCAGGGACGGCTCCAGATTGGTCAACGGGACCGGTACTTCGCTGCCGTTGCGGCCGGACGGACTGCCGGAGCCGTCGTCATCTCCGTCGCGGCCGGGCGGACTGCCGGGGCCGGTGGCAGGGCGGTGACAAAGGTGAGGCCTGGGGACCCCAGGTCTGGGTCCTCCCCCACAGACGCTGCGGGCTCCGCTACCGGTAACAGGGGTAACGGGTCGGTGCATCACTGCGGCGGCCTCTTCCAGGAACCAAATGCTGGCAGAGTCCTGGCGACCCTGCTTCCACAGCCGCGGTTCACATGCGGCCGGATGCCATCCCGTCCCCCTTAGCCTCTTTTTAGCACTTCCTTCTTCAGGGGGCGGGGCTCCACTTTCGCGCCTTTCCTGCTCGGGGAAGACGCTTGAGCGGGAAATTCTTCGCGCCTAAGATGGCGGCTTCTGAAATTTTCTGGCCGGACACCTCCGGCGGTAACAAGGCGCACCTCTACCAGACGGCAGAGCGGTAAGATCCTGTTCGTGACGCCAAGTTGTCGCGGGCGGAGGAGGGGACGCCGCGCTCTCCCACTGCTCGGGTCCGGCTGCCGCGGCTGCTACGGCCTGCTGCTGCTCGGTGGCTCGAGCGATGGGCCGGATCCCGGGGACTCTAGCGGCGCTCCTCGCCCGTGAGTGAAAGGGGGGGCTTGGGTGTGGGGATTGTTTATTGTCCGTGACGCCACCCACGGTTGTGGTGATTGAGTGTACACCACCGCTGCTCTGGCTGGGGATCCCGGGAGTGATGGTATGGAGCAGCCAGTTGTTGTGTTGCCCCTCCGTGGGTAGGGGTTGGTGATCCCGGGGCCCAGTGATGGAGTTGGGATGGTGGAGAGGCGGGCTAGGGGGCCAGTGGAGGTGCAGGGTCGCGGGGGCAGCGCTGTGCCGCACGGCACAGAGGTACTCACTCAGCCAGTAAACTCGACACAGTTCTCGGTAAACAAACGGCTGGTTGGACGGGTCCCTCGGACGGTTGCAGTTATTGTTTCTCCCCTGACCCAGTTTGGTGGGGTAAGTCCTTTCTTTCGCCTCCGTGCACACTCCCCCTGCGTTCCGGCTTCCATCTGGCTCCCCGGTTCGGTACCGGTGGGCCACCGCCCAGCCCCGGCTACCTACGGTTCCACCAGCTGTCTCCCCGGCTCCCTGCAGACGGCCACTACCGTCTGCCGGACTCTCTGTACGAGGCCCTAGGCTCCAACCTAGGCCCCTGGCTATGTCTGCCTCTCTGCAGACCTTCTCTCTTCCTCTCCTAGGACTTGACTGGGCTTGTTTCCTGCCTCAGGCCAGCTAACTCCTGGGTGGGCGTCTCCATCTCCTGACTCCGCCCACCTGGTGTGTCAGTCTGAGCCCGAGGCAGAAAGCAGGTCACTTTGGGGATGTCTGCTGTGAACTGCTGGGGGTGGGGGGGTGTTGTTACCTGTGTCCCCTGGCTTGTCCAGGGCGACACACCAGCGCCTGCGGGCAAACGGGCTCCTCCGGTACCCATACACCGGGGAGCGGACTACCGTTGGGAATCCATAGTAGTCAGAAAGAAGAACATCAAGGTGCAGGGAAAGACAGCCGCCATCACCTGTCCGGGGAGAGACACTGCAGCCGGCTGCAGGACCCGTCCATCCAGCCGTTTGGTTTACCGAGGACTTTGTACCTTTCTTGCTGAGTGAGTACACCCGTGCCCCAGCGACCCTGCACCTCACCGACCCAGCCTCCCTGTCACAACATCACCGGGCCCCGGGACCACCGAACCCTACCCACGGAGGAGGAAAACAACATCCCGGCTGCTCCCTACCATCGCTCCCGGGATCCCCGTCACCAGCAGCGGTGGTGCCCATATTCACCACGACCCGTGGGTGGCGTCACGGACTAAATCCCCCAAACCAACCACCCCTTTCACTCCCGGTTGAGGAGTGCCGCTTGAGTCCCCGGATCCGGCCCACCGCTCGATTCACCGAGCAGCCATCGCAGCAGCGCCGGACCCGAGCGTTAGCGAGAGCGCAGCAGCGACGGCGTCCTCCCCGCCCGCGACACTGCCACCGCCAGTGGCAGTAGTGAAGACTTGGAGGCCGGTCTAGCTTGCTTCCAAAGCAAGTGAACAGTACCTTCGATCCAGTGGACCCACTAATACAGTGCTCACCCAACAAGCATAACAGTTCTATTACAGCCCATTCCTAAAAGGGCTCCTACCTGACCAGAAGGCCATGGCAAGAAACACAGTGGCCTCTCCTCACTGAAACTTCCTCCTAGGCTGCCACCCTGTTGGAAATGAGTTGCCCTAGTTCCACTCCTCACCAACAGTAGAATCACGGGGGTGTAGAACCTGACAGGAATTAAACCCCTCCAGAGATCATTACTCAAGTGGATTCTCATACCTAGAAAGGTCAGACATTGGTCAGACAACACTGTTTGAGCACTTCTTTACCTTGGGCTATCAAACTACTTGGCATATGATGTTGTTTTTTTGTGAGGGTTACCTGACTGGCTGACTATATAGCGTACACTCCAAATCTTCTACCTATTCAGCATTAATACAGTTAGGTCCAGAAATATTTGGACAGTGACACAATTTTCGCGAGTTGGGCTCTGCATGCCACCACATTGGATTTGAAATGAAATCTCTACAACAGAATTCAAGTGCAGATTGTAACGTTTAATTTGAAGGTTTGAACAAAAATATCTGATAGAAATTGTAGGAATTGTACACATTTCTTTACAAACACTCCACATTTTAGGAGGTCAAAAGTAATTGGACAAATAAACCAAACCCAAACAAAATATTTTTATTTTCAATATTTTGTTGCGAATCCTTTGGAGGCAGTCACTGCCTTAAGTCTGGAACCCATGGACATCACCAAACGTTGGGTTTCCTCCTTCTTAATGCTTTGCTAGGCCTTTACAGCCGCAGCCTTCAGGTCTTGCTTGTTTGTGGGTCTTTCCGTCTTAAGTCTGGATTTGAGCAAGTGAAATGCATGCTCAATTGGGTTAAGATCTGGTGATTGACTTGGCCATTGCAGAATGTTCCACTTTTTTAAACTCATCCAATGCCACCACATTGGATTTGAAATGAAATCTCTACAACAGAATTCAAGTGCAGATTGTAACGTTTAATTTGAAGGTTTGAACAAAAATATCTGATAGAAATTGTAGGAATTGTACACATTTCTTTACAAACACTCCACATTTTAGGAGGTCAAAAGTAATTGGACAAATAAACCAAACCCAAACAAAATATTTTTATTTTCAATATTTTGTTGCGAATCCTTTGGAGGCAGTCACTGCCTTAAGTCTGGAACCCATGGACATCACCAAACGTTGGGTTTCCTCCTTCTTAATGCTTTGCTAGGCCTTTACAGCCGCAGCCTTCAGGTCTTGCTTGTTTGTGGGTCTTTCCGTCTTAAGTCTGGATTTGAGCAAGTGAAATGCATGCTCAATTGGGTTAAGATCTGGTGATTGACTTGGCCATTGCAGAATGTTCCACTTTTTTGCACTCATGAACTCCTGGGTAGCTTTGGCTGTATGCTTGGGGTCATTGTCCATCTGTACTATGAAGCGCCGTCCGATCAACTTTGCGGCATTTGGCTGAATCTGGGCTGAAAGTACATCCCAGTACACTTCAGAATTCATCCGGCTACTCTTGTCTGCTGTTATGTCATCAATAAACACAAGTGACCCAGTTCCATTGAAAGCCATGCATGCCCATGCCATCACGTTGCCTCCACCATGTTTTACAGAGGATGTGGTGTGCCTTGGATCATGTGCCGTTCCCTTTCTTCTTCAAACTTTTTTCTTCCCATCATTCTGGTACAGGTTGATCTTTGTCTCATCTGTCCATAGAATACTTTTCCAGAACTGAGCTGGCTTCATGAGGTGTTTTTCAGCAAATGTAACTCTGGCCTGTCTATTTTTGGAATTGATGAATGGTTTGCATCTAGATGTGAACCCTTTGTATTTACTTTCATGGAGTCTTCTCTTTACTGTTGACTTAGAGACAGATACACCTACTTCACTGAGAGTGTTCTGGACTTCAGTTGATGTTGTGAACGGGTTCTTCTTCACCAAAGAAAGTATGCGGCGATCATCCACCACTGTTGTCATCCGTGGACGCCCAGGCCTTTTTGAGTTCCCAAGCTCACCAGTCAATTCCTTTTTTCTCAGAATGTACCCGACTGTTGATTTTGCTACTCCAAGCATGTCTGCTATCTCTCTGATGGATTTTTTCTTTTTTTTCAGCCTCAGGATGTTCTGCTTCACCTCAATTGAGAGTTCCTTAGACCGCATGTTGTCTGGTCACAGCAACAGCTTCCAAATGCAAAACCACACATCTGTAATCAACCCCAGACCTTTTAACTACTTCATTGATTACAGGTTAACGAGGGAGACGCCTTCAGAGTTAATTGCAGCCCTTAGAGTCCCTTGTCCAATTACTTTTGGTCCCTTGAAAAAGAGGAGGCTATGCATTACAGAGCTATGATTCCTAAACCCTTTCTCTGATTTGGATGTGAAAACTCTCATATTGCAGCTGGGAGTGTGCATTTTCAGCCCATATTATATATAATTGTATTTCTGAACATGTTTTTGTAAACAGCTAAAATAACAAAACTTGTGTCACTGTCCAAATATTTCTGGACCTAACTGTATATCATATATCAGCTCTACATCAGCAGGCCAGGTCTATCCCATTTATAACTACAGATACTACACTTGAACTTAGCCAAAAGGCCAATAGGTGCTTACTGCCATAGGCCTAAAGCACACTTCCGCAAAAAAAACGTGCGTGACACGGTACGTTTTTCGGGTCCGTGTCCCGTTTTTTTGGGGCGTTTCTCCGGTACGTATGGCATCCGTGCGATGGCGTATGCGAGCCGTGTGTACATGTAAAATGTCCGTGTTTGTGTGTAAAATGCCCGTGTATGTGTACGTGGAATGTCCATGTGGAATGTCCGTGTGTGTGTTGCACAATGTCGTTGATACATGTCGGCTGACAGCAGACAGAGTTGCGCGATGAGAATGAACTCAGGTGAACTTCACCCGACTTCATTGTCATGCCGCGGCTCTGTCTGTGTGCCGCGTACTGATTAGCTGTCACCTGTGAAGGATTCACCAGTGACCGCTAATCCCCCGAGTGACTGAAGTGAGCAGCCCTCTCTCATACTTACCGCTCCCCGATCACCAGCGTGGCGAGGAACAGCTGTGCAGAGAATACGCGGCAACAATTACTTTGAATATGCCAGCCGCTCATTAATCAATCTCGTATTCCCTGCTTTCCCCACCCACAGACGCCTGTGATTGGTTGCAGTCAGACACGCCCCCCACGCTGAGTGACAGCTGTCACTGCACCCAATCACAGCAGCCAGTGGACGTGTCTATACTGTGCAGTAAAATAAATAAATAATTAAAAAAAACGGCGTGCGGTCCCCCCCATTTTAATACCAGCCAGATAAAGCCATACAGCTGAAGGCTGGTATTCTCAGGATGGGGAGCCCCACGTTATGGGGAGCCCCCCAGCCTAACAATATCAGTCAGCAGCCGTCCAGAATTGCCGCATACATTAGATGCGATAGTTCTGGGACTGTACCCGGCTCTTCCCCATTTGCCCTGGTGCGTTGGCAAATCGGGGTAATAAGGAGTTTTTGGCAGCCCATAGCTGACAATAAGTCCTAGATTAATCATGTCAGGCGTCTCCCTGAGATACCTTCCATGAATAATCTGTAAGTGACAGTAAATAAACATACACACACCCGAAAAAATCCTTCATTAGAAATAAAAAACACAAACATATATCCTGGGCCCGAAAAAGCCCTCCCTGTCCGACGTAATCCAGGATGCTCCAGCGTCACATCCAGCTCTGCTGCATGGAGGTGACCGGAGCTGCAGAAGACACCGCCGCTCCTGTCACCTCCACGCAGCTAATGAAGGCAATAGCGCGATCAGCTGAGCTGTCACTGAGGTTACTCGCGGCCAACGCTGAATACAGCTGATCGCGCTATCCCCTTTATTAGCTGCTCCCATATGGGAGGCACATACTTAAACGTTACGGTAACATTTTAATAACATGGGAACCGGGTCCTCAGTCATCCACCCAAACAACCTAGACCTTGATGCTGCCCCTCAGAAGTGGGCAGCACCCCTTTTCCCCAGTCCAGGAACGGGCCCAGGTGTTTTAACGGGACTGGTGCGGGTTTCACAGTCTTTTCAGAGACCCCACGTCCAGGGACCCCTGACTCGGAGGATGGCCACCGGTTGTAATGGTGGCGGGCCTCGGCCATCAGCTTCCCGCAGGCCCATCCTCCAGTCTGCCTCTCCAGAGGCGGTGAAACCGGACGGCCGGTTAAGGGAGGGGATTATTTACATGCCCAAAGGTTTTTGGGTTGGCCTGCAAGTTCTCGGCCTTGTCTTTACAAAACGGGGGCAACAAAAATCTCAACAGGGACGGGCAGTCAGGGTCCCAACGGGGACTTTAACATGGTAGCCGGGAACCACTACCGCACTTTAATTTTCTTCGTACTCCTCCTCGACCAGGACCTCAGAGCTGTACCTCAGAACAACACGGCTCTCCTTCCTCTTCACATTGAGGGCAAACCAGCCCCTCCCCCCGCAGTGTCGGGTGTATGACACCAGATCTCCGGGTAACAGGTCACGGTCCGGGTGACCCATCGGGAGGTGGGAGTTAACATCCCGACGGGATACAAAGATTTCGGCCTCCAGGCCTGGTTCAAAGAAGAACCCCCATCCACGCTGGGGGTCAAACCAGCAGACTTGGCCTTCATAGGTCTGGCCCCACACCCTGAAGGTGGCACTCCACAGAGTTTCCTTCTCGCGGATGGTGCGGGCCAGCACCTCTGCTCTCTGCCGTTCCCGGGCTGCAATTTCCCGGCCCAGCTGGCTCGGCTGCCACTCCTAGTATGGGGCATCTGCATGCTCCCGCCGCGCGAGGGTCGAGCCCTGCCGGAGCTCCCCCGCACCAGCTACGACTGGTATCTTTGAGGTTGGGGAGCCCCGCAGTGACGTGGCCTGTGTTGCTGCTCTGCAGCGGCAACCCTGCGCTGCCTCAGCTGAGGCCTGGGGTTCAGGAGCGATGGGCCTTACCTGCCGGGCCTTCTTCCGGACAGCTTCCACCTTCTCCGTGGCCGGGCGGACTGCCGGGGCCGGGACCTCTTTGGGCACGGTCACTTCCGGGACCGGCGGCTTCACCTCGCGGACGGGCACCTCCTGGGGAACCTTCCACAGTAACGGGATTGGTGCAGGCTGCACGAAGGGACGTCCACGGGCGGCGTCTACAGGCTTGTCCTCATGGGCGGGTAGGATGGACTCCGCAGCCGGTGTCGGGGGCAACGGACCGATTGGCGGGGCAGCGACAACTGATACGGGCGGCGGGGGAAGCAGCATGTTGAGCGGGAGCAGACCGGGCCCCTCAGCCGCAGCAGCTGTTCCCTCGGGGACACAGGGACGTGGCTTGCCTACCCACTCCTCCAACACTGCCTCCACCTCGCGTTTCCGCACGGCCGCAGCTACTTCCTCCATTTCGGCCACCCACCTTTCCATAAGGAACCAGACTTGGGCCTGTAGACGGCAACACATCTGCGCCGTCCGGGCTTCCACCCACGCTGCTGTTCCTGGCGTGGGCTCCGGGATCTCGGGTTTACCGGACGGGATGGACATGCTGCTCGGTGGATGTCCAGGAACCAGACGGGTAGCAGACTCCATCCGCCCCCCCCCCTTAGTATTTTCCGAGCACTTCACTTGCTTTTTGCTCTGCTCCGCTCTCGGTGGGCGGGGCTTCGTCTTCGCGCCCTTTCTGTTCAGGCAAGATGGCTCAGGCGGGAACTTTTCGCGCCCAACATGGCAGATTCTTCAATTTTTCAGCGGGACGCTGCTGACGGGGACTTCAAGGGGCACTTCCACTGGTAGGTGGACAGGTTCAATCCTGTTCGCAGATGCAAGAAGAGTCGATGTGTACCGCCCAGTGGGCTCGGCTGCATGCTCGTACTGCGGCTGGTGGCTTGAGCTTCTCACGGACCCGGGGGTCACGTTGCTCTGCAAGGGAGTTGGCGCTACACGCAGGGGTTTGGGTGTTTGGTTTGGGATGATAGTTCGTGACGCCACCCACGGGTTGTGGTGATTATGGACACCACCGCTGCGGTGAAGGTGCGGGGATCCCGGGAGCGGTGTAATGGCGCAGCTAGGTATTGACCCCTCCATGGGTAGGGGTTGTTGGTCCCAGGGCCCGGTAGGAGAGGGCCGGGGTGCAGGGTGAAGTGCCGCGGTGCGGTGCGGTGCCTGATGGCATTGGTGTACTCACTCTGACACAAAACACTGGAGTCGCTGGTAAACCAAACGGAGTTATGAACGGGGCCCGCAGCCAGCTGCAGCTTCTTCCAGACTAGGTTGGTGGTCTCCACCTTTCTCCTGCACCGTTCTGTAAATGTTCTGACTCCTGTTCCTAGGCACCGGTAGTCCGCTCCCTGACTGGTATTTGCCGGAGAAGCCCGTTTGCCCGCAGACGCTGGCCCTTTGGGTCTCTATGCCTTGGCGGTGACTTTACCCTGTATGGTTGGGCTGTTGTCATCTAAAGGGACTTGTGTGGGGTAGGTCTTTGAGTCCAGCCCGCAATCAGTTGATTCGACTCGGCCCTGTCGGTTCAGGGCTTTGTGCTGGGTCTGAGTTCTCTGCCTGGTGCTCCAGTATCCAGTTGGCTCCCCGGTTCGGTTCCGGCGGGCCACTACCCTGTCCCGATCCCTTACAGTTCCACCGGTCGTATTCCCGGTCTCCTGCAGGCGGTCACCACCGTCTGCCTCCTTGCCGATGGTGACTGGGCTCCAACCCAGCCAGTCTTTGGCAGGCCTAAGCACAGGTCTGCTTCTGGACTCAACCTCCCTCCTTCACTGTCGAAACTACTCTGTACTTCAACTTGAACTTGACTACTTAGTTTCCCGCCTCCAGGCCTGTGAACTCCTCGGTGGGCGGAGTCAACCACCTGGTGTTGACATCAAACCTGGAGGGTGGTGACAAGGGTTTTGGTTTGGCTGGTGTTACCTAACTGGAAGGGGGGTGTGGTGTGGTGTGTGACTACCTGAGACGACCTGGATAGTCCAGGGCGTCACATAAGCCACTTAGCGTACACCTCAAATCATCCCTCCATTGTGCATTTGTGCCGCTCCTGCGTCAGCAGCCGGTCTTCTCGGATCCGGAGTGGCTCAAGAGGGCTCTGGACCCGGGGGTTGTGCGGCTCCTCAAACAAAGGGGGGTTATGAACAGGGGATCGTGTGGAAAGTTCGTGACGCCACCCGTGGTGCTAGGTAAGGTGGAGTACTACCGCTGTGGCTGGGAGTATCCGGTGGCGATGGTGTGGGCAGCTAGGTGTTTAACCCCTCCACGGGTATGGGGATGCCCCGGGACTCGGTGAGGTTGACAGGGAGGTGCCGTTGGGACGGTAAGGGTCACTTGCGTACTCACTCAGTCCAATAACGCTGACACCGACAACTGTAGTAAACCAAAGTTCTGGACACCACTGCCGCTGAGAGGGACACGCCTGGATCCCGGGCCCGTTGGTGTGTCCTGTTAGCCTGTGACCTTTTCCTTGGCACCTTGTCCTTTAGTTGGTCCCTATCATATGAAACTAATTGGGTCCCTTTCCCCAGTATGGCTAACTGGAGGAGCTTGCTCTCAGGGTTCACGCTTGGGATTTTCTGGACCGTATGTGTGGAAAGTCCTATCGCCCTCGTTGCGCTAGTATCCTGATTTTGAAGGGGGTGGAGAACAGATCTTGAAGGCTCCGTCCTCGTCGGGTAAATTGTCAGGACGCCTGAAGCTTCTCTCTGACCTAGGGTCCACATATCCCGTCGTGCCCTGGCCCCTGCCCGGTGATGGCACAAGGCCGCCGGCTGTCCTCCTTGACAGTCTGTGCCCCTTGTCACGATCCCCCTGTGACTGGGGTCCAGCTTCTACCAGGCCCAGACCCATGTCTGCCACCTAGTAGTTCCAAGGAGCCCAGCTCCTGACCTCTTCTCTCTTTCACCTCCAACACTACACTGCACTCCCCTGGGAGATCCTTCTCCCCAGCTCCTTTCTCACTGAGAGCCACTTCTGTTCTGCCCCTGACACTCCTGACCTCCCCTTAACCAACCCCCCAAGTGGGCGACCCTATTCCTCTCAGGTCGTCCACTGGTGTGTCTGGTGGGTGGGGTGCAGAGTGTTCCTAGGATTTTGATTAGCTTGTTCTTGGCAACACCAATGGTTAGGGACCCGTAACCAAGGAAGAGGTGGATATTGCACGGGAGGGCAGATTGCACAATACCCTGTGACGACCAGAGAGGCCACGGCGTCACACATTAACATATCCGTTCTACAACAGCAGGCCAGACCAATCCCATAGATAGCTACAGATACTACACCTTAACTTAGCCAAAAGGCCGATGGGTGCATACCACCATATGCTGGGTAGATCTAGCCCAGGTGACTTCTTTACTAGAAGATGCTCTGGTAAGCCATGGACCTGACACAAAAGTATGTACTATCGTTCCAGACAACTCAGTTTAAACCTAGCTTTCAAGTCGCCTAGAATTTAGAATGCTACGTTTTCCATCTCTTTGACCATAAGAATCATCTCCTCTGTTGGGACCAAGGAGCCTCAGTCTGGGTGAGACCTCATGTAATCATTTGTTTATTACTTATGTTAATACCTATAAATGCATCCCCATGAAATATGTTTGCAATTGCACAAACTTGTTGATCCTCTTAAAAATCCTGGAAAGGATCCTGCAAAAAAAAACAAAAACTGACAGACTCCACAAAGATTTGTCAAGTCTCCCAAAACCCACACAAACCTTCTGCCAAGCAGCGCATGTTGAATATTTAGTGCAGAAATGTTCTGCACCAAATCTGCATCTTCTGGTAGAAAAGCACAAAAAAGTGCTGCTTTTTTATTTTAATGCTTTTTTCCCCATAATGAAGTCAATGGGTGGAAGGGCTGAAGAACGGAAGGTTGAACCAGATGGACTTAGGTCTTTTTTCAACCTATGTAACTATGTAACTACAGTTAGGTCCAGAAATCTTTGGACAGTGACACAATTTTCGCGAGTTGGGCTCTGCATGCCACCACATTGAATTTGAAATGAAACCTCTACAACAGAATTCAAGTGCAGATTGTAACGTTTAATTTGAAGGTTTGAATAAAAATATCTGATAGAAATTGTAGGAATTGTACACATTTCTTTACAAACACTCCACATTTTAGGAGGTCAAAAGTAATTGGACAAATAAACCAAACCCAAACAAAAAATTTTTATTTTCAATATTTTGTTGCGAATCCTTTGGAGGCAATCACTGCCTTAAGTCTGGAACCAATGGACATCACCAAACGCTGGGTTTCCTCCTTCTTAATGCTTTGCCAGGCCTTTACAGCCGCAGCCTTCAGGTCTTGCTTGTTTGTGGGTCTTTCCGTCTTAAGTCTGGATTTGAACAAGTGAAATGCATGCTCAATTGGGTTAAGATCTGGTGATTGACTTGGCCATTGCAGAATGTTCCACTTTTTTGCACTCATGAACTCCTGGGTAGCTTTGGTTGTATGCTTGGGGTCATTGTCCATCTGTACTATGAAGCGCCGTCCGATCAACAATGCGGCATTTGGCTGAATCTGGGCTGAAAGTATATCCCGGTACACTTCAGAATTCATCCGGCTACTCTTGTCTGCTGTTATGTCATCAATAAACACAAGTGACCCAGTGCCATTGAAAGCCATGCATGCCCATGCCATCACGTTGCCTCCACCATGTTTTACAGAGGATGTGGTGTGCCTTGGATCATGTGCCGTTCCCTTTCTTCTCCAAACTTTTTTCTTCCCATCATTCTGGTACAGGTTGATCTTTGTCTCATCTGTCCATAGAATACTTTTCCAGAACTGAGCTGGCTTCATGAGGTGTTTTTCAGCAAATTTAACTCTGGCCTGTCTATTTTTGGAATTGATGAATGGTTTGCATCTAGATGTGAACCCTTTGTATTTACTTTCATGGAGTCTTCTCTTTACTGTTGACTTAGAGACAGATACACCTACTTCACTGAGAGTGTTCTGGACTTCAGTTGATGTTGTGAACGGGTTCTTCTTCACCAAAGAAAGTATGCGGCGATCATCCACCACTGTTGTCATCCGTGGACGCCCAGGCCTTTTTGAGTTCCCAAGCTCACCAGTCAATTCCTATTTTCTCAGAATGTACCCGACTGTTGATTTTGCTACTCCAAGCATGTCTGCTATCTCTCTGATGGATTTTTTCTTTTTTTTCAGCCTCAGGATGTTCTGCTTCACCTCAATTGAGAGTTCCTTAGACCGCATGTTGTCTGGTCACAGCAACAGCTTCCAAATGCAAAACCACACACCTGTAATCAACCCCAGACCTTTTAACTACTTCATTGATTACAGTTTAACGAGGGAGACGCCTTCAGAGTTAATTGCAGCCCTTAGAGTCCCTTGTCCAATTACTTTTGGTCCCTTGAAAAAGAGGAGGCTATGCATTACAGAGCTATGATTCCTAAACCCTTTCTCCGATTTGGATGTGAAAACTCTCATATTGCAGCTGGGAGTGTGCACTTTCAGCCCATATTATATATAGAATTGTATTTCTGAACAAGTTTTTGTAAACAGCTAAAATAAAACTTGTCACTGTCCAAATATTTCTGGACCTAACTGTATGTAACACTGCAAAAATGCACCAAGAATTAACATGCTGCAGATTATTTTCTGCATCAAATCTGCAAGGAAAAAAATAAGCAACGTGCACAATACTGTACCTCAGAATTCTCATTGTATTTGCCTGCATAAGGATAAGCATGCAGATTGTGACAAATCTGCACCCAAAAAATCATCAAAAACGCAGTGTGCACATGGCCTAAATGTCTTGTAGCGCCCCTGAAACCATCAGGGTGCTACAAGGTTCTGCATCTGTGGCGCCCCTGACCTGGTCAGGCACCACTGAGTACTGCACCCATGCTGGGGGCAGTACAATACAGGTAATCCAGAAGGCTGACTGAGGTGTGACTACACATAGTAATCAGGTCTCACATATGTACCTTTAGAAGGACCCCTGAGAGCTTCCAGGAGGGGGCGTGGCCTCCATGTCCACTCAAGGGGTGTGGTAGTGAGCTTGGTTGCTAGGTGGCGTAGGCAGGCACAAAGGGGAAAGAGGAAGAAGGAGGGAGGAGGAGTCTGGAGCAGGGAGTTGAAGAGAGAGGAGTGTGAAAGTGGAGCTCAGACAGGAGCACCAGTGCAGAACCCACAAGTGAGCCGGTTTAGTGTGCAGCTCAGGGAGAGCAGAAGCAGACCCTGGAGCTGTTGCAGTCTAACAGCGTCCGCGCAGTGACTACTGACGGGGGAGATCGGTCACCTGGTAGTGCCACCCGAAATCCACCCAAGGCTAAAGAGAGAGCAACGGAGTGGAGAGTAAGAGGACTGCCAGGGAGGTACCAGGCCTGAAGGGGTAACAGGTCCCAGTGCAGAGATAGATCCAGCTTTCTTCTGCCAAACCTGCCTGAGGGGGCACTTCAAACCCCCAAGACAACACCACAGAGTCCGCAGCCACGTAGCAAAATGAGGGCCCATAGTTCACAGGAGGCAAGCAGCCAGAGTGACCTGGTCCAGGCTACAAGCAAACAGGCCGAAACGAGGGGAGCAGTAACTTCCCTGGGTGACCCCCATAGGGACTGCAAGTCGGGGTTACCACAAACAACAGAAGGGCTAAGGAAGGCGAGTCAGTAGCCACCCTCACAAGTCAGCCTGAAGGACGCCTGGTTCCAGCCTGGTTCATCCCAGCTACGCCCGGGTTACTCACCCTGCCATCTTCAGTGAGTAAAACCCCTGAAAGACATTCTGCTTGTGTTTGAGTCATTCTGCGCCTTGTGGTTCCACACACCTACACAGGGCCCTGGGGCTTGCCTCACTCTCAGGAGGCTATTACAACTGACTGCACCCACCATCAGCCCCAGGCATCCCTTAATCTGCAGTGGCGGTCCCCATTGACCGCAATTCTGAGAGTGGCGTTACGACATTCCCAAAACGAAGGTTCCCTACCTGTGACCAGACCGTCCCGCCACGTGGAGTCCCTGAAGGTAATGCACCGCTACACCGCATTTGCGGGGCTTCACACATCCCAACAAGGATACAGGACCTACCCCCTTAGGGACCCAGAACCCCAGTGCCGGTACCAATAAATAAACCAGGTAATCCCAGTTTTCCCCAACAATTCCCCCATACAATGGTATCTAGCTAGGGTGGGACCAATGGATGGCTGCCTAGAGGTGGAGCCAATCCAGTCTACTAGTTGACCAGGTGGGAGGGCCAGACTGTGGAGAGTAGTCAAAGTGAGTTGACAGGAGAAGGAGAGTGAAAGTGGAAGAGAAGCGACGTCCTGACTCAGGTTGACGGTGACCTGGTACCCAGGAGAAGTGGTTGCCGGTGGAGTACGGTGGAGTACTCCCAGAACTACGCACCGACGGGGTACAAGACCCTAGGACAGGAAAGAGCTCCACGCTGACCTATTAATACCTGCACAGCAAAGGGGACCATCAAGGACCTTGCTGACCCTAAAGAATCCAAAGACTCAGTAGCAAAGGGAGAATCGGGGACAGGACCAGAGACTCCAACCCCACAGGGTTCACGCTACCGTCTGGCGGACAGAAGTGGAGAAACCACAGAACGGGGAACCCCAGTTGTTCTATACCACAAGGACCCACTTACCAGAGACAGGTGCAGGGAAGAGGTTACCAGTGACCCAAACTGGCACTGGGACGAAGGGGAAACATGTGAATGTGATGCCCTGGCGCCGCCAGGTGGTCACAGTGTAGGCCCCCGCATAACACCATCCCTCACAGGGTTAAACCTAGCCAACAAAATCCTGGTCACCCCCCCCCCCCAGGGTAGGAAAGGCACAACACTGGGTGGGACCAGGCAGATGGAGAACGTTCACCTAGGGGTCTAGAGAACCCGGGGCGGGAAAACAGTCAGTGGAAGTTGAAGTGAGAGTTGAGTTGAAGTAGTAGTTGGAGTGGAGTGGAGCAGGAGAAGAAAGTGAAGCTCAAGTTCAGAGAGCAGAGGCGTCGGGGTTGGAGCCCCGGTGTATTGGCTAGGTGGCAGACGGTGGTCCGTGTCTGTCAGGAGACGGGAAAACAGCAGCCGGAGATCCGAGGTAAACCGGGGCAGGGTTGGAGCCCGCCAGTACCGACACCGGAGACCTGACTCGGAAACCGTGCATAGAGGGGGTACTTGGACCCTGAAGCCAGGACCGGAACCGACGGCCTAGCTAATTAACCAATTGAGGGCAGGATTATAGGTCCTGTCCCAACCAAAGTCCCAAAAGCAGACAACCACCCACTGAGAGGGATAGGGCATCCGCCAGGGCCCGGTAGATCCCACGGGTCAGCGTCAGCGGGCAAGGCTCCCAACAAAAGTACGGGGAGTGGACTCCCGTGTTCCACACCGGGAAGTCCACCACACCAAAAACACAGTGCATAGGAAAGTGACACAGACCATCACCCCGGGTGAGTGACCAGAATACACTCGGCCGCGGCGACCGGCCACCAGCACCTTGGTTAACCATTGGACTTGTCTGATTCATTTAATCGTGAGTCTCCCTGGTCCGACCAGGCGCGCCGGCCCCTGCCATCACCGTCCCTAGCACAGAGTCACCGGGCCCCGGGGCAACCATCCCTACCCACGGAGGGGTTAACATCCAGCTGCCATCCCATCGCCCACGAGTGCCCCACAACAGCAGCGGTGGTGCCACACTTCAACACACACCGTCGGTGGCGTCACAGACTGACTACAGCAAATCACGTACAAATATGTCCCCTTTCATTTGAAGTGTCCGCATGGCCCTTTCAGTCCGGTAGAATCCCTCGAGCCACACTGCGGATCCGGATCCGGATCCGAGCAGCCCGGCTGCTGGTACGGGGGCGGCACATGAACATTACCTTATTCTCCCCTGTAAATATGTCCATTACAAAAAGGGCCCAGGGCACGGAACCGGGTAATGGCCACCACCATCACTTCCCGAAACCTGTACTGCCCGGAACCGAGTATCCCATATCCCTGGGCGTGACATTCTCTTCGCTGATACACTGGGCTATGAATTCCTCATACCAATTCAGGGGAAGTAATGATTTGTGGGCTGAAAAATTGTGGTGGTGGGCTCTTTAAAAAGGATTATTTTTATGTCTTATAAAAAAAAATATTACTTTTCCAAGACAACAATTTATAAAAGTTGGCAAGCAATTTATGACATAAAATTTTGTTTACAAAATAGTTTTTAATTGTTGCAACCAATCAGTTGGCGTTCAGAATCTGAGACCCCCATAATCGGTCAGGAGACTGCTCTCAAATGTTCAGTATCGCATTAGCACAGGGGTGGTTTATAGCCAAAGACTTAAGGGGGCTTTACACGGTAGCAATATCGGTACCGATATCGCTATCGTACGTACCCGCCCCCATCGTTTGTGCGACACGGGCATATCGCTGCCCGTCGCACACAAAATCGCGCTCCCCTGTCACACGAACTTACCTGCCCTGCGACGTCGCTCTGGCCGGCGATCCGCCTCCTTTCCAAGGGGGCGGGTCGTTTGGCGTCACAGCGACGTCACACGGCAGCCGTCCAATAGAAGCGGAGGGGCGGAGATGAGCAGGACGTAACATCCCGCCCATCTCCTTCCTTCCGCATTGCTGGTGGAGGCAGGTAAGGAGATGTTTGTCGCTCCTGCGGTGTCACACACAGCGATGTGTGCTGCCGCAGAAACAAGGAACAACATCGCTAATAAGTAGAAAACGATATTTTTTTTCAGTACGACCTCTCCGCGGCAAACGATTTTGACCACTTTTGCGATCGTTTAAGGTCGCTCATAAGTGTCACACACTGCGATATCGTTAATGACGCCGGATGTGCGTCACAAACACGATTAACGATATCGTAGCATGTAAAGCCTGCTTAAGTGTCCACCCACTAACTAACTCCCCCTCCAGACAGGCTCCAGGACTGTGCTCTCCCTAAGGAGCATCTCACCCTAACCACGGCCTGATGGAGTGTAGCTATGCTAAGAGTGTTTGTGTGCAATAGTCCGTGTGCTCCTCTTTATTGGGAATAGGCTATCACACCTCTGGCTGAGGTGCAGTACCTCTGTGGCGACTAGACCCTCAGGGGCGCCACAGACCCGTGACACAAATCCCCACTGACTAATAGCCCATACCAGCCCTTGTAATATAGATACTTTTTAAGGAGAAATCCTCTCATATAAAATGTAAATAAACTGAAATAGGAAGTAAAATAGTAAAAAATATCGTTCAATTTCAAATCTTATGTTTCTCCTGTGCCTGTAGTTTTCTAGACTCCAGCCAGTCTATGATGAGGTCACAGCAGTCAATCACTGGTGACATCACTACTGTCAATGTCACTGTAGTCACTGATTGGATGCTGAAGTCATATGTCAACATTTTATTGGGTTTTGTATATTTTGTTATTATTGATATAATCTCCATTTATGGAAGCTGTGCTAAAATATGTGGAAAACCTCTTTTACTACCTCCCGGACCCCCACGACATGTAGGTGGGTGATGTCATCGCCATTGTTTACAAGTATCTTTTTCCCTCTAGACTTGTGCTACCTATTCGTCCATTATTATGATCACGGAGTTAAACGATCACGGCAAACTCCAGACAAATTCCATTTCATAGAGATCTTCTTATGTCAAGATGTTCTGAAATACAATGATTATAGCCTTAAATGAGTGTATGAGCTGTCAGAGCGTCTCCTGCTGCCCTGGGGGACGCGATTAGGGAGGATTACGTGAATATGGCAATGTCTACTATTAAGCATTTGCATTCCCTTTTTTTTTTAAAGAAGCCCAAAGGCTTATCATTTATTTTGTCATTGTTTCAAAGCAAAGAAAGGGAAGAAAGATGATTATTGCGATACGCCGGTGATCCTTACAATGAGGCTCCTATGTACATAATATTAGGGAGATGAGCCATTGAAGATTCGCTTTGGAAGCAGTTTCTGCATTTTTGAGGTCTTCTTCTGGTGAAGTCCTTGGATTGTTTCCCAGTTTGTCACGCTGAACTGATTTAATCTAGAAAAAATAGCTTAGAAGTACAAACGTGAGAAATTAAAGCAAAAACTACTAAAATTACAATTTTTTAATATTAATCAGTCTTAAAAAGGGAGAAATCCCAACATCAAATTTATAATAAAATAGATATCCAAAAGTACAGGGGAGGGGCCTGACCCTTATTTCGCCCCCTTCCTTGCCGCGGAGGTTGGCACCCTAAAAGCCTGCGCATTTGGCGCCCCTGCTCAACGAAGACTATCCCTTTGGGCCCTGGAGTGACCCTAACAATATGAGGTGATAGTACTACAAGGAATTAATTTCCAACAATGAACCAACAATCAGATCTCAAATATGTAATAAAAATACACTATAGCCAATATAATTAGATTGGAGACAATAGTGGGGTACAATGACCCAGAAATGACCACTCAATGATGAACTAGCGGTTCCAACCGGAAACCACCCGACGCGTTTCCCCTCATCTATTTGAGGTTCTTCAGCAGTGGAAAATATAGTTAGTTCAAAAAATCAATAGATAACTGATAGATGCTGGTGGTCCCACGTAACACTGAGAGTCAGTTATCCCCAAATATATCCAGTCCCAACAAAAAGAGAAAAGGGGGGGCTATATTCAGCACCTAGACAGCCTCAAGATAAAGAACCAGGTCTCTAACACCCATCAGGGTAACAAGAGTCAACCAGGGTGTCATATATATATATATATATATATATATATATATATATATATATATAATGTTGGGACAAATTTAAAGGGGCAACAAACAACAATTGTTCAAAACACAAGGCATTAGCCACTTATCTTAAGCTTCAGTGTACGACAGATAAAGACATTCTTCAACGCTGAACTGATCTTTTGTAAAATTCTTTGAGACATACGGTAATGCTAGGCACTACGGAGTAGTGTTATACTAGTCACTAGGTGGTGCTGGATGGGAAGCTAGACACTATGTGGCATAGTATGAACAGTAACTAGATGGCACTTGAACCACTAGTGTACTGAGAGAGCAGAGGGAAAGTTAGACAAGCCGGGTTCAGTAACCAAGAGGACATGACAGAACACAGGGAGCAGGTAGAAACAAGGTCAGGATACCAGGAGAGTACATATAGGATGCAAGGAGGAGGCGGGGATGTGGTCAGGAGAAGGTTCGAGGTCAGAAGCCAGAACGTAACAACAAGGTCCAGGGGGGCAGGCAAAGCAAAGTCAATAACAGTCCAGGTTTGAGTAGTCGAGATCAGATAACAAGACACAACAGAAGCCAAGCACTTACTGCAGAACAGAAAATACGACTGGCCGATGCTCCCTAATAAAACAGAGCAAACCCCTCCCATCACTAGTGTAGGACCCGGTGTGAGGAAGCAACCCATCCACAGGAGTGCAAGACAGGAGAGCATCAAGGCAACATGCTCTGCGCAGAGAAACAGGCGAACACCGGCTCCGCAGGAAAGCATAACAGAATGTCACAGCACATAAGATGCATGGCAAATCAGAACCGTGACATATGGTATCTTCAGGATAAGAGAATATTTTGAAATTCGTGTTTGCCAGTTTTGCCGATATTTTCCCCAAAATTGATTTTTGTTAAACTGAAAGTCCCCAAAATCATCCAGTTGCCCTGGAAAGACATGTGTAACATTGAGGTGTCCTAGAACAGTATGGAACCCCCTTTCAAGCTCCTTAATGTAACCACAGCCATAGTAATGTCAAGTTAGAACTACTAGTTTCTAGACTTCGGGAATGGAATTTGCTACAACGAGACACTACAACTTCATACTTTCATCATCGACACAGCAAGTTAACTATATACTACACAATGGAAGGGGATGTCTGTTTCTGTACTGATGTAAATGGTCTTATGATGGAGTTTGATGGTACACATTTCTAGACTCTAGCAAAACGAGTTTGAAAGCTGTGTTGTTGCACAATGGTAATGAAAACTATCCGTTCCATTAGCTTATGCGGGTGACCTCAAACTACATACAAAAAACCTGTTCCTCACAAATAAATCTTTTTCACTGCTGTGCTTTATTACACTGTCTGTGCAGTTTCTTCAGTATTTATTACTTTATTTCCCTATTGCTATGGCTAAGCTGTCAGCTGTATCGTCCTCTAACTATCTAGTTTCACCCTTCCAAAAATGGCTGCTGCATTCCTTGCTTCTGCTTTTATACTGACTAAGATAAACCCTCCTGATTGGCTGTGCTATACAATGGGATATGATGGCTGCAAGACAATATGGGGAGGCCTGCTCCAAGGACACGTGATCCTTTTCTGACTGATGTAATCTTCGGCAGTAGCCATTTTATGAGATTCATGTGACTCCAATCACAAATTGTTCTAATGCGCCATGTTTAGCGAATTCTTAAAAATTCAGCACAAATTGTTTTGCCCATCTTTACCCAAACTTGGTCAAAAACTACAGGAAATACACCTAATATTAAATTCTCTTTTTCTATTGTATCAAATACTTATTTCATGCAATAAAATGCAAATTAATTATTTAAAAATCACACAATGGGATTTTATGGATATTTTTTTTATTCTGTCTGTCACAGTTAAGAATTGCAGAACTCTCCATTCTTTGTAGGTGCGAAAACTGCAAAATCGGCAGAGGATCAAATACTTATTTTTCTCACTGTATATGAATGATACATATTACAGGGTGTATTTTCTCAGTATTTACCAGAATTTTTAAGCCAAAACCAAGAGCGTTTCCAAAACAAAGAACAGGAGAATCTTTCCATTATAGTTTTTCTCTACAAGTTCCACTCCTGGCTTTGGCAGACAAACACTGATGCAAAAATACTGATTTGGGAATGTGGCCCCCCTCTCCCACATATTGTATATATAGCTAAGTCACCCCTTGCCCATATATAACCTAATCCCCCCATACAACATATAGCATATATAGCCAAGTCCCTCCTCCCTCACATATAGGCAATATAGCTATGTCCCCTCTCCCACGTATAGCCTATATAGCATTGGTACCCCCTCTGCCACATTGTCAGGGATGTGTCATGGCTCGTCATGGAAGTATTAAAGCCAGTTGACAATCCAGTGGCGAGTGCTAGAAGATAGCAGAGATTGGCAGCACGTGTTGTTGTCTGACAGTTCTCTGTTTCCGAAGCCAGTGGACTCTAGGACTCTTGGACACTTCAGAGCAGTTGGTATCCTCTGACTTCCTTTATTAACCTCACCCTGGTGTGGTTTGGGTGCGGTTTATAGTTTGTTCCTTGCTGAGCTCTGGAGAGGGCTTCTCCTGGTGCTTCTGAGACTTCTGTGGTTGCTGATGCTCAGATAACTGTTTGTCTTTTGCTATCTACCATCTACCATCTATCTGGGGAAAGCAGTCGTGTTTCACTTATATTGTTCACTTGTGTATTCCTTTAGCGTTTAGTGAGGTTGACGAAGAGCTCATCCCATCTGTTCCCAATTTAGGGCCCAGCACTAGGGATGATACCTAGGGTCAGGTATCTGGCTCTGCACATAAGTGTGGAACCTATCTAGGGTGGTGAGGGACCCCAGGGACCAGCTGTAGATTATTGTCACGGGTCCCCACCTCTCCCTTTCCCCAGCTATAAGTCATTCCTTCCCCCTTCCTGTGTGTTGTATTATACTGGTGGTATAGCCTCTCTCCCCTGCCGTGACACAAATATATAGGCTAGTCCCCCCTCCCCCCAGCCTGCAGCTGTCTGCTTTACTTTGGCTGGTTATCAAAAATAGTAGGCCACAACTATTTTTTTTTTTAATTATTTACTTTTTCCCTATCCACATTTGTTTGCACGACAATTGAGCTGGTCTTACTCCCATTTTGCTTCCTTTTGGCCATTTTACAGCACAAAAGCTCGGGTCACCATTGACTTATATGATGTTCGGGATGCCGGGTCAAGTCTGGGTAAAGTTTGGCTGAACCCAGAGAAACTAAACATCCACGTGTCCGCTCATCCCTACCCAGCACCAATTTCATCACCGCATCACCAAGCCTTTACTCTGAGGTGCGGAGAGCAGTGAGGGTGCAGACTGTACAGCATGTGCTGTTATGGAAACCTCACTTACCTGCTCAGCTACAGTGTCATCACACCAGGGGGAGGACGAGGAAAATTTGGAAACTGGTCAGATTGGCACCTCTTCAGAAGAGGTTTTACCTTGTACAGCTATTCACTGCTCTGCTTATCGCATCTATAGCAGTGCATTCCCTCCTCCTGCTGTGCTGGTGCTGGGTGTTGGCGTCAGACTGATACCTGTGCAGGAAAGCTGTTACTATTGTAGCACCCCTGAACCCATCAGGGCAATACAAGGTACTGCATCCAGCCAAAGATGCAGGGCCTACCCCCAGGGACCTGGAAGACCAGTGCCGGTAGCAGCAAAACACATTATAATACGTTTTCCCCCATCCCCACAGACTGGTGACAGACTAGAAATGGACCCAATGGATGGCCACCCAGGGGTGGAGCCGATCCAGTCCATTAGACAACGACCAGGTGGGAGGGGACAGACTGTTAGAGTTAGTAAGTGGAAGTGAGAGGAGACGGACGTAACTGGACTGACACGGGAGTGTGACGGTGACCTGAGGGCCCAGGCGTGTGGTTGCCAGAGAAGTATGGCGAAGTACTCCCGCAACCATAGCACTGACTGGGCACAGAGCCCTAGGTCAGGCAAACGCTCCAGGCAGACATGATAAAATCTACACAGTGAGGGGACCATCCAGGACCTTACTGACTTTAGAAGTCCGGGGGCACCAGCAGTAACGGGAGACCAGGGACCGGAACGGAACACCGACCCTACAGGGTTCACACTGCCGCCATACGGACCAGAGACTGAGAGACAAACAAGAGGGGATCCCAAGACGCTCCAAGCCACGGGGACCACCAACTTGAGAAAGGTGCAGGGGAAAGAAGCCACCAGGTCCCCAACCGACACTGAGAATAAGGGAACCAGAGGTGAACACCAGCCTTCCTCCGAGTACCAGTTACCATCTACTGTGAGTAAAGAGAACTAGTTACACAGCAACCCCTCATGTGGCCTACCTTTCTTTCCATGCCTAACTCCACCACCTAACCCCCCTGGGGCCCCGGCCCTATTTGCGGAGGGCCCAACATCCAGGCTGCCAGCACATCAGCCCCAGCGGAAAGACTGTGGAGCGATGGTTCCATCACCATAACCGCAACCCACAAGTGTCGTCACAACATAAACTTTATTAAGTATTCCCCTGTATATAAACCACTTTTTAAAGCAACTCCCAGGGTCACGAAAACGGGCAACAGCAACCCAGTGACACATCCCAGTAGTACACTGCCCGGGACCAAGTATCCCATAGCCCTGGGCGGCACACTATCAGTGGCACTTCCCTTGCACAGGTGTCAGTCTGACTCCAACATCCAGCACCAGTACAGCAGGAGAAGGAGGGAGTGTGCCTGCTAGTCCAACCATGCCACCTACTCTGATAAGCAGCTCATTGTCTATAGACAATGTACACAGGGGGCTGTGGTGTGGGCGAGGTCAGCTTTCTGAGCTCTGTTACATCTAAAGCGGGCTTTACACGCTGCGACATCGCTAATGCGGAGTCGTTGGGGTCACGGAATTTGTGACGCACATCCGGCCGCATTAGCGATGTTGCTGCGTGTGACACCGATAAGCGATTTTGCATCGTTGCAAAAACGTGCAAAATCGCTAATCGGCGACATGGGGGTCCATTCTTAAAAATCGTTACTGCAGCAGTAACGAAGTTGTTCCTCGTTCCTGCGGCAGCACACATCGCTGCGTGTGACGCTGCAGGAACGAGGAAGCTCCCCTTACCTGCCTCCCGGCCGCTATGCAGAAGGAAGGAGGTGGGCGGGATGTTACGTCCCGCTCATCTCCGCCCCTCCGCTGCTATTGGGCGGCGGTTCAGTGACGCTTCAGTGACGTCGCTGTGACGCCGCACGGACCGCCCCCTTAGAAAGGAGGCGGTTCGCCCGTCACAGCGACGTCGCCGGACAGGTAAGTATGTGTGATGGCTGTTGTGCGACACGGGCAGCGATTTGCCCGTGTCGCGCAACAGATGGGGGCGGGTACCCACACTAGCGATATCGGGACCGATATCGCAGTGTGTAAAGTAGCCTTACGAACTCTGATTGTTTCACTACTGGAGCACCCAGTAAGCGAAGTGATACATTGTTGGATTCCTAAATTATGCCTCTCTCAGGTAAGATAGAAAAAGCCTGGTGAAAGATTTCCTTTAAGACTTCAGTGTTCTCAGCACTTTTAGTTGGTCTGTGCACAGCAACCTTTCTGCGGTCTGAGATGCTTATTGTGAGGTTCTGCAGCACCTGAGGTGTGTTATGATGTTCTGCAGCAGCAGCAGTGTGTATTCTGAGGTTCAGCAGCAGTTGAGGTATCTGTTATGATGTTCTGCATTAGCTGAGATGTGTATTCTGAGGTTCTGCAGCAGCTGAAGTAGATATTATGAGATTCTGCAGCAGCTGAGTTGTTTATTCTGAGGTTCTGCAGCAGCTGAAGTGTGTTATGATGTTCTGCGGCACCTGCAGTGTGTATTATGAGGTTCTGCAGTAGCTGAGGTGTGTATTCTGTGGTTCTGCAGCAGCTGAGATGTATTATGAAGTTCTGCAGCTGCTGAAGTGGATATTTTGAGGTTCTGCAGCAGCTGAGGTGTGTGTTCTGTATATTGACACAAACAATTCAACTGGCAACAAGCACAACTTTCCTTTTTTCTATGGTATCTCGGCTGTCAGCCACATTCCACTATAGAGAGGAAACAATGGGATCCATCACTCACGGGAGACACAATGGTAACCAGACGAATGTCTAAACAAGACTTAACCTGATCCCATTGAATGGTGATGGAGAAGTGTCCTCCGCCGCGGCTTCTGCCGTAGGCTGGCAGCAATTACTGGGGCTGGGAATACGCCCCGCCAGTGCGTTCAAAGCCGCCGTCCAAGAGTGACTGGCAATGTAACAGCATTTACTGCGCTTAGGAAAAACAAACCCATATGATTCACCTCCATGCCGCCAATCCTGGGACAATGCGCGGAATTAACAATGTGCAGAATGCCATATTAATTACATCTCCCACCGCCAAAATGTCACAATGATGGCAAAAAAAATCTACACAATCCGTCATAGGACATGTTACATTAGATGTGAAAATGGCAGAATGTGCCAATGTATGACATAATTGTAAACTGGTGCGGAGGCCAGGCAGCCGCCGGGGATCGCCCATGTGTATCACAGCGTCCCTGAAAAACAGAAGAATATAAGAAGAGTAATGATAAAAATAAGAATAGTTAATAGTCTATATTTTTGTATTATTATTATTATTATTATTATTATTATTATTATCTAATTATTATGATATCATAATAATCTAATAATTCTAATAATGTTGTGCCTAATACTGATAATAAGTATTATTATTATTAATAATAATTATTATTCTACAATAATATAATAATAAAGTCAATAATAATATAGTAATTATAGAACTACTACTACTACTACTAATAAATATTATTCTACAATACAATAATAATAAAATAATACAGTCAATAATAATAATAATAATAATAATAATGTAATGACATAACTAATACTACTAATAATGTAAAATAATGATAATTATTATATTAATAATTATGATTATTCTACAATAATAATAAAATAATAAAGTAATAATATAACTGAATAATATTAAATAATACTATTCAATAATAATAATAAAAAATATTATTATTATCATCATCATTATTCTACAATAATATAATAATAAAGTCAATAAGAATATAGTAATTATGGAACTACTACTACTACTGATAATAATAATAATAATAATGATAATTATTCTACAATAATAAAATAATACATGTGACGACATGGACTCTCATGGGTTAACGTTTCTTAAAATCCAGCCAGACAGCATGATAGATTGTCTATAGATGGGGGAGAAGTCCCTCATTGTTTTTACAAGACTCTTGTTGACTCAATGTAATTGTGTTGGCCACTGAAAGCTAGACTATTGTTCTCCAGACATTTCCAGTAACCATTGTATTGTAGTTGTGTATTGATAATGTAATTACCTTAGTAGCCATTGTCTAGTCAGTGGCTCCCAGTTTACATGTACACCCTCAGCCTTTCTAAGCACATCATTTAAATGAACATTGTCCATGCAGCTTGAAATTCCTCCAATGGGAGAAGCAATCTTGTCCAACCAATCGATGAGGACGCAGTGTGCCCAGAGGGAGGGCTGTGGCTATAAAAAGGACTTCTTTAAGCCACCAGTGGTTGTTGATGGTTGATGGATTCAGTCTAAGCTCTTTGGAGCTGACTGGAGGATCAGGACATCTTATGGCTTCAATCTAGGGACTCCGGATCCGGTTGGAGACCATATCCACAGCCTAGGGATTTCGACTCCGGCTGCCAGGGTTGTAACATCAAACCAGGACTACCTAAGGAGGACACGCAGGTTGGGACAGTTCAGTCACCTGTTACAGACTTTGCAGACCTCAGACAGCTTGGAACCTGTGAGGCATGGACATTCTAAATCCCTGGTGAGCCAGCGGAAGGGTGAGACTCTGTTGCCTGTTACATTAGTGTGTTTTGCTGGTTATGTGTTATGTGCCGTTAATTGTTTGGGGATCCAATAAAGTCTAATTATTGTGGTTCCCTCACCCTGTGTTGTCTGAGTAGTGTTACGCCCACGGTTAGGGAGGCCGACGTTCAGTTGGGATGAGCCCTGAGCCACGCTGTCTTTCTAAAGGCGGCGGGTTTTAGTGGACGAGAGCGCCCACTGAGCCCCGTGTCTCCACAATTGGTGGCAGCAGTGGGATACTACTCAGCCTGGTTTTCCCAGGGGAGCTGCAGTGGAGTGGTGTTTTCGGACACCGTCCAGGGCTCAACAACCAGGGAGGCACATAAGCATACCCAGCAGGCCATAGGGGAGGCATTCAGGTTCCGGACGCTGCCATGTCCAACCCCACCAGCTCAGCCATGGGACAAGGACAAGAGAGGAGTTACGACCGCTGCAGTAAATGGATGCTACAGGATCTGTGCCAGAGGCGAAAGATTATCTACTGGAACTCTGAGACTCGGTCGGACTTGATCCGGAAATTAGTCCGTTGGGATGCCCAGAATGATGCAGAGGACGATGAGGATCCCGCCGATATTGACCCAGAGGATTTACACTATGTGCCACATCATGGATCTAGTGACAATCGGGAATCAACTTTGTCCAAAATGGCCCAAGCCACAGCGTTGTTGGATGCATTGGGGCCTAGATCCTCAAGAGAAGAGAGGGCTTATGTTCTGGAATATGTTTATGGGATTCCAGCTGCAGTACTGCTAACACCAGCCAGTCGAGAAGGTTGGTCCCGCTACCCAGCAGAAGCTGCGCCAAAACAAAGGACTACAAACAGGGCCTGTGACTCTCCCAATCTATGGCGCTGTTATACATGTGGGCGCAATGGACATATAGATAAAGATTGTCTCCAAAACCGAGGCCGCATGCTTGGAGCCCGTCTGCCACTCCAACCAGTCAACATATGCCGAGATGAACCAACGAGACCTGAGGAATGCTACTCCCAAGAAACACCAATAGCTGAGGAAGTGGTTTATCCAGTCCAAACCCTTCGGCAGGCCGGACACCGTACACCAGCCAACCTCCATCCCCACATCCAGACGGTCAAGGTTGGTGAGATACAGGCTCAGGGACTTCGAGACATTGGATCTTCTATCACTCTGGTAAGCCCAGTTATTGTTTCCCCAGAAGACCCTTTACCAGATTCCCAATTATCCATCTCTCTGGCTGAGGGCCAGCGCTCAGACATTCCTCTGGCATGTGTGCAGTTGGACCTAAGGACTGACCAGGGAGAGGTCGAGGTGGAGATTGTGAACAGCCTCCCCATACCTGTCATTGTGGAGACTGACCAGAGCAAGGCTGATGTGGAGCTTATGGACACTGTCCCCACACCAGTTATTTCGGGAAAGGACCAGGGAGAGGTTGATGTGAGACTTGTGAACAGCCTCCCCACACCTGTCATTGTGGAGACTGACCAGACCAAGGCTGATGTGGAGCTTATGGACACCGTCCCCACACCAGTTATTTCGGGAAAGGACCAGGGAGAGGTTGATGTGAGACTTGTGAACAGCCTCCCCACACCTGTCATTGTGGAGACTGACCAGACCAAGGCTGATGTGGAGCTTATGGACACCGTCCCCACACCAGTTATTTCGGGAAAGGACCAGGGAGAGGTTGATGTGAGACTTGTGAACAGCCTCCCCACACCTGTCATTGTGGAGACTAATCAGAGCAAGGCTGATGTGGAGCTTATGGACACCGTCCCCACACCAGTTACTTTGGGGTCTGACCAGGAAGAGGTCCATATGGAGTTTATGGACAGCCTCCCCACACCTGTTGTTTCGGGGTCTAGCCAGGAGGAAGTTGAAGTGGGGTTCATAGATGGCCCCACCAAGCCTGATGTTTCGGATACCACTCAAAGGGAAGTGAAAGTGGGGCTTGTGAATTACCTGCTCACACCAGTCATTTTAGAGAATGACCTAGGACAAGGGCTATCCAGTCAGTTTGAAGCAGCCATCACCCACCTCCAAGCCAAGCAGGACCCTGATGTGGATTTTTCTAACATCTTTTCCAGGGATGGTTTACATTCCCGGTCTCCAACATCCACTTCTGAGCCAAGAACCGTGAGTAAGCCTAACCACACTGTGGCTATTGACTGGGGAAGGATTGATAGTGGGAGATTTGTGCAGGCCCAACTCATGGACCCCACCTTAGTGCTTGTCCACAATATGGCTGCTCAACTTGGGGGAGGTAATCAGGGGGAGGTGTATAGATGCAAGCCTCTGTTGCTGACCTCACCATTAAAAAGGACAATGCCGTCAAGAGGAGAAGGATGATCGGAAGCCTATCATGTCTGGCTAATATTAAGAAGGGGGAGGAATGTGACGACATGGACTCTCATGGGTTAACGTTTCTTAAAATCCAGCCAGACAGCATGATAGATTGTCTATAGATGGGGGAGAAGTCCCTCATTGTTTTTACAAGACTCTTGTTGACTCAATGTAATTGTGTTGGCCACTGAAAGCTAGACTATTGTTCTCCAGACATTTCCAGTAACCATTGTATTGTAGTTGTGTATTGATAATGTAATTACCTTAGTAGCCATTGTCTAGTCAGTGGCTCCCAGTTTACATGTACACCCTCAGCCTTTCTAAGCACATCATTTAAATGAACATTGTCCATGCAGCTTGAAATTCCTCCAATGGGAGAAGCAATCTTGTCCAACCAATCGATGAGGACGCAGTGTGCCCAGAGGGAGGGCTGTGGCTATAAAAAGGACTTCTTTAAGCCACCAGTGGTTGTTGATGGTTGATGGATTCAGTCTAAGCTCTTTGGAGCTGACTGGAGGATCAGGACATCTTATGGCTTCAATCTAGGGACTCCGGATCCGGTTGGAGACCATATCCACAGCCTAGGGATTTCGACTCCGGCTGCCAGGATTGTAACATCAAACCAGGACTACCTAAGGAGGACACGCAGGTTGGGACAGTTCAGTCACCTGTTACAGACTTTGCAGACCTCAGACAGCTTGGAACCTGTGAGGCATGGACATTCTAAATCCCTGGTGAGCCAGCGGAAGGGCGAGACTCTGTTGCCTGTTACATTAGTGTGTTTTGCTGGTTATGTGTTATGTGCCGTTAATTGTTTGGGGATCCAATAAAGTCTAATTATTGTGGTTCCCTCACCCTGTGTTGTCTGAGTAGTGTTACGCCCACGGTTAGGGAGGCCGGCGTTCAGTTGGGATGAGCCCTGAGCCACGCTGTCTTTCTAAAGGCGGCGGGTTTTAGTGGACGAGAGCGCCCACTGAGCCCCGTGTCTCCACAATACAGTCAATATATATATATTTATTCATCTATATAGCACTATTAATTCCACAGTGCTTTACATACATTGGTAACACTGTCCCCATTGGGGCTCACAATCTAGAGTATCTGAGAGTATAGAGTATCACAATCTAGACATCTGCATGTCTTCGGAGTGTGGGAGGAAACCCACAAAAACACGGGGAGAATATACAAACTCCTTGCAGATGTTCTCCTTGGTAGGATTTGAACCCAGGACCCCAGCGCTGCAAGACTGCAGTGCTAACCACTGAGCCACTGTGCCGCCCAAATATAGTAATTGCATAACTAATTGTATTAATAATATTAAATACTTATACTAATTATGAATATTATTCTACAATACATTCTTAATAATGTAACTATTATTAATACTATTACATAATATAATAATAATAATCATATAACTAATATTACTAATATATAAAAACATATTTATACTATTAATAATTATGAATATTATTCAACAATAATAGTCAATGATAATATACTGTAGTAATAACATAATGAATACTACAAATAATAATAATAATTTATTATTATTATTATTTTCGATAGTAATACAATAAATTCAATAATAAATATAAAAAACATATTTATACTATTAATAATTATGAATATTATTCAACAATAATAGTCAATGATAATATACTGTAGTAATAACATAATGAATACTACAAATAATAATAATAATAATAATAATTATTATTATTATTATTACTATTATTATTTTCGATAGTAATACAATAAATTCAATAATAAAGTAATTATATAACTAAAACTACTACAAATATATTCTTATTAATAATAATATTAATAATAATATTATTGATGATGATGATGATAATAATATAATAATAATAATAATAATAATGTCAATTTTTTTTAGTAATAATAAAAATAATAATAATAATATTAATGAAATACTACTACTACAACAAATAATCATTTTATAAATGGACCGGCTTCATTATTCTAGATTCTTTTTAGGACCAGGAAGTGTTAACATACTACATTTTGGCCCCGATTTATCATTTGTGGCTTTTTAATTCACCTTTCTTTTTGTTTTGTGGTATTCTTTGTTGTTTCTTGCTCCACATTTTTCAAAATGACGAATGAGCTTCATAGATTTTACACAAAGTCAAAAATTGTCTTTATCCTTTTTTCTTACTTTTAAGCACAACTAAAATATAACGTTTAGCAAAATGGCTCAAAAATTGCACCAAACTAACTGGAGGATATACAGTGAAATCACGCCAGGTTAGGACTGGAGCACATTTTCGACAAATTATGTGAGGTTTTGAAGAATTAGATAAAAAAAACATCTGAAAACTGAAAGCTAAGCCCACAATGTTGAATTTAAAAAAAACATGCAAATACTGTACATATAAAACAGACTTTAATGTAAATTAGAAGACAAGTATGAATAAAAAACACCAAAAAATAGATGAAAAAGACATAAACACAATGACGATTTGTCCCCAATATACCACCCCCATAGCTCCAGTCTATCTCCTCTGTTCCAGTGTTGAGTACTTCCATCGCTGAGGTCAGTGATTGGCTTCACGCAATTAGCCAGGGAATAATGAATGACTTTGGTGTATGGACGAATATTACTCCTGTCATGTGACTGGATGAGGCAAATCACTGCCTCATTTCCAGAAGAATCAAAGACCAAAATGGAGACCCAGCTTGGAATAGGACCTGAAGGTGAGGACCTAGGACATGTTTCTACTTGGCCCCGTGACCCTCTGCTACGTCTTCTTTCTTCTAGCAATGAGACAGTGATTTTACTCTTCTAGTTACATGAGGGGTGACACAGTGAAGAGCTTTGCCGTCCCCCATGTACAGTCATATGAAAAAGTTTGTGCACCCCTATTAATGTTAACCTTTTTTCTTTATAACAATTTGGGTTTTTGCAGCAGCTATTTCAGTTTCATATATCTAATAACTGATGGACTCAGTAATATTTCTGGATTGAAATGAGGTTTATTGTACTAACAGAAAATGTGCAATCTGCATTTAAACAAAATTTGACCGGTGCATAAGTATGGGCACCTCAACATAAAAGTGACATTAATATTTTGTAGATCCTCCTTTAGCAAAAATCACAGTCTCTAGTCGCTTCCTGTAGCTTTTAATGAGTTCCTGGATCCTGGATGAAGGTAGATTTGACCATTCCTGTTTACAAAACAATTCCAGTTCAGTTAAGTTTGATGGTCGCCGAGCATGGACAGCACGCTTCACATCATCCCACAGATGTTCAATGATATTCAGGTCTGGGGACTGGGATGGCCATTCCAGAACATTGTAATTGTTCCTCTGCATGAATGCCTGAGTAGATTTGGAGCGGTGTTTTGGATCATTGTCTTGCTGAAATATCCATCCCCTGCGTAACTTCAACTTCGTCACTGATTCTTGCACATTATTGTCAAGAATCTGCTGATACTGAGTTGAATCCATGCGACCCTCAACTTTAACAAGATTCCCGGTGCCGGCATTGGCCACACAGCCCCAAAGCATGATGGAACCTCCACCAAATTTTACTGTGGGTAGCAAGTGCTTTTCTTGGAATGCCGTGTTTTTTTGCCTCCATGCATAATGCCTTTTTGTATGACCAAACAACTCAATCTTTGTTTCATCAGTCCACAGGACCTTCTTCCAAAATGTAACTGGCTTGTCCAAATGTGCTTTTGCATACCTCAGGCGACTCTGTTTGTGGCGTGCTTGCATAAACGGCTTCTTTTCGCATCACTCTCCCATACAGCTTCTCCTTGTGCAACGTGGGCTGTATTGTTGACCGATGCACATTGACACCATCTGCAGCAAGATGATGCTGCAGGTCTTTGGAGATGGTCTGTGGATTGTCCTTGACTGTTCTCACCATTCTTCTTCTCTGCCTTTCTGATATTTTTCTTGGCCTGCCACTTCTGGGCTTAACAAGAACTGTACCTGTGTTTTTCCATTTCCTTACTATGTTCCTCACAGTGGAAACTGACAGTTTAAATCTCTGAGACAACTTTTTGTATCCTTCCCCTGAACAACTATGTTGAATAATCTTTGTTTTCAGATCATTTGAGCGTTGTTTTGAGGAGCCCATGATGCCACTCTTCATAGGAGATTCAAATAGGAGAACAACTTGCAAGTGGCCACCTTAAATACCTTTTCTCATGATTGGATACACCTGCCTATGAAGTTCAAAGCTCAATGAGGTTACAAAACCAATTTAGTGCTTTAGTAAGTCAGTAAAAAGTAGTTAGGAGTGTTCAAATCAAGAAATTGATAAGGGTGCCCATACCTTTGCACCGTTAAAATTTTGTTTACATGCGGATTGCACATTTTCTGTTAGTACAATAAACCTCATTTCAATCCAGAAATATTACTCAGTCCATCAGTTATTAGATATAAGAAACTGAAATAGCTGTTGCAAAAACCCAAATTGTTATAAAGAAAAAAGGTTAATATTAATAGGGGTGCCCAAACTTTTTCATATGACTGTATATTTCTCCTCCGTTGTTGCCATAGCTTTCCAGTCCTCCACTCCAACATTTGGTTCTTCAGCTTTCAGGCCAGTGATTGGCTTCACATGATCATCTAGAGGGCAATGTATGTCATTGATGATGGAAGAACTGGACACCAGAGAAGAGGTCTGGGGAGCCTTTGCAATGACAGAAGTGGTGTAAGGACAGGTAAATATAATACATTTTATAATTTTTTATCCACTCCCGTTTATTTATTAACTATTGCGGTCTAATAAGGCCTGAGGACTTGTGATGAACAAGTGTGATCGGCACTGGTCAATACTCGATCGAGAATCGAGGTGCTCGAATATTGCGGGTGCTCGAGTGCCCACCCCACATGTTTTGCGGCTGGTAGACATGTAATGACAGCAATCATGTTAGCTACTGGTATTACTGTGATTGGCTGGCTGCATCGTGTCATCCGGTCTTATTTGAGACCTGTGGGCGCGATGCTCTGCACACTGTCCTCTGGAAGTAGATCAGGGAGAGTTGATGTAGGAGAGAGAGTTTAGATTAGTGCATGGTTTGTACACTTGCACCATTTAGTGGCTTCCATGTGGCACTAAAAGCTTTTTATAGCCTTCATTAACCAAATAAATACCTAATAAATAAAAAAAATGGAAAAAAAACCCAAAACAAAACGATCGTTTGCCCTATTTTGATAACCAGACAGGGTGAAGGAGACTGCTGGAGACTGATATTATCAGGCTGGGAAGGCCCATGGTTTTTTGACCCAATCCCAGCCAAAAAATACCAGCCTGCAGCCGCCCCAAAATTGACGCATCCATTCCATGCGCCAATGCTGGTGCTCCACCTTGGCTCTTCCCAATTGCACTGGTGGGTTGGTAATTTGAATAATACTTTTTGGGGTTAATGTCAGCTATATAATGTCAGCTGGCATCAAGGGCAAAGATTAGTAATGGAGAGGCATCTATCAGACACCCCTATTACTAACCCAGTAATTAAAAAGTCACACACAGGATAATATAGTTTATTTGAATAAAAACTCCCTCACTTTATCCCTCGTTCACCAATTTATGAGCAAAAATGTTGATATAAAGTTATGTCGTAGTCCCCGATCCACGAATACAGCTCCGGCGATTGTGAATTTCAGTAAAGTACAGCTATTTCCAGGCACCAGGTAAAGAGACAACTCTCGTTAGAGCCGCTGGCTCATTACTAGTATTTTTAGGATGGGAAGAGCCAAATAACCATGGACCTGCCCAGCCTAATAATATCAGCCTCCAGCTGTCTGGTATACCTTGGCGAGTTATCAAAATTGAGGGGATCCATGTAATTTTCATTAAAATTACTTATTGATTTAATTCCCAGTAGCAGCCTGGGAGTCAGATATGTGTCCAGAGATGTTCCCCATGCTCTTTCCATTCCATTTGTCTGCTGTTTCCATCCATTTCAGCGATTTTCCAGCATTGCTAGCCCTCCTGTTTGGGTCTTTCAGAAAAATGCTTGAGCTTCAAATTGACTTCCATTCTACTCTTTACTTGAGTTGAGCCTGTCTGAATGTCCGACCTGCTCAATTTGAGTTCCGAGCACTCAAGAATTTCAGTGCTCGCTCATCACTATTTAGGGCACTTTCGATTCGGATCGATTTTATACAAACTGAATTGCATCGTAACAGCCCAATCTGCTTGAATTGAATTTTGGCAGATTTGCTCATCTCTATAAGGCAATAATATATTGTAAGAGGGCAACAGTATAGGTCCTGGGTGGACTGTATGTGTAAGGCTACTTTCACACATCCGGATTTTTGCTCTGCGGCACAATACGGCGTTCTGCAGAAAAACCGCAACCGGCTTTTGTAACGCCGGTTGCGTTTTTTTTTTGCATAGACTTACATTAGTGCCGTATAGTGCTGCAGGGGCTTGCGTTCGGTCCGTTTTTTGCCGCATGCGGCAGATTTAGCCGATGCCGCGGCCGGATCGAACGTTCCCTGCAACGTTTTTTGCTCCGGCAAAAAACACCGCATCGTGCCGCATCCGGCCGCTGCGGCGCATTTTTCAATGCATACCTATGGAGGCCGGATGCGGCGCGATGCGGAAAAAAACGCATCCGCTCGCCGCATGCGTTTTTTTCCACTGCGCATGCTCAGTAGCATGCCGCAACCGGAAAAAAACGGACGGGCCGCATGTAAAAACTTATGCAAAGGATGCGGTGTTTTCGCCGCAACCGTTGCATAGTTTTCACAGCCGGATTGAGCCGCAGTGCTCAAACCGGATGTGTGAAAGTAGCCTTATAGTGTTGAGGAGAGGGTTTTTGGGTATGGATTTTAGGAACGGCCACTAGAGCTTTTGGATCAAACATTTGGATCAAGCAATAAAATGCAGCTCACCTGCCGCATTGGTGTCTAGGTGTGGAGATGAAAACAGCTCTGTCAGTCAGCTCTGCTAGAGGCTGACTGTGGTTTGAAGACGTAAGAAAGGCCTATATGGACTGTTCTGATTTTTGTGTTTTCCTTATACTTATGCTGGAGAAAAGGCTGTTTGTTTTTTTTTGGATATTTATGGACTTTGACCCCTAAATGACCGACGATACGCTTTTTAATGGCAGCAGAAAAGGGTACTTATTCCTTTGTGCCGCTTTTTCACTGGTGCTCAGAAAAAAAGTGTAAAGTGCCCTCCAGCGTCGGAAAATCTCTGGAATTTTAGCTACCGAGGGTAGTTAAGACCCTGGAGATCACGATCAGGGTTGGTTTTTCCGGTCTCCGGTCACGTGATCGCTGTTACAAACCATGTAACAGCGATAATGGGAAAGTTAAATGCAACGTCAGTAAAAATTGATCAATCTCTCAACTGGCATGATCAAGCATGTCAGATGGGAGATAAATGTCCTTTGCTCACCCCCCCGTTCCCCGTCCCCCTTCCAAAAATCTAAAATGGCCGCCGCTGCACAAGTTTTTTCCCACCGCATTCATTTTTCTTCTTTGTTTCCAGAATAGGGTCACTTGTGGGGGAGCTCCAATGTTTTGGCATCTCAGGAGCTTTCCAAACGCGACATTGCGTCCGCTAATGATTCCAGCCAATTTTGCAGTCAAATGGCGCTTCTTCCCTTCTGAGCCCTGCCGTGCACCAAAACAGTTGATTTCCAGCACAAATGAGGTATCAGCATACTCAGGAGAAATTGCACAATACATTTTTGGTGCATTTTTAATTGATACCCTTGTTAAAAAAAACTACTTGGTTGAAGTAACAATTTTGTGGTAAAAAAAATTTTTTTTTTTATTTTTACAGCTCAATGTTATAAAATTCTGTGAAGCCCCCGAGGGTTCAATGTTCACCAAACATCTAAATAAATTCCTTGAGGGGGTCTAGTTTCCAAAATGTTGTCACTTGTGGGGGGTTTCTGCTGCTTAGGTACCTTAGGGGCCCTACAAATTCAACATGGTGCCCGCAATCTTTTTTAGCCAAATTTGCTTTCCAAAATTCAAATATTGCTCCTTATGTTCTGAGCCCTCTTATTTGTCGAAACAGAGGTTTTTGACCATATGTGGGGTATCAGCATGCTCAGAAGAAATTGGGTAACAAATTTTGGGGTCCATTTTATTGTGTTATTTCTTCAAAAGTGAATAAATTGGCACTAGAGTAACATTTTTACGTAAAATATTTTTTTATTTTTTTTTCATTCCACATTGCTTTAGTTCCTGTGAAGCACCTGAAGGGTAAATAAACTTCTTGGATGTTATTTTGAGTACTTTGAGGGGTGCAGTTTTTCGAATGGTGTCACTTTTGGGTATTTTCTGTCACCTAGGCATCTCAAAGTCATTTCAAATGTGATGTCAATCCTAAAAAAATGGTGTTGTGAATTTTGTTGAAAAAATGGGAAATTGCTGATTAACTTTGAACCCTTCTAACTTCCTAACCCCAAAAAGTTTTGTTTCAAATATTGCGCTGATGTAAAGTAGACATATGGGAAATGTAATTTATTAACTATTTTGTGGGACATAATGTAGCGACCCACGGGCCTTAGGTTACTCGTCACCGGGCCAGTGATTTCTTGGGGTTGCTGTGACTGGACTGACCCAGTTCCGTGGCCCCGTCGACTACATGAAAAGACAAACAAGTGTGAGGGGGGGAGTGGAAGGAGAGCGAAGGGTCGTGGGAGGCATGTCGCCGGTTGCAAAGGCGACTGGGTCTCGGCCTCCTTCGCCGCCGACCCTTCCTGCGACTTTTCCTTTTCCAGGAGCGGTGTTGGATGGGAATGGGGGATGCTTTGCAGCGCCACACGTGGTATGCATCCAGGGATTAGCCACCGCTGCAGAGTCTCGCTCCGGTGCAGGTGTTGGGTGCAGCCAGGATGGTATCGCTCCCCACAGGTGGAGCGGGACCCCGGGAGGTTGGTGAGAATGGAGCAGCAGTCCACGGGAGCGCCAGAGCGCAGGGCAGTGGCATTTACTCACAGAGTAACCGGGTGCGGGTTCCAGATTCTTTTATTCTCTGGTTAAAATGGTATTGCGCCCCAGGTGTTGGTCCTCACCGTCAGAGACTCCGGTCAATCCCAGGTAGGTCTGAGGTCTGGTCTGGTAATCGGTGGGCTTTCTCCTCCGTGCACAACTCTGTACTTGGTGGATCCTCGAGGCCTGAAGCGTCTTGGGATCCCCTCCTGCTCTCTTTCTCTCACTCTCTGTCTTGGCCCTTATGGCAGGCAGCTTGAACCTCTATTGGGCTGGACCTCTGTCCCCATTCCCTGGTTCCCTCTTTGCTGCTGTGTCTCGGAAACTAACGTCGGTGAGGTCCTTGATGGTCCCCTCACCGGGCAGATTTATCAGGTGAGCCTGAAGCGTCTTCCTGAACTAGGGCTCTGCACCCTGCCTGTGCCCGGTCCAGTGAATACTCATACCGTACTCAGCCTGGCGACCATACTCCTTGAGCCCACAATTACTGGCACCGGGTCCTGTCCCTCCAGGTGTTACTAGCCCCAGTCGGGCTGGCTCCCCTCTGCAGGAGACTCCTGCAGAGGTCTATGCTGTGTTACATTCCAGATAGCTCTGTTCTGCCTCCCTGAGGGGTGCCTGGCAGCAACCCCTCAGGGAGCTGCTCTACAGCGTGTCTGCTCTGTCTAACTGGAACTGACCTCGACTTCCTGTCTGCTTTGTAACTTACTCCTACTCCTGCCCCCCCACCTATGCAAGGATCCAGTTCATTGTTATGGTGACCTGGAGTTCCCCCAGTGCCTGTGTCTGCTAGGAACTGGCTGAGTCACTTCCTGACTGTGTTTAGATGAGGTATGTGAGAGAAATGATTAACTCTTTCCTAGTGACTGCTTCTCCCTGACCCTGATTCTCTAGGTTCAGTGGATCTGGGGAGCCCCTAGGCTGACTGGCATCCTGTTACCCATAATGGACCCAGCACGTTAAGGGAATGCCCATAATGACCCAAACCTGAACCCAGTCCCCATTGGGGAGGGCAACCCTGCTGTATGGGGATGTGAGGTATGTGTAAATTTACAGGGTTAACCTCTTCCTGCCCGGGGAGGATATAATGATATACCCTGTAGCGACCAGTCTCAGGGGCACTACAATAAGGGGTACTTTGCAGGCACAGGCCGATGCTGCGATGCCGAGCGCGATAGTCCCCGCCAGCATCGCAGCTGCGATATCCTTGTGATAGCTGCCGTAGCGAACATTATCACTACGGCAGCTTCACATGGACTCACCCGCCCTGCGACGTCGCTCTGGCCGGCGACCCACCTCCTTACTAAGGGGGCGGGTCGTACGGCGTCACTGCGACGTCACACGGCAGGCGGCCAATAGGAGCGGAGGGGCGGAGATGAGCGGGATGTAAACATCCCGCCCACCTCCTTCCTTACGCATATCCTACGGAAGCCGCGGTGACGCCGGTAGGAGATGTTCTTCGCTCCTGCGACTTCACACACAGCGATGTGTGCTGCCGCAGGAGCGAGGAACAACATCGGACCGTCGCATCAGCGTAATTATGGATTACGCCGATGCTGCACCGATGATACGATTACGACGCTTTTGCGCTCGTTAATCGTATCATCGAACCTTTACACACTACGATGTCACATGCGATGCCGGAAGTACGTCATTTTCAATTTGACCCCACCGACATCGCACCTGCGATGTCGTAGTGTGCAAAGCCCGCCTAACTCTCTGGTTTAAGGGCATAAAAATTAAAAGTTTGAAAATTGCAACTTTTTCAAAATTTTCGTCAAATTTCCAATTTTTTCACCAATAAATGCAAAAAATATCATCCTAAATTTATAACTATCATGAACTACAATATGTCAAGAAAAAACAATCTCAGAATCACCGGGATCCGCTGAAGAGTTCAAGAATTATAACCTCATAAAGTGACACTGGTCAGAATTGCGAAAGCACAAAAATGGCTTCGTCCTTAAGGGGGTAAGGAATAATAATAATAATAATAATTTTATTCATTTATATAGCGCTATTAATTCCACAGCGCTTTACATACATTTGCAACACTGTCCCCATTGGGGCTCACAATCTAGAGTCCCTATCTGTATGTCTTTTGGAGTGTGGGAGGAAACCGGAGTACCCGGAGGAAACCCACGCAAACACAGGGAGAACATACAAACTCCTTGCAGATGGTGTCCTTGGTGGGATTTGAACCCAGGACCCCAGCGCTGCAAGGCTGCAGTGCTATCCACTGAGCCACCGTGCTGTTTTGTATATAAACAACACTGCCTGTGATCACCTCGACTGCTGCCGGTGAGTGAAACATATTTTCCCCATAAGCCCAACATTCCATTCTACGTTCTACGCTACAATATATTAACATTTTTCTAAAACATATAAAATTTGGTATTTAGTACAAAATCTGTGGCTTGGAAAGGGTTACTTTTTTAACTCTCAAATTTTGTACACCAATGAAATTTAGTTTCAGTGAAATCCAAAAAAAAAACAAAATCAAGAGACTCTAGCCATGCCGTTCCCAACACAGCTTTTACAAGTTCATAGGTTCCACAGTGCAGATGATTACAGCGCTAAATAGAGAACGGAGTCCCAAGTGAAAATGTCCTATCGCCTGCTTTACCGGAGGCCTCCAAATAATTGCAGCGTTTCGGGCTGTCTGGCTGGCCGGAGCTAAATATAACCCAGTTATTATAAAGCTATCAGTCTTGGCCAGATGTAGGTTGACAGAATTACTGTAGAAAATCGATACGGCAGGTAACAGAGCTTATTACGTACAGGGGGTGGGGGGATTCATGTTCAGCGTTCTTGATAATAAAGGATCTCGGAGACTGTAAAACAACACTAATACAACACAGAGAAGAATGTTTTGAGAAAAAATGTGTACCGAATTTACAAATTGATTTATCGGCCCCAAAAATCTCCATGTATGTTCTGTATTACCGTATTTTTCTTTTTATAAGACACTTCGGATTATAAGACGCACCCCAAATTTAGAAAAAGAAAAAAGGTAAAAATAAAAATTGGGGGTAAAAATGAGGTCCATCTTATAATGAGGTTGTATCTTTCCAGGGGGTGGAGTGGCAGCGGTGATGGAGCGAGGTCACAGGAGGTTGGGGCGGTGGTGGAGTAGGGCGATGCTGTGGACGGTGCGGCAGGTGTCCTGGCTAAGCTCGCTTTGGGCGCTGCCAAGCAGGAGCCACCCAGAAAAATTCGGCAGTGCAGGCTTCAAAGAAATGGCACCCAGAGTCAGAGCGTGTGCAGATCTCATCTGTGTACGCACAACCTCCGGGCGCCATTTTCCTTAAGTCCGCTACTAGGATATCAATGGGCCGGAGGCGGCGTGTGCACAGATGAGATCTCAGCTCGTCATTGAGCTGAGAGCTTTATCTGTACATTCACAGACTCCAGGCACTATTTGTTTGAAACCCGCAGTGCTGACTTTTTCTGGATGGCTCCTGCCTCACAGTGCCCACAGTAAGCATAGCCGGGACACCCGCAGTATCGCCCTACTCCACCACCGCCGCTTCCTCCTGTGACCCTTCTCTACCAGCCATCGGTGAGCTACAACCGGATTATAAGACGCATCTCCCATTTTCTTGCCACATTTTTGGGAAGAAATGTGCGTCTTATAATCCAAAAAATATGGTAATTATGTCAGTCCATACATATACATATTGTATAATGCCTTTTATCTGATACTATGAAATATTTCTATGATTATGGATTATGTAATAACTAGTGATTGACGAACTGTAAATTTCAGGGTCCATACTGAATATCTGGTGTTACTGCACGGACCCCGAACACGGACTTCTCAGGGAAGTCCATGTTACTTTTCGGGTTCGGCCACCCGGGTTAAATTTAATTTTTTTTAAAAGTTAAAAGGAAGCAAAATAGGGATTAGAGCAGGGCAGTTTTACTTACTAGAGTCTACCGAGCGACTGTCACACTGCTTCCTGGTCCACTCATTAACTTTCATGAATATTCACTGCTTCCCCTGCCCACACTCTGTGACAGCATCTTTGATTGGTTGCAGTCAGACTGCCGGCGTGCCCAGCATAGACCCAGCATAACTGTTATAATTTCATATCTTTAGCTTGGGGCTACAAAGTGATAGGTTTCAAGGAAAATTATCTGTGGTGCTAAATAACATCATAATGCAGGTACAGTAAGTGGGGTTGCATTGCAATCCGCGTGATACTGGGACCACAACAAGCAAGTTGCAAAAAGTTTAAATCAGTTGGATTTTTTTGAGACTTTCTTGAAATTTCCTTGTGGTGACCTTATATTTTTCCCCTGCAGGTTGTTTGGGTGGCAGGTTACAATACCCAGCTGCATTACTTGTTGGCTGTCGGTCATAGGTAAGGGGGTATAAATTGTGATAGGCTTAAAAAGAGCCTAGCCCTATAAAGGGAAGATGTATTTGGTGATACCAGTGTAAGGGGATGGAATAAAGACAAAATCCCTTTCGGCGCTTCCGGAGGATAAATGGATTATCAGTGCAAGTTTGCAACAACTTCAAGAACAAGAGTTTATTAAGGGTTCAATAAAAAACGGACAATTACGGACAACGCGTTTCAGCTAACAAAAGCCTTCATCAGGTGTAGTTTACATTGCTGGTATTAAGAAAATCTAATTTATAGACTGATCTGTCTATGTGTATGATGTAGGCGGGTATGAGGAACATGGGTGTGTACTTCCAATTAGATTAGCACTCAACCTCGAAGAGGTAAATGGTGGTTCTTGTGCTGAAATCCTTATATGGATCATGTGTAAGGGCAAGCAAATATTGCTGCTATGCATGAATGATACAATTTATGAATGAAAAAGAATAAAAATTCTAATTGTTAATAAGGAAAATTTTGGTGTTTAAAATATGCGGTGATATAAAACACATAATAAATTATTCAGATTAAAAACACAATTTTTTTTTTTTTTTTTTTTTTTTTTTTTCTTTTTTTCCTTCATCTCCTCCTTCCCTTCTCTTTCCTCTCTCTCCCTTTCCCCTTTTGCTCTCTCCCTTTCCTTCCTTTTTCCTTTAGAGAATAGTTTAAAATTCATGCACTTATATAAAAATCACTTCCAGATATATTGCATTTATAAATAAGAGACAAAGAAAAAAAAAAAAAAAAAAAAATACATATACATTTAGACATTCTCTATCACATCGTTCAAACCATCTGGGTATAAGGTTTTCAGCTTAAAAATCCAATAGGACTCCTTCCTATTTAATTTTTTAAAACTGTCACTATCGTCCTCTGCAATTCTTTCTACAGGGGTCACTTTTATATCAAAATTTTTTTGATGTTTGATTAACAGGTGTCTGGAGAGACTATGTTTAAGAAAACCTTTTTTCGCATTGTGCCTGTGGCCATTCATGCGTGACCGCACCGTTTGTGTGGTGCGGCCAACGTACTGAAGACCACAGTCGCAGCTGACCACATAGACTACATGGTCACTGTCACATGTTAGATGTTGATTAATATTAATTGTCTCTCCTGTACTATTTGATGTGATACTATTCTGTTTGTGACTAATAATACCACAACAGAAGCATTTTTTTGATCCACATTTGAAAACGCCCGGAGGTTTTTGTGTGGAGAATCTTGCTGCACTAAAAACTGACAAAGGTTTTTTTAAAACAGTCGGTGCAATAATATTCTTCACCGTTATCCCCCTTTTAAACGTAATACCTGGAACCTCTGGTAACCATTTATTTAAAAAAGGATCCATTTTTAAAATGTGCCAATGTTTTTTTAAAATTGTCCTGATCAAATTACTACCCTGGTTAAATGCAGTTATAAAATTATATTGCCATTTTGTCCCTCTGTGTTCAATTTTTCTTTTTTTATTATTCCCATGTGGATCTTCCTGTTGTTCTGTGTTTAACTGAATCGAAGTAGTATTTTCTTTATTTTTTCTTTCCAAACAACCCATCTGGGTTTTTTTTAGGTATATCTCAAAGGCTTCTGTTACTAATTTTTGGGGATATTTTTTATCCAAAAATTTTTTTGTTAAAATTTTGGATTGTTCAATATAATCTGACTCCAAAGTATTATTCTTCCGAATTCGTCGGTATTGACTAAATGGTATATTCTGCTTCCATTTAGGATAGTGAGCACTACGGAAGTCAAGAAATCCGTTTGAGTCAGTTTTTTTAAAGAAGGTTTTAGTTATAATTTTATTGTCTGCATGACTAATTTCAAGGTCTAGATAGTGAATTTTATCCTTACTCATGTTATGGGTAAAGGAAATACCCCAACTGTTTTTGGTATTTCCTTTACCCATAACATGAGTAAGGATAAAATTCACTATCTAGACCTTGACCTAGACCTTGAAATTAGTCATGCAGACAATAAAATTATAACTAAAACCTTCTTTAAAAAAACTGACTCAAACGGATTTCTTGACTTCCGTAGTGCTCACTATCCTAAATGGAAGCAGAATATACCATTTAGTCAATACCGACGAATTCGGAAGAATAATACTTTGGAGTCAGATTATATTGAACAATCCAAAATTTTAACAAAAAAATTTTTGGATAAAAAATATCCCCAAAAATTAGTAACAGAAGCCTTTGAGATATACCTAAAAAAAACCCAGATGGGTTGTTTGGAAAGAAAAAATAAAGAAAATACTACTTCGATTCAGTTAAACACAGAACAACAGGAAGATCCACATGGGAATAATAAAAAAAGAAAAATTGAACACAGAGGGACAAAATGGCAATATAATTTTATAACTGCATTTAACCAGGGTAGTAATTTGATCAGGACAATTTTAAAAAAACATTGGCACATTTTAAAAATGGATCCTTTTTTAAATAAATGGTTACCAGAGGTTCCAGGTATTACGTTTAAAAGGGGGATAACGGTGAAGAATATTATTGCACCGACTGTTTTAAAAAAACCTTTGTCAGTTTTTAGTGCAGCAAGATTCTCCACACAAAAACCTCCGGGCGTTTTCAAATGTGGATCAAAAAAATGCTTCTGTTGTGGTATTATTAGTCACAAACAGAATAGTATCACATCAAATAGTACAGGAGAGACAATTAATATTAATCAACATCTAACATGTGACAGTGACCATGTAGTCTATGTGGTCAGCTGCGACTGTGGTCTTCAGTACGTTGGCCGCACCACACAAACGGTGCGGTCACGCATGAATGGCCACAGGCACAATGCGAAAAAAGGTTTTCTTAAACATAGTCTCTCCAGACACCTGTTAATCAAACATCAAAAAAAATTTGATATAAAAGTGACCCCTGTAGAAAGAATTGCAGAGGACGATAGTGACAGTTTTAAAAAATTAAATAGGAAGGAGTCCTATTGGATTTTTAAGCTGAAAACCTTATACCCAGATGGTTTGAACGATGTGATAGAGAATGTCTAAATGTATATGTATTTTTTTTTTTTTTTCTTTGTCTCTTATTTATAAATGCAATATATCTGGAAGTGATTTTTATATAAGTGCATGAATTTTAAACTATTCTCTAAAGGAAAAAGGAAGGAAAGGGAGAGAGCAAAAGGGGAAAGGGAGAGAGAGGAAAGAGAAGGGAAGGAGGAGATGAAGGAAAAAAAGAAAAAAAAAAAAAAAAAAATTGTGTTTTTAATCTGAATAATTTATTATGTGTTTTATATCACCGCATATTTTAAACACCAAAATTTTCCTTATTAACAATTAGAATTTTTATTCTTTTTCATTCATAAATTGTATCATTCATGCATAGCAGCAATATTTGCTTGCCCTTACACATGATCCATATAAGGATTTCAGCACAAGAACCACCATTTACCTCTTCGAGGTTGAGTGCTAATCTAATTGGAAGTACACACCCATGTTCCTCATACCCGCCTACATCATACACATAGACAGATCAGTCTATAAATTAGATTTTCTTAATACCAGCAATGTAAACTACACCTGATGAAGGCTTTTGTTAGCTGAAACGCGTTGTCCGTAATTGTCCGTTTTTTATTGAACCCTTAATAAACTCTTGTTCTTGAAGTTGTTGCAAACTTGCACTGATAATCCATTTATCCTCCGGAAGCGCCGAAAGGGATTTTGTCTTTATTCCATTACCCACGTGGGAGCACCCGTTCAGGACTCTCATTGTTTTTCCCGAGGATTCGTGCTGCATACTGGAGGATTAATAAGAGAGTTGATCCACTACACGGATCATACTAGCGAAAACAGAAGAAATCTGCACGGTGAGTGTAAAATTCGTATGATCATACAATCTGTGTTTCCATACATCTACACTTAGATTTGGCGCCCCGTTGTTCTCTTCTTTTTTTCTTTCCTTTATTCAGTGTAAGGGGATGACAGACAAAATATGAACGCATCCAACTTCCCACAGTATCTGCAAGCAACTGTTATGTGTGTGTATTCCTTGAGGGAACAATTTGTGACTGGGTCAAGTGACAGTTGTGTCGCAGTTGTCTAATATAAAAAGTTGGAACGCTAAAGAAGAGGAGGAGTGTGCTCAAAGACTTGATAGGAAGAGGACATGTGAGTGGCCCTGCTGTCTTGCATCCCTTACTGCCATAGAAGCACTTAATATTGACTCGCCCACCCCAGGGCTATGGGACACCCGGTGCCGGGCTGGACTAGTCCGGTGGTAGTCAGTGGTGGCTGGGCCCGGCTCCGTGGCCCTGGTGGGTGTCAGTAGAATATGTGGCTTGCTTGTTAATGGTTGTGTTCGTGACGCCACCTGTGGTATGCGGCTATTAAGCCGCCGCTGCTGTGTGAGGCCTCCGGGGTGATGATATAGCAGCTATGGTAGTACTGCTCCCCACAGGTGGAGCAATGCCCGGGGCACAGTTGGTGCTTGTGGAAGTCTATGGTGCTGTGTGACTAACACGGTGCAGGGCCGACAAGCAATGAAAGAAACAGGCACAAACAGTAGTCTCTTTACCTTCTCCTCTTTTACTCGGCAGAAACTTAGTCCTGGGAGACCGTCACAGATGGTAAAGGTGGTCCGGCCGGCCTGGAAGTGCCTGGGGTGATCTTTGGCCAGTTGAGTATGAGGCCTACTCCTTAATCTTTCTCTGCTGTTTTAGGACACTGCACTTTGGGTTTGCAATTGCCCTCTTGCTGCTGGGACTTGTTGTTCGTCCCCTTTTCTGTGTGGTAGACTGCGCAGGCCCTCTCTGGTGCTTCTCTGCTGGAGCTCACACCAGGCCCTTGGAATGCAGCTGTACCTTCAGATTGCTTCTGGGACAGGGGGCTTGCAGCTCTCCTGCCCTCCGGATTCAGCTACCAGGGATGGATTTTATGCCCTGGCAACTACAGACTCCGATGTCCGAGTCTCTGCTGTGCCTCTCTGCTCCCCTTGCTTCACTGGGCCAAGCTATCCCAGCTCTAGGCCCCAGTTTCACAAGGCAGCACTACTCTGCGTCTGCACTCTTTCACTCCTGTCTCCAGACTAACCCCCACTTCCTCCTTCCAGCCAGACTTAAGGAATGCTCCCTGAAGTTCCAGGTTCAGAGCTCCCCCTGCTGGCCGGAGGGAGAACTGCGGTTGGTGTTACACTTACTGGCCAATAGATCTCCCAATTACCTCCAGGCTCAGCATTAACCCTTTGGGAGGGCAATGCTGTTGTGGCGACCAGGTCCTGGGGCGCCACACTCCCCCTTAGTTAAATTCAGTACTCCCGGACTGTAGAAACAAACATGACATGTTAAAACATTTCATCCCATTATGGGAGGCGCATTACTTTAACGTTACAACCTTAAACATTACTATAAGAGTCCGGTGTGGCTCCCTGCCGGGTGTCCATTACACTGCTCCATGGGGGACCCGCCGCGTTCAAACCCCCAACGTAGGCTCTGGGCGTGCGTCAGAGCATTGATGACCCCACTCTATGCACGCCGGACGGGTTTTTCTTCAGGGGTGTTGAGCACACTGGTGCTAACTATGAACAATTTAGGTGTTGGCCACCCATAGTCCAGTGGCCCAATTGTCCATTTTCGCAATCAAAGAAAAAGAAAACATTTTGTACACAACATGACAGACATTTTGCATAACTATTTACATTCTAATAAGTACTCTTTCCCTTATACAGTTGACTCTCTATACCTTAGAGGGGGTTGTCCCCGAGTGCTGCGCTGGGACCTACGTAGCTCTGGTGTTTGCCCCTGACTACGTGGTGTGTCTTCTATCTCAGCACTACAGGTGGGCCTAACCCCAATAGGTAAGCGTGATGGTTGCCTTTGTGATCTAAGAGTCGCCAAGGGTATGACAGGTTCACCACTGACAGGGGGTTGATCCTCCTGTTCCACTGCTGGCGTGTCATCTCGTGCTGGAGCGGACGGTTCTTTAGGTGGATCCGGAACCTTTTCTGTTTCTGGCTCGACCAACTGCGGAAACGTCAAAACTGGTACCACTATGGCATTGTTTATTCGGGTCCAAGTTTTGGGGAATTTTCCAAGGATGGTTTGAATCATCTCCCCTTCTTTCTCTTGACTTTGGGGACTTCCTTGTACTCCTTCCATTTCTCTTTGGATTCTGCACCGTTCAGGACACGCTTTCAGGCGGTCTCGAGAAATTGCTTGATAGGTCTTGCCTTCATCCTTGCTTATGAGGCATACCTTACTATTGTCAAAGTTGGAGGGGATAATGGTGTAGGGCTCGTTTTCCCACTGATCATCCAATTTATGCGTCCTCCGCTTCTTCTTGAGGACTTGTTCTCCAGGTGCTAAGGGAGTTGCTGGGGCGGTTTGATTGTAATGCTGCTCTTGTCTCGTTCTTGCTTGAGACAGGCTCCTCTCTACGCACTCCTGGACCTTACGGTACCGCTGCTGCCGTTCTGTATCCCAATCCTCTATTTCTTGAACCGCCTCGGGCGACACAGTCCCCATCTCAAAGTCTACAGGCAACTTGCCAGGTCTGGCTCGCATCAGGTAAGCGGGGCTGCAGTTGGTCGAATTCACTGGGATATGGTTGTACAGGTCTACCAGATCGGGCAACTTTTCTGGCCATTGGTTCCTTTCCTCCAGCGGTAGGGTCTTCAGCATATCAATAACCACATGGTTCATTTTCTCGCACAGTCCATTGGTTTGGGGGTGGTACGGTGTGGTTCGGATTTTCTTACAACCGTACATGTTACAGAACTCTTGGAACACTTCAGCCTCGAATGCAGGACCCTGATCAGTCAGTACCCTTTCCGGATAGCCGTGAGGTCGACAAAAGGATGCCTGGAACGCTCTAGCTGCTGTCCTGGCTGTCTGGTCCTTCACAGGCACTACTACCAGGAAACGAGAGTAATGGTCCACAATGGTGAGGGCGTACACATAGCCTGACCGGCTTGGTGTTAACTTCACGTGGTCCAGGGCCACCAACTCCAGGGGCTGCTTCGTGACAATTGGCTGTAGGGGAGACCTTTGGCTAGCATCATCCTTCCGCCTCAGGTTACACGGGCCACAGTCTCGGCACCACTTCTCGATCATCTTTCTCATGTGCACCCAATAGAACCGATCACGGAGTAGGGCCTCCAACTTCTTCCACCCGAAGTGTCCTGCGTTATCATGATACGCTGCTAGGACCATTGGAGCATCCCTCTGCGGAACCACTATCTGCCAGACAAGTTCATTTGTTCGCCAGTTGACATATCTCTTGCAGAGCTTGCCTTGGTAGGTGAACAGTCGTCCCCTCTCCTTCCACAGCTGCTGGGCTTCCTCTGGAGCGTCTGGGCCAAGATGGGTCTCAGCTTGCGCTAGCTTCTCTTTGACCAATCGCACGGCCGGGTCACCGTTCTGTGTTTCTTCCCAATTATGGTGGAGTAATGGGTTGACCGAGACCTCGTGCTGGCTTGAGCGCTTCACTCCCACCGCATGCTCACACTGGGAAACACCTTGGTGATGGAAAGCCGGTAACTCTATCTCTTCGAGTTCATCCATGTCTTCTCCAGACTCGGGTAAGTGAGGCATTCTGGACAGCGCATCAGCATTGTTATTCTTCTTGCCAGCCCGATACTTGATGGTAAAGTCAAAGTTAGACAGCCGGGCCATCCATCGCTGTTCCATCGCACCTAACTTGGCTGTTGCCAGGTGTGTCAACGGATTGTTGTCCGTGAAGATGGTGAACTTGGCCGATGCCAGATAGTGCTTGAAGCGTTCAGTCACTGCCCAAACAATAGCGAGGAACTCCAGCTTGAAGGAACTGTAGTTTTCTGGATTCCTTTCTGTGGGCCGAAGCTTCCTACTGGCGTACGCTATCACCCTCTCTCTGCCTCCCTGTACCTGGGACAGAACTGCTCCCAGGCCCACGTTGCTGGCGTCTGTATACAGTACAAACGGTTGGCTGTAGTCAGGGTAGGCCAGAATTTCTTCTCCCGTGAGAGCCCCTTTCAGCCGGACAAAGGATGTTTCCAGTTGGCTGCTCCATTCAAATGGAGGGCTCTGCTTCTTAGCCTGCTTTGGCTGGCCCACCAGGAGATCTTGAAGGGGCGCTGCTATCTTGGTGAAACCATCAATGAACCTTCGGTAGTAGCCCACCAGTCCAAGGAACTGCCGCACCTCCTTCACTGTGGTGGGTCTTGGCCAGTCCTTGATTACAGTGACTTTCTCCGGATCAGGTGCCACACCTTCTGCGCTGACCACATGACCCAGGTACTGTACCTTTGGCTTCAAGAGGTGACATTTGGACGGCTTGATCTTCAGGCCATATTTCGACAAGGACTCAAACACTTCTGCTAAGTGCTTCAGGTGGTCCTCATAAGTCTTGGAGTAGACTATGACGTCATCCAGGTACAACAGCACGGTTTCAAAGTTGTGGTGGCCCAAGCAGCACTCCATCAACCTTTGGAATGTCCCTGGGGCGTTGCAGAGCCCGAATGGCATACAATTGAACTCACAGAGGCCCATTGGTGTCGTGAATGCAGTCTTCTCCTTGTCCGCCTCTGCCACGGGAACCTGCCAATACCCACTGGTGAGATCCAAGGTGGAGAAATAGTTAGCTGACTTTAAGGCTGTTAGTGACTCCTCTATTCTGGGCAGTGGATAAGCATCTTTATGTGTAATGCGGTTAATTTGCCTGTAATCTACACACATTCTCATCGTACCATCTTTTTTCTTTACGAGCACTAGTGGAGCTGCCCAGGGGCTACAACTATCTCTGATAACCCCAGCCTCCTTCATTTCCCGTAACATTTCCTTGGCACACTGATACTGTGCGGGGGGTACAGGGCGGTATCTCTCTTTAATGGGATGATGATCACCCGTGGGGATTTGATGTTTAACCCCTTTCACCTGCCCAAAATCTAGGGGGTGTTTGCTGAAGACCCGCTCGTACTCCTGTACCACCCGGTAAACCCCATGCTTTTGGTGCGAGGGGGTGGAGTCGGTGCCTACATGTAATTTTTGGCACCAGTCTTCCGGCTGCCCCTTGGAGCCATTGTCTTCCGCCTGGTCGGACGGGATCAAGGGTTCCACTGCTTTAATGGTATTGTTGCTGACAGTGTACAGTTTTGCTACAGTGGCGTACCGGGGCAATTTGGCCTCCTCCTCCCCACAATTCAAGACACGGACGGGCACTCTCCCCTTGCGGACGTCCGCTACCCCTCTGGCTATCAGGACTCCAGGCCTACTGTCTGAATACACCGGTTCTACCAAGGCCTGGTAATCCTGACCCTTGAGGCCTATTGCTGCCCGACACCATATCAACATTTCACTTCTTGGGGGTATTACAATGGGGAGGGGGTCACTTACCCTCACACTGCCAATTTCTCCTCCGGCCAGCTCTACCTGCTGCCTCCTCATCAGGGCTCTGATCTCCCTCTGTAGGGCACGCTGCTGCCCGGAGCTGGCGGTTTCAGACGCCTGTTGCAACAAAATTATCACTTCGGCAATACAATTTTCTATCACATTTGTACCAATGGTTAGCAGTGGGTCAGATTCTTTGCGATCAATATCTACAATTATCATCCCCTGACATGGCAATTCCACCCGCCCCACTTTAATGGTTACTTCTTTGTACCCAATTTGAGGTAAGGGCTGACCATTACTGGCCACAATTGTTAAATCATCATCTGGGCCATGGTCAATGTCTGAATCAGCCCAATATCTTTTGTACAGTTTGTGGGGGATGGTTGTTACCTGGGACCCCGTATCCAGGAGGGCATTCAAAGGGATCCCATCCAGCACAATGGGAAGGACCAGTCGTCCTCCCACGTACTTGCTGCGGCTGGGGTTTGAGCCGGGCTTCCTTACACCTGGGGGTTGGCTCCTGGCCCCAGGCTCAGCCCGTTTAAAGGACAGCGTCGTGCAATGTGGCCCGCCTGGTTGCAGTGGCGGCAGATCGGTTGTCCTGTTGAATCATACCGGTCTGTGTCTCTGCCTCGGGTCGGCGGAATCCTCCTCTGTCGCATCCATGGGACGTCCTCTGGGCTGGAGGCCAACTCGATTTTTGCAGGCGAGGGGGTCATTTGTAGAGACTGCACGGTCTTGGCAAGGGCAGCCACAGTCTTGGTCAGCTCCTGGAACTGCTGTCTGAGCTCTGCAGTGGGATCCTTATCCAGGGACTGCCCCTCAGCCCCTGCAGTGGCTCGTGTTGCAGGCACCACCCCGGGGTACGTGATAGCAAGAGGCCGGAGGGGTACTGGGTCATTCGGTGTAGATTCTCTCAGTACCCTGATGGCCTGGTCCTTAAACTTGGCAAAGTCCAGAGCAGGGTTCTGCAGGACCAGGATACGCAGCTGGGTCCTGTGGGCATCTGACAGGAGCCCCTCTATGAACTGCTCAGTTAGGAGTTTGTCTTCTTCACGTACACTCTCTGGGTCCACCTGTTTAACTGCTTTCAGGGCCTCCTGCAGGTTTAAGGCATAGTCCCTTATGCTGTCTGTGGCCCGCTGCTTGCACCCAAAGAATCTCATCTTTATCTCTGCTGCGGTGCGGGTGTCAAAAGTACTCTTTAGCTTGGCCAGTATCTGGGCTGCTGTCCCTTTATCTGTATCAGGCCAGGACTTCGCTTCACGCTGGGCTGCGCCGGCTAGCTGTCCCATTACTATGCCCACCTTCTGGCTCTCAGTCAGAGGATACACCCGGAACAAGCTGTGCAGGCTTTCTCTGAAGTCACTCAAGGTATGGGACTCCCCGGAGTACTGCGGCAGCCATTCTGCTCCCGGTATGTACGGCATGGTGATCGGCATTACCGGCGCTACAGTGGGGGCTGGGGCGACGGCGACTGGGACTACTTCGGCCGGTGCTGCGGCGCCTTTGGCGATGGCAGCCACCTGCTCTCCCTCGGAGTCGGACATCTTCCTCCCCCTTAGTGAACCTTACCAGGCTCCGTTCACTTTTCAAATTTTCCTCTGGGTCGCGCGGGGTTAACAGCGCTCTGCTCTGATGGCGCGCTCCCTTCGCGCTCTTTGTCAGGCACGCCCCCCTTCTTTCTGCGCTCAGCGAGGCTAATGGCGGCGGCAGTTTTCAAACAATGAAACACGCAGTAACACAGTCTTTTAAGCGCAATTCTTCAGGCGCACAGTACCCGGTGTGACCGGGCACGAAATCCTGTTCGTGACGCCAAAGTTGACTCGCCCACCCCAGGGCTATGGGACACCCGGTGCCGGGCCGGACTAGTCCGGTGGTAGTCAGTGGTGGCTGGGCCCGGCTCCGTGGCCCTGGTGGGTGTCAGTAGAATATGTGGCTTGCTTGTTAATGGTTGTGTTCGTGACGCCACCTGTGGTATGCGGCTATTAAGCCGCCGCTGCTGTGTGAGGCCTCCGGGGTGATGATATAGCAGCTATGGTAGTACTGCTCCCCACAGGTGGAGCAATGCCCGGGGCACAGTTGGTGCTTGTGGAAGTCTATGGTGCTGTGTGACTAACACGGTGCAGGGCCGACAAGCAATGAAAGAAACAGGCACAAACAGTAGTCTCTTTACCTTCTCCTCTTTTACTCGGCAGAAACTTAGTCCTGGGAGACCGTCACAGATGGTAAAGGTGGTCCGGCCGGCCTGGAAGTGCCTGGGGTGATCTTTGGCCAGTTGAGTATGAGGCCTACTCCTTAATCTTTCTCTGCTGTTTTAGGACACTGCACTTTGGGTTTGCAATTGCCCTCTTGCTGCTGGGACTTGTTGTTCGTCCCCTTTTCTGTGTGGTAGACTGCGCAGGCCCTCTCTGGTGCTTCTCTGCTGGAGCCCACACCAGGCCCTTGGAATGCAGCTGTACCTTCAGATTGCTTCTGGGACAGGGGGCTTGCAGCTCTCCTGCCCTCCGGATTCAGCTACCAGGGATGGATTTTATGCCCTGGCAACTACAGACTCCGATGTCCGAGTCTCTGCTGTGCCTCTCTGCTCCCCTTGCTTCACTGGGCCAAGCTATCCCAGCTCTAGGCCCCAGTTTCACAAGGCAGCACTACTCTGCGTCTGCACTCTTTCACTCCTGTCTCCAGACTAACCCCCACTTCCTCCTTCCAGCCAGACTTAAGGAATGCTCCCTGAAGTTCCAGGTTCAGAGCTCCCCCTGCTGGCCGGAGGGAGAACTGCGGTTGGTGTTACACTTACTGGCCAATAGATCTCCCAATTACCTCCAGGCTCAGCATTAACCCTTTGGGAGGGCAATGCTGTTGTGGCGACCAGATCCTGGGGCGCCACACTATTGATCCAAATCCCGAGAGAACCAGACTTCACTGGTGAAGCACTGTAGACCAAATCTCGAGAACCAGACTTCGCCAGTCAAGCACCAAAGCCCAAATACTGAGAGCTAGACTTTGCTGATCAAGCACCGAAGACCTAATCTCAAGAGGCAGACTCCGCTAGTCAAGCAACGAAGACCGAATACTGAGGACCAGACTTACCAAAGACCAGACGCCGATTACTCGTTCCAGAAGATAGAAGTGCTGAGTGAGTACTGAGGCCATTACTTCCTGTTCAGATGTACTTTACTAATTGAAAAGAGTTACTAACTAAAATTGGACTTGCACCTTAACAAATTGTACCATAGCCACATTAGGCCATGTGTGCTGATCAACTGTGTTAGTCCTATGTTACTGACTCATCCGGTTAGGTAGAAGTGGTGACTAGAAATTAGTGAATCTGAAAGTTAGGTAAAAACTCCGACTTTTCTAAGAAAACAAAGTTTGGGTTTGGAGTTCGAGTGCTTTACGAATTCAAACCATTCATGCTAGCTTCACTGTGCTTGGGTATGCACGGTGTTCAGCCCAGTGTGAGCCACTTGCAGTGTTTATTCAACTTACACTGAGTGTAAGAACAGCGTGATCTGATGTAGTGTGCACCAAACGAAAAAGAAAATGGAAAAAATCCAGCCCACTCTCCTCCCGGAAATGTTCTGTTTATGGCTGGCTGCATGTGGGTGGAGACCCGAACTGCCAAACAGTGATTTGAAATGTAGCTCAGGTCAATTCCGGGTCTAAAACCGAACTTTTAAAAAAGTTCAGGTGGGCAGTAAAACTTGAACTTCCACAGGTCCACTCATCTCTAGTGGTGACCAGTTGGGGGTGATGCCGACGTTTCCCTGACAGAGAGCTAGGAGGTGGGTGAGCGGCAATGTGTGCTATAGGTTTACAGACTTGCCAGAGGAAAAGACAAACCTGACGTGCCAAAAAATACAAGCTCGTGACTGTAGGAGGAAAACCTGCAACGTCTTCAGGAGAGAATGGCTATACTGAAGTCCATCAAAGTAGATGAGGATTTCTTGGACAGAGCAGAAGGATGTCTTCACAATGTTTCGAGAGAACTTTCCAGCCCACCTTCAGAAGATAATGACAGAGCAGAAATACAGTTTTTGTCCATGTATATTTTGTACATGAAATTTGTCCTCAGTATTGAAAATGTCCCTACAGTTTGTTTTGTCCAGTGGTTTCTAGAAACCTCCACCCATTCCTTAGGGAAAGATACTAATAACACAAAGATGCCGTCAGTTGCTTATAGATGTTCTTATCCCAGCGGAGATCACAATATTAATTAACTTTTACAAGAAGGTGATTTTCACAAGAAACTAATTGAGGATTTTTTACATGTATTTCTCTTTTGTAGTAGAATTTTTTTTTTGTGGAATATATTTCAGATTTTTTATGGTTTATAAAAAGCATTCTAAATGAAAAAGCAAAAATATCTCTTCTATAGATAGAAGAAAACTAACTCTCTGGTCCTACCTATCAACGGCTACACTGTATGAAGTCCAACCCTATGAGCCAAATCAGAAACCATTAATGGTGAATCCACCTGTCCGTAGAACAAGAGACACAGTTATTTTGCTTCCCAAGGAGAACTATTCCCCATACTTTTTTTCATAAAGAATTGCCTTGAGGTCACTTCCTCCATGAAATGCAAAATTTACTTTCATCTGAATACAACATCTTGGACCACTGAGAACAGTCCAGTTCTTTTCCTCCTTGGCCCAGGTAAGACGCTGCTGGAATTGTCTATTGGTCATGAGTGGCTTGACACAAGGAATTCGACAGTTGTAGCCCATGTCCTGGATACGTCTGTGTGTGGTGGCTCTTGAAGCACTGACTCCAGCAGCGTCCACTCCTTGTGTATGTCCCCCAAAGTTTTGAATGCGGGAATAAATGAAAAACAGGATGCGCTCCAGTGTGGGCCTGCTACAAATGCTGGGCATAAAAGTACGAGGTACTACTCACCCCCGATGGTTGTGCACCCCTGCAAAACTACAGTGGTCACCTGGATTGAGACACTGGAACACAGAGATCTGCAGCTGCTGGTGGAGCACAGTGTCTCCACGTGTGATGGGGAAGGTGTTCGTCAGTTCCTCCTCAGGCTGCAGCGGTCAGGTCTGTGACAATGGATGCGGTCAGGAAACTGGCCGGGCAGGGAAGATGTTGTAATTGCATTCAATCCCCTCCCGTGATGGAGGTGGATAGATTCTTCCTGGTCCACTGCTGCACCATACACCTTCTCAATTGCAATGATGCAAAGTGATAAACATTAGGAATTAACAAAGAAAATGGTGTATAACAGGGCACTACAGACCATGGTTGAAGGAATAATAATTTATATTATTGCACTATGCTTTTTAAGGACTATGCTGTCCTCTTCCTCAGGTGTTCTTACAAGGCTGCACCCAATAGACAGTCACGCCCACTAGTTGGATGCGCCCATTTCATACACTTGTAATGAATGAGACAGTGCCCATTAGTCGAGTTGTGGGCGAGAACATGAATAGCGCACAACTGTGATCATGTGACCACCGTTCTCCCCTCATAAACTGGAGAATCCTTCAGCGCAGTGTGTGCGCTCGGAGGATTCATAAGTTTGCAGTCACACAGAGTGACACATTGCCATGAGTGTATCTCACTTGGGGGGGACCCCGGGTGAATCTGGTGGCAGAAGGTCACAGCGCCTTGCTGCTGGCAGGTTCACTACTGTTATTTGATAACATCTCCTTTCTTGTGGTGCTGCATGGGTTAAGCACCCTTTCCTGTTTTGGCTGCTGGCTGTAGCTTCCAATCTCAGATGCAGCTCTTTAGGATCACTCCCTTTCATTATTTAAGTCATGTGATCTGATCATATGATTCATGTGATCTGATCATATGATGCTTGTGATGAAAACTCAATTTCTTTGTTGTCCACTTTGGAAGGTTCCTGATCAGGAAGAAGTCTGTCGTTTTGTGAGCAGCGGTGGCGTTGCACTGAAGCTGGCTGGAGTGTTTTTCCTTCTCATCTATTTCTCCCCCCGGGTATCCTATATACGGAATGGGTGGCATGAGCTCTTCGTCAACCCCACTATATGCTAAAGGAAGACACAAGGAGGACACACAGGGAAAGATACATGAGCTACTTACTACAGATGACACAGGCAGAAGTTCAGCAAGCTTCAGGAACAATACCACAGATGAGGACAAGCTACCTGCTTGCAACCAGAGCTTGAATGAACTGAATAATATAACCAGCACCAGTTCAGGGAAGATGGGAGTATTTAAGCACTAAGAGAATACTGATGATCAGCAGCTGGGTGGAAGGTGAGCTCCTTGAGAGATGAAAATCCAGCAGGAAAGTGAACTACTACAATGAATACTGACAGCAGGAATAAAATATGTTTTGCACAGCCAAACGCTGTGACCTTCCATTGCCAGAAACCACATGAATACATGAATATCTGTCACCCGTGACACACCTGTGACACTTCCAATAGATGCAAAAATGACAGCAAAACCACCAGAAAAGTTGTTTGAGGAAAACCTCTTAGGCTTTTTGCCTATGGAGTATTTTTGCAAAGTTTTTGGGAGCAGAAAATCCATTTTTGAGGAGTTTTGGAGGAGGATTTTGAGCGTTTCTCCATTCTGTTTCTGTTAATTTTTCGGCATAAACGCCTAAAAAAACCCCTCCATGTGCACATATTCTTACGGGTATACATTTTGTGGTAATTTTTCCATCATTTTTCAAAGGGGATGTAGTGTGAACATACCCAAAGGGTATCAGAAGGCAGGATAGAACTAATGTCAGATTCCGTCACCCAAGATGGGCAATTTGTCTATAGAGAAAATGAGGGTCGGTTGCTCCCTAAAGACCCCATAGTAGCTGTCCAGGCTTTTTCTATGTTATGTACGCCCTAAGCTTTTGGTTTTATCCATTTCAGTCTATCTGATTGCTTTCACGTGCCAAATTCCAGGCTTTTCTCTATCCCGTTCTTTTTTTCTTTCTTGCGTCTTTCGAAAATGCATTTTGATTAAATCTATTCAACTTGTTAGTAATCCTCGGCAGAATGAAAGGACCATGCCTGCTTTTTTTATTTTTTACAATTTTCCCTAAAGTATTCTGCTAAGTGTGTCATTAAAATACCTCCCAACACCTGCTCGCCGGAGAAAAGTTGATTAGCAATTAAGACATTTCGATAGCCATTAGCCACAGAAGAGGGTGTTGTGCGCGGAAGATAAATGTTGCATCAAAGCCGTGTTTGGAGACTGTTCAATAAACCGGCCGCACACGCAGGAGGAGAGGGAGAAAATCACACGTCTCCGAGTGCCGGTTCTGCTCTGTGCTTTAATCTCTCAGGGTCTCCAGCTGTTGAAGTATTAATAATTTCAATAAAAACGTTATTAAGATCTCCGAGAACGTCTGAAGTTTTGAGGCAGGAGAACATAAATGTGACAAACTAGTAGTGAAGAAAGTTGCCGGATGGTGAGATGTTTTTGGAAGAAGCACACCGTAATTAGAAGATGTTGGCTGGCTTGAATCATCAAAGAAAACAGGCGTAAAAAGCTTTGAAAAGTTCCTAAATTTTGCACCAAAATGTTGCTACTTTTCCATTTTCACCTCTGACAAAGTGGGTGTAACTGTGATGGTTCGAGGCCATGATGGGGTGTAAACAGGTGCTTCACACTATATCCTGACACCTCATCAAGTCCGGGTAGGGACCCAACAAAAAGGGGTCGCCTTGACGTTGGCTGTTGGGCTCACAGAAAACTGGCCATTTTTGTGTGCTAAGTATCTCAATTTTTACACGTTTTTCATGACAGTGATGCAAGTCTATATTCCCATATTTATTGTTTCGCATATCTTAGCACTGCAGAGTGCAACTGTCTCCTTTTTGTTACTGTGTTTCATGTTTAGTTCGCACCTATTCACATTAGAAAGGTAGGATGTGCCATCAGTACTTTTTCTTAGATTACCTCATCAAGACCAGCATGAAAAACACCGGTCTTGATGATTTGGGATCCAACGATGCCAGAGTCTATTTCAACTCGATGTGCGTCAGTGGAGACACATTCAGCTGAAATGTATTATGGTGCAGAGAGCCGCTTACACAGCAATACATGCCACCAGCAATCAGAGGCCAGCAGCTGACGTCGATGTGCCAGTCTTAGGCAATGCGCAACAATGACGTCATGTGTTGTCCATGGCAGGCACGCCAACATCAGCTGTCAGTGTTGTGGTTTTGGGGGAAGGTGAGAAGAATATCTCTTTTTTTTAATTTTTAATGTGGAGTAGTGAACATTATTACAGGATGGTTAGGGGGGACATTGTACCAAGAAGGGGCCTAGGAGGGGGGACATTATACCAGGAAGGGGCATGTTATACAAGGAAAGGGGACAATATACCTGTAAGATGCCCAGGAGGGAGGAAATTATGCCATAATGGGGCCCAGGAAGGGGGAAATTATACCAGGAAGGGGCCTGGAGTGGGGACATTATACCAGAAAGGGGTCCAGGAGGTGGGACATTATACCAGGAAGGGGCCTAGGATGGGGGACATGATACCAAGGAGTGGCCCAGGGGAGGGAACATTATACCAGTAAGGGGCCCAGGAGATGGGACATTATACCAGGAAGGGGCTCAGGATGGGGACATTACACCAGGATGGGGGAAAGTTTTTTGTTTTTTTTAATGTGTTAAAGAACAGTAGAACATTATCACGGGATGGGGGACATAGATTACTGGATTGGGAATGGAGACAATATTACTAGAATGGGAAAGTTTTACTGGATGGAGAATGGGGACACTGTACAAGGATGGGGGACATTATACCAGGAAGGGGCCCAATATAGGGGACTTTACAGCAAAATAAGGGGAACTGCCAGGGGCCCGGAATGGGGGACATTATTACCAAAAGGGGCCCAGAATAGGCTACATTAGTACATAATGAGGACATTATTGCATTATGGGGGGGGGGAGACAAGAATGTCTTCTTTGGATTAAGAAAGTACTAAGACCCATACTTCTGAGCAACATGCAGGTGGGGGTCTAGGTCTAAATTTTGCACCTGGGTCCATCAGACTCTAGTTACGCCACTGCTAGCTGGCCTTATTTACTCATTCTATACTCTGTCCATTAGGCAGAGAGGAAAGCCGCCACGATGGACTTCATCTGGCCATGTACTGCATGTTTGTCCTTTTTATATAAAAAAATGTCATGTAATAGAATTGCTTTATTTTCCCTTTCTCAAACATATTTAAATCTGTTTTCCAACAGGAATAAAGCGCAGTTGTGCCCCCTATTATTATTTATTATTATATCCGCCATTTATTCCATGGCTCTTTACAAGTGAAAGAGGGTATACATACAACAATCATTAACAGTACAAAACAGACTGGTATAGGAGGAGAGAGGACCCTGCCCGCGAGGCCTCACAGTCTACAGGTAATGGGTGATGGTACAATAGGTGAGGACAGAGCTGGTTGCGCAGTGGTGTACTGGACTGAGGGCTATTGTAGGTTGTAGGCTTGTTGGAAGAGATGCATCTTCAGGTTCCTCTTGAAGCTTTCCACGGTAGGGGAGAGTCTGATATGCTGAGGTAGAGCGTTTCAGAGTATGGGGGAGGCACGGGAGAAATCTTGTACACGATTGTGGGAAGAGGAGATTGGTGGTACTTGTCCTATACGTCAAGCCAACAATCCTTACAACACACAAAAATCTAGCAAAATCATCATTTTGAGGGACAAGAATCCCAAAACAGCTGTGCGGCTTTGTTTCTTATCGTTTTGGATAAAGTTCTGGTTTGGCTAAATATGCAGTTATGTTGTGCGGCTTGTTACTGGATCAGACATTGACTTATATGGTGGTTCCCTCCAATAGATGGCACTAGAGAGTCAGCTTTCTTCCTCCTGGATGAGAGCTCATTTGCATAACTTTTCCCATGGAGCATTGCCTGGCTTACAAGTATTACTAAGCTACATAGTGATTTACTAAACTACACAATCTCCAAAGATGGCGGCATTAAGGTGGCTTTACACGCAACGACATATCTAACGATATTCGTGACGCACATACGGCATCGTTATCGATATCATTGCATATAACAGCTCCGAGCGAGTGTTAACGATCAAAAATACTCACCTTATCGTTGATCGTTGACACGTTGTTCATTTTCAAAATCTCATTGCTCGTTGTGGACGTAGGTTGTTCGTCGTTCCTGAGGCAGCACACATTGCTACGTGTGACACCCCGGGAACGACGAACAACAGCTTCCCTGTGTCCTCCGGCAACGAGTGGGCGTGTCGTTAATGCGGCTGTTCTCCGCCCCTCCGCTTCTATTGATCGGCCGCTGTGTGACGTCGCTGTGACGGCGCACGAACCTCCCCCTTAACCAACAGGTTATTTGCCGCCCACAACGACGTCACTAGGAAGGTGAGTACGTCTAACGGGTGTTAGCGATATTGTACGCCACGGGCAGCGATTTGCCCGTGACGCACAAACGACGGGGGTGGGTATGCTCGCTAGCAATATCATGAGCGATATTGTAGCGTGTAAAGCCCCCTTTAGTTTCTTAAGTGCACTATGTTGGTGGAGGTCAGGGGTTTGTTCGGAGAGCAGATGGTATGAATATATGTATGTGAAATACCAAAAGGTTAATAAAACCTACTAGATGTAAAAAGACTAAAAAATGAATTAGCACCAAAGATTGGAACGAAAAATAGCATGCAGATCAATGGCAGTGACTTATTTTACTGTTAGCAGCTCTAATGTCATGACTATGTCACGTTGAGCTGAGATCATTCCAGTATCTGGGATTAAACGTTCAAGGCGATTTGCAGATCTCTTTCCTATGAGTGGATTTAACGTCATTTAGTGCTGAGGGGGGGTTAAGGGTTCCTTGTTGATTCTGCTGAGATTCCATTTAGCGCTAATATCAGCTGCTGCACATCAGTGCTACTCCCTTCATTATTTAATATCACTCCTGGCTCTCCTATATCCAGTGATAGTTCATTCTATGCTGACCTGAGAAGAAGTTGTCTCTGAAGAAAGCTGTGGTTATCTTTCAAGTGAATGTGGAGGAGTTCCCTCTCTGGAGAATATTTGGAATTCTTTTGTATCTGTTTCCCTGTTTTTCTCCCCTCCCTTGTGTTATATTTATATTAGTAGTAAGACTAGTGTCTTACTGGCCTGCTCACTAGCCAGGGCTAGTCTACGGTCAGCCAGGACATAGGCACAAGATCACGCATGGGGGAAGGACCCATCTAGGGACAATAGGGAGCGCAGGGATCAGACAAGGTGAATGTTAGAAGGTGACCCATTTCCCCTCTCCCTATCACCAGGGTCTTTTTATCTTCCCTGGTGTACTCCTCCTGTTGTGCGGTGCATCCGGCGTTCCTTCTATGTGGCGTGACATTCAAGTTTCAATCTACTAATTGGTATTTCCAAAAAAAATCAGCATCTAAAGAGATGTATTAAAAAGAAGCCAAAGATGCTACAGCAACACATCTACACTTTATCCAAGAAAATCTGAAATCTACTTACATACTTTGTGATTGGTACTTACCTAAAAACGTATAATTGCTGGTGGTTTAACTGCTGGAATCCCCACTACTTATGAGAACACATGTATGACGTGTGTTACATGAATGAAGTATTACTGAGCATGTGCAACCAGTGGTCTATTAGAATGGTCACACATGCTCACTACCACTCCATTCACACAGAGGGGGATTTAGGACTCTCATTGTTGTGATCATTGGGGGTTTGAGCAGCCCAATACTCAGCAATTATACAGTTAGCATCTGTCCTGGTGTTTATGAGTGTCATGCGGTGTTCAGGTCCAGACTCATTAGGCATCACAGCGGCATCCCGCTCTGTTCACACTATAGAGCCTGACAGGCAACCTGATGTCTCCTAGTTATTCAGCAAGAGCTGGGCATCGGCTGTTTCATGTGCTCTTTTCCTCCTGCAGGAGTTTATTCCTGCTGACCTGGGGGACTCTGCTAGGAGCTAAGGTTGTTATCAATCACAGCCGTCTCCTTCTATTTAAGATTATGGACTTTGCTACTCAGCGCCGATAATAGCTTCAGCAAAAGCTCCAGCGATTCCGGTCTTTGTAGTGATTCAGTTTGTGGTGATCTGTAGTTGCTATTTTGAGTGGTGTGGAAGTTTCCCTGTTGTGCATTTAATTCCTTCCTTCTTTCTTTATTCCCCTGTACACGTATTGTCTCTGCTTTGTGTTTGAGTGCAGTATGTACGAGTTTTCACCAGTTTCTGTGGTGTTTTATTACCATGTTTTTGGCTCGCCCCAAGTGTGGCAGAGAGGGTGAGTAAGATCAGGATTCGGACAGGCATCGGGGTCACATTGGTGGCTCAGACCTGGCTACCATCAAGCCTACCTCTGAGATAATGGATAGCGCAGGTTCTCAAGTGTGAGTGCCAACCTAGGAGCCGCTGTTCTGTCATTTCATACCCAGTCACAATGGGACGTCCCCTTTAACATCTGAGTTCCTTCAATATCTTACAGAGCAGGAATATTTCAGAATTTTGGAATTTTTTAATTCAAAATGTTCCTTTAAAAGAGGATTTAAAATCACGCACCATAATAAGCGGGAAAAATATTCCCGTGTCAGTATGAAATATGGAACAGAACAATGGATACCTCTGGGGCATACTCGCTACATTGTAACAATAGGAGCGAAAGAAAGAACAATAGGAAACAATCTTTCATCTTAAAGAAGCATAATGAGGTCTGCATGATTGAAACGGCGCACTTTATAATCACTTAATCTATGTGCCAAGAGCTGTGAATACAATGAAAGGATATCATAGTCATACAAGCATGTGCAGATCTGTATCCACCAGCTCCTCTCATAAGAGGGATATATTATCCAACAAACAATGCAAAAAAAATATAGCTGAAGAGCGCGAAGAGTAACGGCTGCTTACATTTTTTTTTTTCAGAAATTAATAGTAAACATGAAAATTAGCAACTTTGAAATACATCTTAGAGAAATCTGCTTCTTTCTCCTCTTGGATTGATATTTCATACTCAATTAATATATAAAACTTGTCTTCCGTGAATAGATTTTCCCACTACTGAGATAGGAGATGACAGTTGGTGCCTTTTAAATTCTATGGAGGAGGCGGAGCTAGAGGAAGACACAGACATTCTGCTGCAAGTTCTCCTGAAACCACAGTTACTATTCTACATAGAACTTTATGAGCACCAACTGTCATCTCCTATCTGAGTAATGGGAAAGTCTCTATTCCCTCAAGACAGAAATATCTGAGCTTTGAGAACTTTGAGACTGAACGATCAGTCCAGGAGGGCAAAGTTACAAAGTTTCTTACTTTCTTCCATGCTATTGTATTTGTCACAGTGGATGGGGAGATCTGAGAATCGGAGCTCCTTGACTGGCCCTCAGACTTGGGGGGCCCTATCTGTCCCTATCTCAGAGTTAACTCTGATGGTGAGGATGTCTGAGCCGGCAACCTGACCCTGTTCCTGATCAGCCCTGATCTTATACGCCCTCCTAGGGGAGAGTCAGGACTGGAGTGTGATAAAACCAATAGAGATAGACAGATAGTGAAAACCAAAATTCTACCTCACAGTACGCTTACACAAAGGTACAAGATAATAAGAGGTTAGGAGGAAAATAAGAGCAGGGAGGAAACAACAAGATGATGGGAAAACTCCATAACAACTCCAAGTACCACGCAATATAATCACCAGCAGGACTGGGACACAAAAGCACACAGACCAACACAGCAATAAGCTATAGTAGGCATGAGAAAACAGATTCCACCATCTGTGATGTGATAGGTTTCCAACAACATGTGATCCTAGAGATAACCAGCAGGGTAGCAGAGATTAAGGCGGCCTTTGCACACTATGACATTGCAAGCCGATGCTAGCAATAGTCCCCGCCCCCGTCGCAGCAGCGATATCTTGTGATTGCTGCCGTAGCGAACATTATCGCTACGGTAGCTTCACATGCACTCACCTGCCCTGCGACGTCGCTCTGGCCGGCGACCCACCTCCTTTCTAAGGGGGCGGGTCGTGCGGCGTCACAACGACGTCACACGACAGGCGGTGAATAGAAGCGGAGGGGCAGAGATGAGCGGGACGTAAACATCCCGCCCACCTCTGTCCTTCCGCAAAGCCGGCGTGAGACGCGGTGACGCAGGTAGGAGATGTTCCTTGCTCCTGCGGCTTCTCACACAGCGATGTGTGCTGCCGCAGGAACGAGGAACAACATCGTACCTGTCGCTGCTGCCAAATTATTGAAATATCGGATCCTACACCGATGATACGATAACGACGCTTTTGCGCTCGTTAATCGTATCAAAAAGGATTCACACACTACGATATCAACTGCGACGCCGGATGTGCGTCACTTTCGATTTGACCCCACCGACATCGCACCTGCGATGTCGTAGTGTGCAAAGCCCGCCTAATTCTTGCTAGTCCGACCATTAATGAGCTCACAGCTGGTCGACGCCTGAGCCGGCCTGTGTAACTCAGAAACACCAGAGAAACCATAGTATGGAGTGTCAGAATCTGTAGTGTGAACAGTGTTCGACGCTGCCATGATACTTGGCGAGCGTTGCGCAAAACACAATGTGACAGTATTATGGAAAGAAATAAGTAAAATCATGTTTACACTTTAATGCCTTCAGGACCCTAGACATAACAGTGCATCATATATGGTGGGTATTTCCCAATGTGAGAAAGCTGGGTATGCATCCTAGGTCAGGTGTCTTCCAGCAGGACAATGACCCCAAACATACTTGAAGAATCCCCCAGAAATGGGTGGAAACAAAACGCTGGAGAGTTCTGAAGTTGAAGCAATGAGTCCGGATCTAAATCCCAGATATATGAAAAAAAAGGGGGGGAGAAGTGCACTGCTAGAATAATATATTAATAGATAAATGAATAAAAGAGTGCAATCTCCTGCAGTGTAGTAACACATCATGACAAAGGAGGAGGAAAATACACTGTAAAGTGTCCTCCATTGTCCGGATATAAATCTCACCTGTGGAGAGAACTTAAAATTGGTGTTGGGAGAAGAGAAGACACCTTCAAATATGAGAGACCTAGAGCAGTGTATTAACAACAGTCCGGGATTCGAAGGTGAGGGTGTTAAGGAGAATTCCACAGTTTTGGGAAAGATATCTCCTTCTTAACAGTGAATGTCTGCTAAATCTCAGATTGAAAATCACTGAGTGCCATCAAAGGAATTCAGACCACACAGAAAATATCTGGTATAAACCCTTCTTAGTAAGAGCAGGTGCACAAGTGACGTGCTTTATTTTTACAAGCCTTTTATAGAGCTGTAATGGGTTAATCTCTTAGTAAAATCCCTAAGTATGCCATTGGTTATATTAAAAACATATGCAGAAGGCCAGAAATACATGTCCACTTTTGGAATTTCCTTTCTGGCCCTTCCATTGCTTGCGAGGCCGTTGTCACGTAGCTCTGGGGTGCCTTATCTTCAACTACCATAGCTCGCAGGGCCCTTCTCTCATGATGTCAGCTGCTGACCTTGGTGCATACATACTTGCTTTCCTGATACGCCACAATAATCAGAAAACAGGCTCTCCCTTCTTACTCATATAAAAAAGAAAGTTTGGTTATAAAAAAGCATATAGGAAAAAAAATAAATATATACCTATATATATATATATATATATATAAATATAAATATATATATATATATATATATATATATATATCAATAAAAGGCAAAAGAGAAGGAGTATTAAATGGCCAACCATATAGTCAGAAAAAATCATCAGGACCATTGTCATTATAATATAAAAACTAAGAAAGTTTATTAGATACAAATTCAGACAATGGTAAAATCACATTAATAGAAAAAAACATGATGGATAGGAGAACAGTCCCAGACAAATAATCCCAAAACAGGAGGACATCAACCCAATGTAGTAAAGGCATATACAAAGAATGGGCAAGCAGCACCCAGAAGATGTAGTAGAGGAAGTTCCTCTGACTGCAAATACAAAAAATTGTCCCTAGAGCAAGTGTGGAACGGACCTATAATAACACTATGGGATGCTATGTTCCGTGCGGCATTGAGTTCGGGGACGCCCTTTCTCTTGCCCACACTTAAGATGGCCGCGGCGCATGTATCCTGCCGTTCCCCACTTCCGCCCACGCTGAGGATCTCGGATGCGGTGGGAGGTGACGCTGATGTGGCGTCACTTCCGCCGGGGAGACCCGGAAGTGATGGGTGGATGGGGAACGCTGACGCGATACATGCGGCACAGATGGCGGTGATCTATGGTAATGTACAGGGGTATTTAGGGGTGTTTGGCCACATAGGATGCATGCACTGCCCCCCGAAGAAGCAACGCAAAGCGAAACGCGTTGGGGCTTCTCCCACTAATATCTGGACTTCTGCCCTGGCACTATTTAAGCACTTTTGCACTTTGTAATGGGTAAGCAGCCTTGCTCTAGGGACAATTTTTTGTATTTGCAGTCAGAGGAACTTCCTCTACTACATCTTCTGGGTGCTGCTTGCCCATTCTTTGTATATGCCTTTACTACATTGGGTTGATGTCCTCCTGTTTTGGGATTATTTGTCTGGGACTGTTCTCCTATCCATCATGTTTTTTTCTATTAATGTGATTTTACCATTGTCTGAATTTGTATCTAATAAACTTTCTTAGTTTTTATATTATAATGACAATGGTCCTGATGATTTTTTCTGACTATATGGTTGGCCATTTAATACTCCTTCTCTTTTGCCTTTTATTGATGCCTTTATGGAGTGGCCGTACTTTACTTCTATTATATACCCCATCTGTCACCTTGAAATTTTTGATTGTAACTGTTTTACTGTGTATTCCCACAGCTTATTCTATGGGACAGATGGAGACAGCACGTGAAAACACGTGGCGGAGTAAATTGGAACAGGTCTTTTGTGATGACCCAGAGAATGTTATGATGTATAATTCTAGAGAGACAGACGTATTGATTGAGAAGCTGAAGTTCACGCTGAACCATAAGACACGGGTGTGGTGGAACAAGGCGTTTATGGAGAGATATTTGGCGAAAAATCTAATACCTAGGGGATTGCGGATCCAAGTATTCCCATCCTTTCATGTGGAGGATGATGGGATTAAGAAAGAATGGGAGGACTTTGCGACAAATTGCTCCAGGGGTTTTATGAACCTCCTGGTAAGAATTAATGAAGGAACACTCACCCAGCTTGACGGTACAATTGAGGAGTTGAAAAAAGATCTGTCCTCCAAATTATCGGATGACTCCCTAAAAAAACTGAATGAGGAATTGGAGAAATCTTTCTCCAGATGGGAGAAGGAGATTATTGATGTAAAAACAAAAAAATATAAGAGGGATTCGGGAGACTTTAGGAGTAATTCCGTCTATAGGTGGAAAAATCCTCAGAAATTTAATAAGAAAAAGAAAATGGCGGTTAATTTGGATCATTCTAAGTCTCTCTCAGCCTCCTCCCTCTCCTCCTTGGATGAGGATCTTATATCCAAAAGGAGTCTTGTGACCCCCTTGACTGGTAGATGGGATAATAGTAAATACAAACAAGTAGGTCCGACCTCCTCGAAGAGGAAGATTACTCCTCCTGCACCGGTGGAGAAAAAAAGTAAAAACAAGGATAACAATCTCGAGGTGATTAACCTTTCGAACATCTCACTATCCAAACCCCAATTGGAGGTGTTGGAACTAGGGTTGTCTTTTGTGCCTAATATGAAATTTGATTATTTCACAGCACTAAAAGACCTGAATTTATTCTCACGGAAGTTGGTCCTTCAGAAATTACATTCCCAGCGGGACCTGAGAGTGAATCAACTGGAGACATCAACAATGGATAATATGGAAACGTCAGAAGAGTTGGATGATGACCTTCCCTCGACATCTGGAGGTAAAATCCCCTATTCTATCTGTCCACGTTCGACCACGTTCCCCCCTTTTTCACTTTGTCCTGCGGTTGACATTTTTCACAAATTAGTGTCCAGTGACTTTAAGGCACTGGAGAGTAGGAGATCGGGTGGGGGCAACCTGACCCTAGATCAGAGGAAAGCTCTGAGGGAGTTGGGGTCCCTGCCCGATGTTGTTATCAAACCTGCGGACAAAGGGGGGAACGTGGTCGTTTGGCCCGTCAAAATGTATGAGCGGGAAGCCTTCAGGCATTTGAGGGATAAATCATCCTACTCTACTCTGACATCCAATCCAACTAATCAATTTATGACTACTCTCTTTGAGATAGTGGATCGGGCCTTCCAGTTGGGTTTGATACCTAAAAAGGTTATGGAGGGGCTGTTGATTAGGGATCCCAAAATTCCGACTTTCTACCTACTCCCTAAAATCCACAAAGATCCCCTTGTCCCCCCGGGACGTCCGATAGTCTCCGGCATTGGGGGGCTGTCTGAGCCGGTATGTAGGTTTATCGAGTTTTACCTGCATCCCTTGGTTCAGACTTTGCCCTCCTATGTCGGGGACTCCTCCGACGTCCTGAGGCAGATTGATGGGATCTTTGTGGATCCTGGCGTCATACTGGCCACTGTAGACGTTGAGTCTTTGTACTCATCCATTGGTCATACCTTTGGACTCCAAGCAGCAAGGTTTTTTCTGGAGACGAGCGGTCTGGATGCACCGATGATTGAACTAATTTTGGAATTACTTTCTTTTATTTTAACGCACAATTATTTTCTTTTTAAGGATAGATTCTTTTTACAGGAGCGCGGCACTGCGATGGGCGCGGCGTGCGCGCCTTCGTATGCAAACCTTTTCCTGGGCTACTGGGAGAGGGAGATTTTTGGCGAGGGCGTGCCCGCCGCGTCTCAAGCGCAGTGCTGGCTCCGTTTTATTGATGATATTTTGATTTTTTGGAAGGGCACTGATTTGGAATTTTTTCAATTTATTTCTGTTTTAAATTCTAATAGCTATAACATCAAATTGACATCCAAATGTCATGCTGCTGCTATTGATTTTTTGGACATTCATATATCCGTGCATTCAGACCGCTCGATCCAGACCACTATACATCGCAAGGAGACTTCAGTGAATAGCCTTCTCCATGCCTCATCTGCGCACACTCCCTCCACAATCTCCGCGATACCAGTTGGCCAATATTTAAGAGCCAAACGAGTCTGCTCTAATGACCATCTATTTGAAGAAGAGGCTAAAAATCTCCGGGAGAGATTCAATTCTAGGGGATATAGTGGGAGGAGTGTGCGCAGAGGGTATCATCGGGCCCGTAGTACACCAAGGAATGATTTATTGGTCTCAAAAAAGAAAGTGGAGACCGCTCCTGTTGCTAGGTTCATATCCACTTATAACGACAGATGGCAGGATATGCGGACTATACTTAAACGCCATTGGGATGTGCTCAAGACTGAACCTTCCCTTGGGGATAGGTTGCCATCTAATCCACCTATGACAGCTAGAAGGGCCTTTAACTTACGTGATTCATTGGTCAATAGCCATTACGTGGCTAAGGTGCCTCGCCTTTTTGGTGCCGGCGAGCCACGACGTGGCTTTTTTCCTTGTGGCAATTGCATTGCCTGTCGTAATATGACAAGAGCAACTACATTCTCTTCTGCTGATGGCAATCGTGAATTTGAGATACGCCATCATATCACTTGTCGTACAAGCAATGTAGTCTATTATGCCACTTGTGGGTGCGATTTAGTCTATATAGGACTTACGACACGTGAATTGCGCCTACGTACACGTGAACACGTTAGAAGTATTTCTGCGGCATCAGATTTGGATATGGATGACCCTGGCCTTACTACGCTACCCCGTCACCACAAGGTGGTACACGGATGTGACCCAACCCAATTTAGGGTAAGGGGCATAGATGTGGTCCATCTTGGGGCGAGGGGTGGTGACTATGGTAAGATTTTGGCACAGAGAGAATGTGCATGGATTGTCCGCCTTGGAACCATGACACCTAAGGGTCTCAACGAGAAACTCAGCTTCTCTCCATTCTTATAATAATGTTATTGTGGATTTTTCTGTCTCTCTAGGGGCATTTCATATGTGTTTATGTATGTTGTGTTTTTTAAATTGATTTTTAACTACCTCCCATCCCTTTTTTTCTATTTTTTCTTAGTGCCTTTATGTCTTTTTGTGGCCAATATGATGGACTTTGTGTGACACAGAAATGAAGCCTTCAAGAATATGTTGCATATATGCATTTGATTTATGTAAATGCTTCATGATGTGTCCTTTATATTTGTATCTTTCTTCCATTTATGTAGTGATTATTATCACCTTTTGGTTTCCCCTGCTCTCCTGTTGCTCCAGGGATACCCCTGTCGGTCCTATACACATGTACCAGCCTATATTTGGTGCCATCACATTGGGTCTCTCCAGTGATGGCATCTTAGTGTTTCCCCTCTTTCTTTGAGGCGAATCAGTGTGGAGCGGACCTATAATAACACTATGGGATGCTATGTTCCGTGCGGCATTGAGTTCGGGGACGCCCTTTCTCTTGCCCACACTTAAGATGGCCGCGGCGCATGTATCCTGCCGTTCCCCACTTCCGCCCACGCTGAGGATCTCGGATGCGGTGGGAGGTGACGCTGATGTGGCGTCACTTCCGCCGGGGAGACCCGGAAGTGATGGGTGGATGGGGAACGCTGACGCGATACATGCGGCACAGATGGCGGTGATCTATGGTAATGTACAGGGGTATTTAGGGGTGTTTGGCCACATAGGATGCATGCACTGCCCCCCGAAGAAGCAACGCAAAGCGAAACGCGTTGGGGCTTCTCCCACTAATATCTGGACTTCTGCCCTGGCACTATTTAAGCACTTTTGCACTTTGTAATGGGTAAGCAGCCTTGCTCTAGGGACAATTTTTTGTATTTGCAGTCAGAGGAACTTCCTCTACTACATCTTCTGGGTGCTGCTTGCCCATTCTTTGTATATGCCTTTACTACATTGGGTTGATGTCCTCCTGTTTTGGGATTATTTGTCTGGGACTGTTCTCCTATCCATCATGTTTTTTTCTATTAATGTGATTTTACCATTGTCTGAATTTGTATCTAATAAACTTTCTTAGTTTTTATATTATAATGACAATGGTCCTGATGATTTTTTCTGACTATATGGTTGGCCATTTAATACTCCTTCTCTTTTGCCTTTTATTGATGCCTTTATGGAGTGGCCGTACTTTACTTCTATTATATACCCCATCTGTCACCTTGAAATTTTTGATTGTATATATATATATATATATATATATATTCTCACAGTAAAAAAAGAATATCGAAAAATATATTGTATTCTCACAAGAGGAATAAGAAGCTTGTGGACGGTTATAGGAAGCGATTGATTGCAGTTTTTTACTCCACAGGGTATGCGGCCAAATATTACGTTGTGGATGCCAACAATTTTGTCGAGCCCATTTTTAGAGTTCTGTGTGACATTATGTCCAATTTGCCTTTGTTTTTCCTCCATTTTTTGTGTTGTTCCAATAAACACAAAGGAAACAAACATGTGTAATTGTAATAATTTTCTTGGAAAAATACTTCATTTTCTGGAACAATTTCAATGGTGCCAACACTTTCGGCCATGACTGCATCTGATCTAAAAGCAAAAAAGAATGATGGAGCAGAAATATATAAAAAGTTTTATATCCATATGAGAGCGCACATGATAAATGTTAGATTATAAGCCTCACATGGCTCCGAGTAACATAGTCACTATTCCCTACTTATAATTGCAGAGGGCAGAATATTCCCAGGGATCAGTTTAATTTAAAAAAAAAAAAGGCTAAAATGACCAAAATTACAAATAAGCCGTTCTTATGACATTTCTTTCAGTCCGTTGTTGAGCGCTAAACATTGAGATTAATGGATTGTGTGGAATTGTTCAATTAACAAACAATGTAACAGCCCAAACAAAGGATGATTAATTATCGTGTGTGACCTTGAAGGCTTCGCTATACCGATCAGCTCCGTGAATAAAGAATAATATACATTGAGGAAGCGTCCTGAGCCCACGTTTCACACGGCTGTCCGTGCCATCATTGTGCGCGTTTCATACATACGTGTTTATTGGTTATGCCGCTCCCATGTCTTTAGGCATTATTCAATTTATGGATCCTTTTTTATAAAAAAAAAAAAGCAATCCCAATGTAGGTTCTCGGTGGCTGAAAACATCACTTAGAGGACAACAAAGGTTCTTTTCAACGGCCATCAATGACACACTGTAAGTCAAATACATCTAAAGTTTTCGGACAGGGGAACTCATTGTGAATGAAAAATGAGCTCGCTGCAAAAAAAAGAAAAAAGAAGCAGTGGTTCTCGTAGAGGCTCAAGTAGGCAAACAGAAAGGTAGCAAAAACAAAGTGGTATTGAAGAGATGTGTTTGAGCGTCTGTTGTAGGAACCATAAGACCGTGCCATTACTAAGTGGGAAAAGGGCAAAAATGGTCCTTTATCTTTGCAGTGACGGAGTATATCATCCTACGATGTAAGCCTGTCACTAATGCCCAAGAAAGAAGACCATGACAATATCGGGGTTAATCTGCAGGTTAATAGCATTAGAAAGTTACTCAGTAATAACAGTATGTCTACCGGGGGTAAACTTTATTCCTCCCGGGAGCTATCAGCTTTCAGTCATAGCGACATGCCGATGCAGCTACAGTCACCGCTCTGTGAGTGACAGCTGTCAGCACACCCAACACTTTGATTGACAGCATCATGGGCATACAAATTTTGAGGCCCCATAGCCTATTACTAGCCACCCCTCAAAAAAATATATAAAAAGTTTTCAGTGGGGTCAGAAAATAACTTATCTCACAACTTTGTAGCCCTTACAAAGTAACTTTACTCTTATTGAAGCCCCTTAGTGTTCCAACACATTAAGATATCTCTTTCATGGCTTTCACAAACAGTGATGCCAAAAATGTGCACCCCCAAAGACAGTAAGATACCCCCACAGTGAACTGCTACACAGTATCCTCCATATGCACAGTTTAATGATGTGACGTCACCACCAGAGTCCGCTCCTGCGGCTTCTGCTTTGGTCAACAAGCGACGCCGTATTCCCACTGTGGACAGTGCTGGTGATAGGAAAGGAGTCGGTGCCAGTGGCTCTGGTGGGCACAGGCTCTCATCCACTAGGCTGGATTTCCCTGGGACCTACAGTACCACTGACTGACTGTAGGTGGCATGTGTCTTCCAGCTGACATTACCACCATTCAACTACAGCCAATAGAAAGACATCACACCCTTCTAATTCCCCCTCCTGTCTGTTGGTCACTGCCAGATATAGTTTTGTATTCCTGCTTTCTGGTTCCCACTCTGTTCGGTATAATGATTCCTGTGTTTGACCTCTGCCTGTTCTCTGACTACCCTCCTGCCTACCATTTTTATACCTCGCTGCCAGTTCCGGATTTGACCTTTGCCTGGTTTCCTGACCACGTCCTAGTCTGCCAATTTTGGCCCTGTTGTGCATTTCCTGGATTAACCTGCCAGACTACTACTCTCATCTGGACTGTAGCCTACCACAGGTAGTGATCTCCGGGGCCCTGTGTAATTCCAAATCCCTGTATAGGGGTTAAAGGGTTTCAAGGTTCGCGGGGTCCTGCTTTGTGAGTGGCTTTCCTCTAGCCCATCTGTTACAGCCATTCTGAATTCTGTGGTTCCAGGCAGGCGTTACAGATGACCCTACATTATCCCACATACCACAAAGTATGATACCCCCAGAGTGACCCCTTCACAGTGTGATGGCCCTCCACACAATATTATGGCCCCCACACAGCCCTCCATACAGTATGACGGCCCTCCATGCAATATACCCAGCGGTAGGTTTGGTTAGGGGTCGTCATCTTCCCCTTCCCTAGACACAGGCTTTCCCTTCCCTTTCACTGTCCACTTGGTACTTCCTGGTACTTAGCGTGACAGTACCAGTCAGTTTGCACTTTATTCTGTAGGGTCACTTCATATCGGTTGGACTTTTTAAATGGCCACAGTTGTGTCAATAAATGTAGACTCATCTAAAGGCCAAAGGAACGCAAAATTGAAATTGTATTTTTAAAAAAATAAAACAAGTTTTCAGCCCAAAAATCACTCCTGAATACCCGACACTAAATGCTGCTTTACACCTTACGATATCACATACGATATCGTATGTGGTCATACCCGCACCCATCGTATGTGCGGCACGTTCAATTTGTTGACCGTGTCGCAGAAACGATTATTTCCCGTCACACGTACTTACCCGTCCATACGACCTCGCTGTGGGCGGTGAACATCCACTTCCTGGAGTGGGAGGGACGTTTGGCGTCACAGCGACGTTCACGCGGCAGCCGGCCAATAGAAGCGGAGGGGCGGAGATGAGCGGGACGTAAACATCCCGCCCACCTCCTTCCTTCCGCATTGCTGGCGGGAGCCGCAGGACGCAGGTAAGATCTGTTCATCATTCCCGGGGTGTCACACACTGCGATTTGTGCTGCTTCGGGAACATTGAACAACCCGACGTGCAATTTTAAGGAAATGAACGACGTGTATGCGATGAACGGTTTTACGTTCAATCGCAATCGCACGTAGCTGTCACACGCTACAACTACACTAACGATGCCGGATGTGCGTCACTTACGATGTGACCCCGCCGACACATCGTTAGATTTGTTGTAGCGTGAAAATCCCGCTTAAGTATCCCTTCTGTTTAACTTGCTGTCCACCTGTTGCCAAGTATAATCCATCTCTAGCAGCACACACCAGTCAGATCTCTTTTATCTATCTGCTGTCCTGTCCGTCACAGTGTATATAGGCATAATGTAGAGGTTAACTTTCAGTTCAGGGCAGGCAAGCTGTTGAACAATGGCAAGAGCAATACACGCTGGGAAGTGGGTGGAAGAAAGATCCAGCTCCTATAATACTGGCAGAATGCTGATAAAAAAGAACCTAGTGGATGGCATGTTACAGATTATGAGACTCGGGAATATTACTGAACATATTAGCCTTCTGGATTCACTAGAAGCTGTTCTAATTCGTTGTGAGGGATGAGATAAATAAATCCCATGCACTTTTATGAGAGTTGAGCAAATAGATCTGAGAGGAATTGAATTCTGCTTGAATTCTACAAAAATATGCATTGTTTTTGTAATTCACTTATGCTCCGATTTAGCAAAATGGCCACCATTTTTCTGAACCGTCAAAAAGTTAAAAAAAAATGAAATATCCTTATAGTCACCTTACCATTCACCTCTTCGCCTCCTTCACTTCTTGTTGTAATCTGTTAGGTTCCTGTTGTACCTTCTGATCTACGCCGCGAGCACTGATATTGCCGAGCCTCTCACTCTAAGGAACCGCTATGTGCAAACGCTGCAAAGTCACTGAGCATGTCATCATTACATGTGGACTTTTCATGTGCATGCGCAAAACTCTTGCAGCCCTCAGCAGATCTGGGAATCACTTGCAAGATCAAAAGACGTGACGAGGACTGGATGAGTGACGTTGATGAGAGGAATGTTTGGTTTGGTGAATGTAAGAGTTTTTCCTTATTTTTTACATATTATGTGTAACGCTTATACTGGCGTTCCTGCGCTGTCCTGCCCTCTCCCCCAACGAGGACGTCGATTCCCTCACCTACACGGATGTCCTGCGATGGCTGCCCCTTCCCCGGTTCATGCTGCTGTCTTCCAGAGACTGCCTAAAGGGTGCATGTGCAGGCAGGCCCCTTTTCTTAAAGGGCTAGCGTACCCTAACCTGGAAGTGTCTCTCAGGTCAGCTGAGAGGTTGCAGGTACTTAAGTCACCTTTCCCCTAAGGAAGGTGCCTGGGAAATGAATCTGATACGTTGCTAGTCCTCAGTTCACCCTGCCACACCTGCCGCCAACCACGATACCCACTACTGCAGAGTATCCTTACCAGGTGCTGCTGCCGAAACCTCGACACCTGCTGCTACTGTTACCCATCACCAGAGACTGTCACTCACGTACCCCTGGGGCCAGCCGTTGCAGAGCCAGTCTTCCCGAGTGGCACCCGATCGCAAACCTGCAGCGTAACACCGTCACCATTAGAGGCTCTGGTGAAAACCAGGTGTGCGTTCTGTAGTCAAGGCCCCCTGGATTTTCTTTGTGCTGTGGCCCAGTGGGTCCACCAATCCCTGCTTATCCCGTGAGCGTAACATTATGTTTATAATGACTTTGGGTGTATAGCGACCCCAGAGCAGAATAAGGCCATGTGCCCACGAGAGATCGTACCGGCGGACTTTTCTGCAGATATTTCCGCAGGTTCACGCAGCAGGTCCACGGAATCCGCAGCTATCCATTGCTGCAGTATATCTGCGGAGTTGTTGCGATAAACCTGCGGAAACAGTGTGGATTTCATGTAGAATTCCTGCGGAATTCCCGCCCTGTATCTCCATAGTGGAGGAGCGGGATACAGTTACGTGCGGCTGCGGGAAATCCACAGCATTTTCCGCAGCCGCAAATACCGCAGCATTGATACAGCACTCCCCAAATCCCAAAGGATGACATGGGGAGTGTCTGTACTTGGAAAATCTAGAAAATCCGCAGGTTTTTCGCGGCAAAATCTGCGGTTACTTTCTCCCGTGGGCACAGGGTCTAAGGGATATTAGATTCATGGAGAATAAATTCTCAGAAAATCAAATTTCCCATGAAAATTTGTGCAAACAGATGAAAATTTTTCAACTTTTTCCTGATCCGCTCAACTCTAATTTATCCTGTTTTTGTGTGAAAATCCTGAAACGTTTTCTATCTTTATATTACACTTCTTTGAAGATGTATCCAGCAAAGTAACGTATATCACATGGGGCGGGGGGCACATACTGAAACCCCTGCCTTCGGCACAGAAAGAGCTTGTCTCACTCCACGTTGACTATATATGTCACCTCTTGTGCCATAATCTAAAATCCACTATAATAGGCCCATTCTTTTTCCAAAGCTATGTCAACCTTCGTGGAAACAGCCTGCTCTGTGAGCTGGTCCTTTATGATAAAGCATTACTATTATCAGGGTTAAAAAGCAGAGAAAATGATAAGGCACAAACAACACAGGATCACATTTCCTGATTCAAAGCAGAACCATATGTTTTCCATACTAATGGCTTGATCTTGCACATAAAAGCTGAATTTTCTTTCATTGTCATGATAAAAAAATGAAAAAAAAGTCATTTTGTGGTCCCCTAATTGAGGCGCTCACATGTATAAAGTATTTTCACTCACAGCCTACAAAGTAGCTGAAAATCCTTTGCGCCTCGTTTTTAAGACTCCACATTACAAATACGGTGAGTGATGTGACGCCCTGGACTAGCCAGGTGGTCACAGACGCAACACCATACACCCCCCCTTCCCTGGACAGGTCACACCAGTCACACATTAAATCCTTATTGCCACCATCCAGGGTTGATGTCCACTCCAGGTGGGGCGGAGCCAGGTGGTTGACCCCGCCCACCGAGGAGTTCACAGGCCTGGAGGCGGGAAAACACAGCAGTCAGGAGTCCAGTTGTGGGCAGTAGAGTGTGAGGAGTGCAACTGTTGGTGTCTGGGTTGGAGCCCAGGCACTTCCAGCAAGGTAGGCAGACGGTGGTGGCCGTCTGCAGGAGTTGGTGAAGGTCAGCGGAACAGTAGGACCGGGGTCGGGCGGTGGCCCACCGGTACCGAACCGGGGAGCCGATTGGAGCCAAGCACCAGGCAGGGTACTCAGACCCCGACTAGGCTTGAAGCCGACCTTTAGTCAAATTTACTGATTGCGGTCTGGACCTCAGGGGTTCATTCCCACCCAAGTCCCGATTGAAGGCAACAGCCCAACCGTTCCGGATAAGCGCCACCGTCAAGGGCCAGAGATCCACAGGGCCAGCGTCTGCGGGCAAACGGGCTCCTCCGGCACGTATACGCCGGGGAGCGGACTACCGGTGCCCAGCATTGGAGTCAAGATACAAAACACAGGTGCAGGGAAACGACAGCCACCATCAACCCATGCAGGGAGAACACCGCAGCCGCAGACAAGTGACATTGAGAGCAATTGGTGCGATGACGTATGTTTCCATCTGATGAATTTTATATTCAATTACATTCTGATTAGTTTCGAAAGTTTTCATTTTTCAATGAACCTTGTCATTAAAGGGAATATGGCTGCAGGTTTTTGATATGTCATCTGCGAGCAGCAAGATGATGGGGTGGAGACCTGTAAGGGCAGTGTTTCTCAACTCCAGCCCTCAAGACCCACCAACAGATCATGTTTTCAGGTTTTCCTCAATCAGGTTTTCAGGATTTCCTTAATAATGCACAGGTTGTGGAATTATTCTCTGTCTAATATTGAGGGGAAACCTGGAAACATGATCTGTTGGTGGGTCCTGAGGACTGGAGTTGAGAATCCCTGTATAAGGGGGTGGCTGACAGAAGACGCCCATATTCAATTCTCCCTGACGTTTGTAGAACAATATTGCCATCTCCTGGTGAACCAGAGCTGCCAGGAACCGAAACGTAAGGAGTATGTTTCCTCGAGGGAAGAATTAGAAGGGGATGCCGGGTCAGGTGGCAGCTGTTGCGGAGTTACAAAATGTAAAAGGCTGGTTCGGCAACAAGAAGATGGAGTTTGTGCCACGACCTCTTCTCAGCCTTCTCTTTTGCAACTTAAACATTCCTAGTTCTTCATACAACATGGTTTGGAGACTTTATACCATTTTGGTTGCTCTTCTCTGGACTTGCTCTAATATATCAATATCTTTCTTGAATTGTGGCACCTAGAACTGTACACAGTGTTCCAGTATTCCAATAACCATGGGCCTCCCCAGCCTGTGAATTCCAGCCCCCAGCTGTCTGCTTTATCTTGGCTGGGTATCAAAACTGAGGGGACCGAAGGCCATTTTTTTAAAATTATTATTTAAATGATGAATAAAAAAAAGCTGCATGGGGTCCCTCTTATTATGATACACAGCAAAGATAATGCACACAGCAGGGGTCTGCAGCCTGTAACCATCTGCTTTATCTACTTTATCTGTGCTGGGTATCAATATATGGAGGACCCTACATCATTTTTTCCAATTATTTATTTATAAACTCCAAAACCAATCACAGACGCAAGTCATCTGACTGCAGCCAATAACAGACGCTGTCACAGAGGGTGGGCAGGGGAAGCAGTGAAGTAGTGTAATAGCACAGAAGACTCAGTAAGTATAACTGTCCTGTTTTAATCTCTATTTTGCTTCCTTTTAACTTTTATTACACAGGCGCCAGATTTCAGAGCAAGAACTACACGTCACAGGCAGACTATGACACTACTAGTGTGACGTATACACGTGGTGGGCGCGTTCAGACCAACGGACGCCTGATGCACCCCAAATACAGCAAAACAATACAACAAGAAAAGGGGAACACCGGGGACACAAGAACAATGGTGGGCCCTAGCTCTAGTGTTAGGGGTAAATGGGACACCTCTTATCCTCATCTGCAGCTCTCCCTACTCTCCTAGCCAGGCTCTATACAGTCTCCGCAACTGTAGCCAAGCAGGAACCTGAAGCCCTGAGAAAAACCCTGTAGTAGCCCTTGCTAGCCCCACCGTTGTACTAAGATAACAGAAGGAAAGGTAAGACAAACAGGGGAAACAGCAACAAAAAAGGATAAAGTCTGGCTTTTGGAACACTCTTTCACAGCTCCTTCCACCAAAAGGGTCAGTGTACAAATGGATTTGTATCTTCAGCAAGTATTGCTGGGAAACACCTCTATTTAAACCTGAAGGTGAGAGGCTACAAAGCAGATGCAGCTGAAACACTCAGCTAGGAACTGCTGGAAAAGGTTAAACTGACAGTACCAATAGAAACGGAACAACATTTAAATGTAAAGAGCCAGATGGAGATAAGAGGCTCCAGTTCTAAAGCTGTCACTAGTCTCCAAAAACAGACAGACGATCATAACAGTATCCCCCCCTTTACCGAGAGGCCTCCGGACTCTCAAGAATGGTAATATCATTCACCTCAAATGTGAATAGGTCCCTCTGGTTACCAGTACACACATTTCCAGAGCAAGGCCCTGTGGACTACGTCATGGGTGTTAAGCGCTGGGGGTAGCTCCAGCTGTATGACCATAAGGTTAAGAATGTTAGTAACTCTAAAAAAATTATAAACCTCAAGCCTAGAGCCCCAGACACACACACTTCCACCTGGTATTTTTTGTGGACACCTACACAAAGTCATTCTTACACAGGTATGGCCATGAACGTTTATTATCACTAGGGATGATCGAATACCTCAAATATTTGGCTTCGCGAATATTTGCCGAATAAATTGCTGCTATTCGACTATTCGCAAATATTCGATGCACAATGTAAGTCTATGGGAAACTCGAATAACAACTATTCGGAACTATTCGGGCTTCCCATAGACTTACATTGTGCATCGAATATTCGCATAGCGGTGACCTATTCGTCAAATATTTGCGCAGCCGAATATTTCAGGTATTCGATCATCCCTAATTATCCCGTATGCACCTGGCAGTAAAGGAAAAACTCCTGGCAGAACCAATCACAAAGAAATCTCTCTGTCCATTCAACAACTTATGCTCTGGTACCGCACACTTAGAGGGAATGACTACCCTAACCCTGATCATCTCTACAGTATACAAATGGTTTTGTATCTTCAGCAAGGATTGCTGGGAAACACCTCTATTTAAACATGAAGAGGCCTGGCTACAAAGCAGCTACAGCTGAAACACTCAGCTAGGAGCTACTGGAAAAGGTGCTAGCAGCAAAGCTGATATTAACCATTTCAGTACCAATAGACACAGAACAACATTTAAATGTAAAGCGCCAAATGGTGACGAGAGACTCCAGTTCTAAAGCTGTCACTACTCTCCAAAAACAGGGAGACAACTGTGACAACTAGGCTGCAAAAATGATGCTAATGAGGTGCAGAGGCAGGGCTATTTTCTGGGAAGCATACGCTCCATAGCCTGGAAGAACTCATTAGCATAAAGCAATAAAAGATGATATTTCAACAACAAAGCATCTGCTATGAGGCATACAGGTAAGACTATTGTCAGCATCCCATTACCTGTCTGCCCATATCAACAGTTTAAAAAGGTCAAAGATTCCCTTTAAGTATGATTCTGTGTTTTTTATTTTTTCGAAAAAAAGAGTCCAAAGTAATGAGCGAGGGGAAAATCAATTGCGTCAAACAGCTCCATACGTTCCACTACTAAAATAACAGAAACTGAAGGTCTTTGTGCCTGTGTCGTGATGCTCAAAGAAACTCTGTAGCCTGTAAATTACAGATGTTTTTTGTAATGTAAAATGAAATATCTGGTAGTTGGGCCCCGTCAGGCCCCGCAGTGTTGCCTGTGTTACAGTTGACTACTGTCCCTTGTATTTCAGGTATATCAATGAAACAGTTGTTTGCTGCGTGATATGCGCAGTGGGCCCATAAAAGACCAGTTGTATTTCAATGGGTCATAGAAATTTCAGAAACTGCGTATGTACACAGGTATATTCCTACGGGAAAATGCTGATTTAGTCACAGAAAATTAAATCTATCACAAGGACTGAAATGCAGCTCGTAAATCTCCGCAGCTCGGAATTTATTGAGATTTATTTTCTGAAACATTGCTAGTTAGTACTGAAGAGATGTCATGATCCGACTTCCTGAATTTTCATGCAGGGTCTTTAACCCTTGAGATTTTCCAGCCCACAGGCTGACTGTTCATTTTTTCATGGTAATTTTAAGGAGAATCTACATTAAAAATAATATTTTTGGTGGGGCAAAACATTGCATTTTTTTTGCTGCATTTTTCTTGATTTCTTTTTTGTGGCAAACAATGCAGCATCCAGAACTTTGCAGGAAATCAAAGAGAGCAATTTTGTTTTGAGATGTTTTCCCCAGTTTTGTTGCTTTTTTTTTAGGTCCATGCGCAACATGTTTTGTCCCCTACTAAGCAATATGTGTAGTGTATGACAAATCGTTACTCCAAGACTAGTGACAGTGTGTCACAGGGTATGTACTGATGGGACAGGGGCCTCTAAGCTTGCCCTCAGACTCAAGACTATGCTCTCTCCCTTATCTCGGAGGTAAGCTTAATGGTAGCCAGGTCCGAGCCCCCAGCGTGACCCTGACTCCTGTTCGAAGACTGATGTTACTCCCCCCACCCTGGGAGCAGGCCGGGAACCACAAAACCCCACAGAAAAGAAATAGATGAGGGAGAATGAAAAGATTGTACACACTGCAGTCACACACAAAGGAGAGACGATATGTGTACAGGGGAATAAAGAAATGGGTAGGGAATAAACCACGCAAACAGAACAGCAACTGTATTTCACCATGAACGGAATAACCACTGAGAAAAGGATCGCTGGAGCTATGCTGAAGCTATCTTTGGCGACCTCCTACTACACTCCCCAGCCTTAAATAAGGAAAGACTAGCTGTGGATGGTAATTGGCAACCCAGCTCTCAAAACAGTTGCACACTGCTCCAAAAAAGGATTTAACTCCTGCACGGCTGGGAGCAGTGAAACAACTCAGCCGATGTCCAACAAAGCTGAGCACTTAAGAGAGACCAGGTTGCCTGTCGGACTCTGCAATGTGAACAGAGTCTGAAGCAGACGTAATCCGCGTGTGCGGACCCGGACAGCGCATGACACAATGTAAGGGGTGGGCAGACCCCTTACAAGGAGGTGTTTTCCCCTGAGAGTTGTTAATGCTGATGTTAATAAAAAATGTTTTTACTGTTTTAGTGGGCAGGGTAGCGTTCTTATACCTTACAGCTTCGGCTGCTGTCCGTATCCTTACCTCTTAGGGGAGCGGACATAGGCAGGTGCCTGAGGCACATGGTCTGGCTGGGCCTTGTGGTTCGACTCGTAGGTGGACGTTGCCGCTAGGGTAACGTTCCTTATACTGCGTCTGGCAGTTGTTCGTATCCTCGCACACTAGGGGAGCGAACAGAGGTAGGAGCTTTGTGCGGCTTACGCTGCTGTTCGTCTCTTTTGCACCACTAGAAGAGCGGACCTAGGCAGGTGCCATATCTAGTGGTTCGTGTCCTCGCACACTAGTGGAGCGAACGCAGGTAGGAGCTTTGTGCGGCTTACGCTGCTGTTCGTCTCTTTTGCACCACTAGAAGAGCGGACCTAGGTAGGTGCCATTTCGCACACATTGCCTTTGCCTCTGTGATTATTAACAGAGATCATTCCACACACCCTCCAAGTAAGGGAGGAATTGCTTTACTTACTTATTATATCCTTCTGTGAGTTAACAGAGGTATTGCACTCTGCCATAGTCTGCAGCAGAGTCTTTGCACGGTGGACCCTGACTGTCTGATACTCCTTTAGGTTATCAGACAGCCCCCCGTAACACAGAGGCACCAGAGCCACCCGTCAACTACGAACCATTCCGGAGGCTGCGCCGCTTGCCAGGTCAGTCCCTTTCTGATTACGTGAGGGCTCAGCGGGCTGAATGGCAACACGCTTACCACCCCGAGTGACCCGTAATGACCGGAGATAATGGACCTGTTTGTATTGAGCACCGGCGTTGTTAAAGAGCCGGAAAAGTTCCACAGTTTGCAACCATGTTTAAGCTACGGAGCCCGGAAGGAGCCTGATGCTGGACTGAGCCAGGGGCTCCTTCTGTGTTGTCAAAGAAGACTTTGTTGTTTTATGATCCTGCCTTCAAAGACCGGGAGTGCTGTGAAAGCCTCCGGGCAGAAGTCCAGCAAAGACCGGGAGTGACTGCTGAAGGCCTCCGGGCACACTATCTACCAAGACCGGGAGCTCCCAGGAGGGACTCCGGGCGCCGGACTTGTGCGCCCCTTGAGTGTGCCTTGATGTGAACATGTTTAGAGTTTTATAAAAATGATTTTGCTGCTAACTTGTGTTTTTCAGGGTCGTGCCTTGCCGGGAGGCTTAGGCAGAAAGAGGGGAGGAATGTAAGGGGTGGGCAGACCCCTTACAAGGAGGTGTTTTCCCCTGAGAGTTGTTAATGCTGATGTTAATAAAAAAAGTTTTTACTGTTTTAGTGGGTCCCCTAGTGGCCGGGTGGGACGGCTGTCCCCATAGAAACAGGGCAGAGGAAAGGAGGAGCCGGCAGTAGAAAGGGGAGGGAGAAAGAGAGTTGTTAAGGAAAAAGTTAGAGTCAGAGGCAGTTGAGTCCGGGACGGGAGAGAAGAAGCAGAAGGGGCAGAGTGTGGCAGCTGGGTGGACAGGAAAGCGAAGGAAAAGAAGAGAAGTGTCCTTAAGGGTGAAGCAGCATTGGTGTGGGTCCAGTCTGTGTTAGCCGGAGTGGGAGCCAGGTGAAGTGGAGTAGCCGGGCACATCCCCACTAGAGGAGACGCCCAGAACAGGTTTTCCCCTAGCAAAACCGTGAAACCATCTGATTTGTTTTGCCTCTGTTACGAAGAAGTGTACAATAAACATGCCTTCTGGTTCAACCGACCTACGTCTGCAAAGTGTTTTTACATCTGACGGCGTTATCTGCACCACCACACTCTGCCCCACCAAGTCATCTCCTGTCCCAAAAGTGACGGCGGAGCCGGGGGTAAGCCTGACAGAAACAGGGGCCACGACTACAATCCCCGAGGCACCCCTGGCACCCCGTTACACAATGACAACTGTTTTGAGCGTGTTTTTAAGTTTGGAAGAAATACTTCACTCTTAAAGACCTGGAAGCTTCTGACCCTCAATTAAAGACCCCCTTACACATTATGCAGAATAAGGTTTATGGCACACTTGGAAATATTGGTTCTCAAGGAGGGTTCAAACCCGTCATTAGATACAAGAAAACTTGGCACATCACAATTGACTATAAGAGTAGAAGTCAATGCAAAGGAACTGGAAGCAATGTCAGCCATCCAATCTAAAACTGCCTCTACATGTTTTAGCCTCACCCTTTGCCCAGCAGTACTCGGGCCAACAAAATTACACAGAACATCCTGTGACCTGCATGCACCAGGGGAAGGGCATGTAGCAAGCACAGATCAAACATGTGCTCTTCTTGCATCAACTATATTACCAACACCAGCATCACCACGGTCAAGTCCACGTCTCCTGTTTAATCATCTCCTCATGGTTTTACCCCACCAAAAAATTCAAAGTAGAGAAGAGGTTGTATTAGGGCTGTATGTATGAGGCTAGATTAGAGCAGTATTGCATCAGGCAGTATTAGACCAGTATTGCACTAGGCGGTATTAGAGCAGTATCACATCAGGTGTTATTACAGCAGTATTGCACCAGGCGGTATTAGAACACTAGTGCTCCAGGTTATATTTGAGGCATTTTTGCACTAGGCAGTATTAGAGCAGTAGTGCACTAGGCTATTTTCGATCTGTTTACAGCAGGCGGTATTAGAGCTAATTAAAACAGATGTTATTATAGCAGTATTGCACCAGGCGGTATTAGAGCAGCAGTGCACCAGGCTACATTCGAGCTGTTTGTGTACCGCCCCGGGGCTCGGCCGGCTGCCGAGCTGCTCGGGTCCGTGCTCGGCGGTGGGTGGCTCGAGCTGCTCCCGGACCCGGGGGTCACGTCACTCTGAAAGGGAGTTGGCGCTACGAGTAGGGATTTCGGTGGGGAAGGTTCACGGCCGAGGCCGTGGAGTTTAAGGGTGTAAGTTCGTGACGCTACCCACGGGTTGTGGTGAATGTGGACACCACCGCTGCCGTTAACTAGGCTCCCAGGGATGGTGTTATGCAGCCTGATGTTGACAGGACAGGGGGTGATGGTCCCGGGGCCCGGTGGTTGTGAGGTGCGGGCAAGATGGTGTGGTGCGGTGCGCCGGCCGAGGGCACTGTTGTACTCACTATGACAGATACACCGGAGTCTCTGGTAAGCCAAAAAGGATGGTGGTCGGTGCCCGCAGCCGGCTGCGCTTTGCCCCTTTCTCAGGTTGGTGACTCCAGCCTTTCTCCTGCACCTCTGTGGTAGAACTTGACTGCCTATGCTTCAGCAACGGTAGTCTGCTCCCCGGCTGGATGTGTGTCTGGGAACCTGTTTGCCCGCAGGCGCTGGCCCTGGCTCGTGGGATCTCTCTGCCTGTTTGGTGGCTTTCTATCCCCTTGGTGGGCTGTTGCTGACTTTCGAGTCTTGGGACGGGAAAGAACCTAAGGTCCAGACCTCAATCAGTGAATTCGACGTGGTCCAGTGGCTTCTGGACCTCGTTCTGGGTCTGAGTACCCCTCCTAGTGCTCCAGTTTCCAGTTGGCTCCCAGTTGGTTCGGTACCGTCGGGCCACTACCCTGTCCCTTACAGTTCCACCAGCCGTCTTCCTGGCTCCTGCAGGTGGCAACCACCGTCTGCCTCCTTGCCACGGTACCAGGGCTACGACCCCGGCACAGGTCAGTGTTGTTGCTGCAGACCTGACGCCACAGGCCTGCTGCACTTGAACTCCACACCAGAGTACTGACTGACTGCACTGACTACTCAACTTGAACTGACTGTTTGTTTCCTGTCTCAGGCCCTCCGGACTCCTCGGTGGGCGCGGCCAACCGCCTGGCTCCGCCCCCCTGGTGTGACCATTGAACACAGAGAGGTGACAAGGGTTTGTAGGTTGGCTGCTGTCACCTTATTAGGGGCTGGTGTTTGTGCAGGGGGTCTACCTGTGACTACCTGGCTAGTCCAGGCCGTCACATTTGCACCAGGCAGTACTAGAGATGATTAAAGCAGCCAGTATTATAGCAGTATCGCACCAGGTGGTATTAGAGCAGTAGTGCACCAGGCTTTATTTGAGCAGTTTGCACCAGGCAGTATTAGAGCTGATTAAAGCAGCCGGTATTACAGTTGTTTGCACAAAGCGGTATTAGAGCTGATTAAACCAGTCAGTATTACAGCAGTAGTACACCAGGCTATGTTTGAGCTGTTTGTGTAGCGCCCCTGAACCCTTCAGGGCACTACAAGGTACTGCATATTGTCATAGATGCAGGGCCTACCCCTAGGGACCTGGAAGCCCAGTGCCGGTACCACCAAAACATATAATATCCTCAGTTCCCTTGCTCAATCAGGGGTGACTGACTAGTTGGGGACCCATCGGATGGCCACCTAAGGGTAGGGCCGATCCAGTCCACTAGCCAACAACCCGGGGGGTAGTAGACAGACAGGAGGTCAGTCTGTAGTGACAGTAGTAGGAGACAGACTTGTCTTGAGATGCGGTCGTGTAACCGTGTGACTGGTACAGGAGAGTGGTTGCCAGGGAGGGTACGACGAAGTGCTCCTTGAACCAAAGCACTGACGGGGCACAGGGCCCTAGGTTAGGGGAACGCTTCAAGCTGCTTGACATACCTGCACAGTGAGGGGACCATCCAGGACCTCACTGACCCAAGAGTCCAGGGGCACCAGCAGTAACGAGAGAGCCAGGGACCGGAACAGAACACTGACCCTACAGGATTCACACTGCCCGCCGTACGGACCAAAGCCTGACGACAAACAGGAGGGGACCCCCAGATGCTCCAAGCAACGGGGTTCCACAAAACTACTGAGAGGTGCAGGGGAAAAAAGCCACCAGGTTATCACACCGGCACTGGGACTACAGGGACCAGTGGTCTGAACCAGCCGCCATGCGTTACCATCGCTGTGAGTAAACAACAGTTGCACTGCATTCCCATCATGTGGTCTCCATTCTTTCCATGCCACACTCCATCATCTACCCCCTGGGGCTCAGCCCTACTTGCAGAGGGCCCAACATCCAGGCTGCCATTACCACCAGCCCCAGTGGCCGTAAACTGTGCAGCGGCGGCTTCAGCTACTTAGCCGCAACCCGCAAGTGGCATCACAACATAAACTCTTTCATCTCCCCTGTAGATAACCCCTTTTAAAGTGACCCCCAGGGTCACGGAACCGGGCAACGGCCATTGCACACCCGTGACACAGCATCCCCGTACATATACGGCCCAGGACCGAGTACCCCATAGCCCTTGGGTGACTCATTTGCATCAGTCGGTAATGGAGCTGATCAAACCAGCAAGTATTAGGGCACTCTTCACTGTACAAGGATCAGAACCCAAAATGGCGATGCAACCCGTGATCTGACCTTTATACAGGCTGGGTCACAGCCATGCCAATACAGTAACATGAACTCCGGTTGGAAGTCGAAATTCGAGTCAGAGACCCGGAAACCCTTTGTTCGGTATGTACCGTGAACTTTACAGTTTGGGTTCGCTCATCCCTAGCACTGACTGATAAGGCCGCTCTACACGCTACGATTTATCTGACGATATGTTGTCGAGGTCACGGTTTTCGTGAAGCTCTTCCGTCATCGTTAAGGCTGCTTTACATGCTTCAATTTCTCGTGCGATCGCGTTTGTGATCGCACCCGCCGCCATCGTTTGTGCGATATGGGCAATTTGTTGCCTGTGTCGCACAAAGTCGTAAACCCTTATCACATGTACTTACCTTCGAAACAACCTCGCTGTGGACGGCGAACATCCTCTTCCTGAAGGGGGAGGGACGTTCGGCGTCACCACGACGTCACACAGCGGCCGGCCAATAGTAGTGGAGGGGCGGAGATGAGCGGGACATAAACATCCTGCCCACCTTCTTCCCTCCGCATTGCCAGCGGGACGCAGGTAAGCTGCAGTTCAGTGTTCCTGGGGTGTCACACGGAGCGATGTGTGCTGCCTCAGAAACGATGAACAACCGGCGCAGAGAAGGCCGTGCGATATTTAGAAAATGAGCGACGATAAGGTGAGTATTTTTGCTCGTTAACAGACGCTCGTAGCTGTCACACGCTACGATATGTCAAACGGCGCCGGATGTGCGTCACTTACGACGTGACCTAAGACGACATATCATTTGATATATCGTAGCGTTTAAAGCCCGCTTTAGCGACGTCGTTGCGTGTGACACCTACATGCGACTCCGAACGATCGCAAATAGGGTGAAAATCGTTGATCGTTGACACGTCGTTCAGTTTCAAAATATTGTTCGTCGTTTGGAACGCAGCAGACATATTGCTACGTTTGACACCCTGCCAACGACGAACAACATCCACACGACCGCCTTGGTCAAACAATATATCGCTGAACGATGTAGCATCGTTTGTGAGATGTGTACGTGTGACCGCTACTAAACGACTTATGAGCGATCTCGGCAAATCGTAGCAACAATCTGGGCGTGTCACATCACTAACGAGATCGTTGTGTGTAAAGCAGCCTATATTGTGTCTCCGGTCTGCAATGTATGGTCATGAATCATGGATGGATTAACCCACTTTTAATCGTTAGTCCAAATATCTTTTATTTGCCGGGTTACCAGAGGCAGGAATTAAAGACATTCCTGAAGGTTTACAATTTAGACTCTTCTTGTGCTGCTCCTAAAGAATAGCACTAATCCTTCTTGTAAACTAAGATAAGCTCATGCAATTTCTTCCAGTTTCTAATATGTCCTAAGAGTTCTGGAGCATTTATCAAGAGCGTCCATTGAACATGCACCTGTCACCTACACTGCGGTGGGTCAATAGGGCTCAATGTAAATGTTTCCTTGGTGATGTCTTGTGGATCGAAAATAAAAATTGCATTTTGGCCACTGTAATGTAGTATTTATAAAATTTGGAAATTGGTATTTGTATTATCAGTTTTCTTTTGGAGACATATTTGCATTTTTTAGCGAACGTGTTCTTGTGCACAAGCCTTCAACAGGAACTTAACATCCCATATGAGAATCTTATCTGCAAAAAAATATACAAAATTACTGCTCTGCAGTCTGACGTTATCACTTTATGGGGCGAGTTTTATATTGCATTTACACCTTTTTTAGTCTAGTTTTTGTTTTTTTATGCTAGTTTTTAATTTTTAGTTAATTCTACTTTTAATTTAGTTCCTTCTTTAATATCACTATTTATGTTTTTGTCTCATTTTTTAAAGATTACCATTATGGGAGGATTTTAATGTTTTCGAAAAATTGCTAATTTTTGCAAGAAATTGTACTCCAGTCCCCTCTGCAGGCATTTGTTAAATACGGTACATTTTGCACTAAGAAGTTGTAAAAAAAACCAAAAAAATTAAAGACAAAAATAAAAACAATTTCAATTCAAAATTCATGGACCAAGTGAACCACGTTGAAGAATTGGGTGCTAAAAAGGCAATGAGTACCACAAGATAAAAAAAGAAAAGGGACTTAAAGGGGTTGTCCATTACTCAAGCAACCCCTGCCTAATCTCCATAGTTCCCCCATGTAGAATAACAGCAGCTACACTCACCTCCGGTTCCGGTGCCGTTCCAGTGATGTCAGCGCATGCCCTCCCAAGGTTTTGTTATGTCACGTAAACCCTGCACTCAATAAGTAACCACTTCCCTCTCACTTCTTTCAGATGTAACTGACACCAGTAGGAAGTCGGAAACAGTAACAGGTCCCACTTATTCTGGATGTTAGTTTCGTTAAGCCATGGAGAGAATGTGCCGGAATCACTAGAACAGCACTGGCACAGGAGGTGCATATGTCGCGGGCGGGGAGGAGGCCGCCGCCGCTGCGCTCTCGCTAACGCTCAGGTCCGGCGCTGCTGCGATGGCTGCTCGGTGGCTCGAGCGGTGGGCCGGATCCGGGGACTCGAGCGGCGCTCCTCGCCCGTGAGTGAAAGGGGTGGTTGGATTGGGGAATTTAGTCCGTGACGCCACCCACGGGTCATGGTGAAGATGGGCACCACCGCTGCTGGTGACGGGGATCCCGGGAGCGATGGTAGGGAGCAGCTGGGATGTTGTTTTCCCCTTCCGTGGGTAGGGGTCGGTGGTCCCGGGGCCCAATGATGAGATGGGGAGGCAGGGTAGGTGAGCTGCAGGGTTGCAGGGACAGCGCGGCGTGGTGCCAGATGGCACTGGTGTACTCACTCAGCAATGAATGCACAAAGTCTCCGGTAAACCAAATGGCTGGATGGACGGGTCCCGCAAACGGCTGCAGTGTTTTTCCCCTGACCCCTGGTTGGTAGTGTAAGTCCTTTCCTGCACCTTCTTGTACGCTCCTCCTGTGCTCCGGTTTCCAGCTGGCTCCCCGGTTCGGTACCGGACGGGCCACTACCCTGTCCCGGCTACCTACGGTTCCACCAAGACTGTCTTCCCGGCTCCTGCAGACGGCCACTACCGTCTGCCTGACTGGCTACACGAGGGCCCTGGGCTCCAACCTAGGCCCCAGTCTGCGTCTGCCTCTCTGCACACCTCCTCTCTCTTCCTCTGCCTAGACTTGTCTGAACTTGTTTTCTGCCGCAGGTCAGCTAGACTCCTCGGTGGGCGTGCCCATCTGCTTGACTCTGTCCAACTGGTGTGTCTGTCTGAACCCGAGGGAAGAAATCAGGTCTCACTGGGGATGACTGCTGTGAACTGCTGGGGGTGGGGGTGGGGGTGTGTTGTTACCTGTGACGACCTGGCTAGTCCAGGGCACCACATTCCCCCTTGGTGAAATGCAGACCGTGTGCGGGCTGCCCGTCCATCACCGGTTTTATTTTTCAAACTGCAAAAAGATAAAACAAGCATATTTAGAAATCTTCCCTTAACGGGAGGCATATTACTTCAACTTTAAACTGTTCTGCCACCCCCCCACCTGCTGTGCAGATGGCCTCCTCTGGGAACTTGAGGACGTTCAACACGGGTGACAGTCCATAAAACAGTCAACTTTTAACTTGCGAGTAGCTGTCCATGTTCTGCTACCGTCGCTGCTGCTGCCGCCACTCCCAGTACGGGGCACAGGTCCCGTGCTCTGCCTCCTGCTCAGGAGCCAGGCCCACTCGGACGCCCGTGGCGCCGGCTACAACCGGCCTCGCTAACTGCCGAGGGCCCCATCGCTCAGTGGCCTGCTCCTCCTCCCTGCAGGTGCACTCCGGCTGCTCCACAGCCGGGACGGGGTACCTGGGAGCGGCTGGCGCCACATCTGGGGCAGACTTCCGGTCGGGTGACGCCTCTGCTGTGGCCGGGCGGACTGCCGGGGCTGACGTCATCACCGTTGCGGCCGGGCGGACTGCCGGAGCCGACGTCATCACCATTGCGGCCGGGCAGACTGCCGGAGCCGACATCATCACCGTTGCGGCCGGGCGGACTGCCGGAGCCGGGTGAGATGTCATCGGGGTTGCGGCTACTGCTTCCAGGAACCAGACGTGTAGCAGAGTCCTGGCATCCCTGCTCTTTATGGCCTCCGCTACATTAGGCAGGCTTTCACCCGCCCCCCCTTGGTTCTCTTTAGCACTTCCGCTTGTTGGGGGCGGGGCTTCGCTTCGCACCTTCCCTGCTTGGGGAAGACGCTCGAGCGGGAGATTTTCGCGCCAAAGATGGCGGCGCTTCAAACTTTTCAACGGGACTCCGCTGACTGAAGCTTCAAGGCGCACGTCCACCGGTAACTGGATGGGTTTAATCCTGTTTGTGACGCCAAGTTGTCGTGGGCGGGGAGGAGGCCGCCGCTGCGCTCTCGCTAACGCTCGGGTCCGGCGCTGCTGCGATGGCTGCTCAGTGGCTCGAGCGGTGGGCCAGATCCGGGGACTCGAGCGGCGCTCCTCGCCCGTGAGTGAAAGGGGTGGTTGGATTGGGGAATTTAGTCTGTGACGCCACCCACGGGTCGTGGTGAAGATGGGCACCACCGCTGCTGGTGACGGGGATCCCGGGAGCGATGGTAGGGAGCAGCTGGGATGTTGTTTTCCCCTTCCGTGGGTAGGGGTCGGTGGTCCCGGGGCCCGATGATGAGATGGGGAGGCAGGGTAGGTGAGGTGCAGGGTTGCAGGGACAGCGCGGCATGGTGCCGGATGGCACTGGTGTACTCACTCAGCAATGAATGCACAAAGTCTCCGGTAAACCAAACGGGTGGATGGACCGGTCCGGCAAACGGCTGCAGTGTTTTTCCCCTGACCCCTGGTTGATAGTGTAAGTCCTTTCCTGCACCTTCTTGTACGCTCCTCCTGTGCTCCGGTTTCCAGCTGGCTCCCCGGTTCGGTACCGGACGGGCCACTACCCTGTCCCGGCTACCTACGGTTCCACCAAGACTGTCTTCCCGGCTCCTGCAGACGGCCACTACCGTCTGCCTGACTGGCTACACGAGGGCCCTAGGCTCCAACCTAGGCCCCAGTCTGCGTCTGCCTCTCTGCACACCTCCTCTCTCTTCCTCTGCCTGGACTTGTCTGAACTTGTTTTCTGCCTCAGGCCAGCTAGACTCCTCGGTGGGCGTGCCCATCTGCTTGACTCTGCCCACCTGGTGTGTCTGTCTGAACCCGAGGGAAGAAATCAGGTCTCACTGGGGATGACTGCTGTGAACTGCTGGGGGTGGGGGTGGAGGTGTGTTGTTACCTGTGACGACCTGGCTAGTCCAGGGCACCACACATACTGCTGCTATTATTTTACATGAAGAAACTGTGGTAATTGATAAAATGCCTGAGTATTGGACAACCCCTTTAAGAAGAAAACACAAATGATGAATCAGGGCCAGCATCTTGTTATATGGTGCCAACACATGAAAGCTGAATACAATTACTCTCTTGGCAAAATTGCCAATCTTACAGAATGTAAGGCTGAGGAATTATTTAATTATTTACACAGATACAGCACCATACATGCAATTGTGCATCTGACACTGCAATGGCAACACCTTCAGTCAAGAATTAATACATTTTCCAAAGGGGAGAAATCTTATTGACTACCTTTATGACACACCATATAGAGCCATTAACAATGTTATATGATGCCCAATTGCTACCACCAAACAGTGAACAAACAACAATGCCATAGGTGGCAAGTAAAAAATAATTTGACAAGAATATTAACGGACAAATTCAGCTAATTTTCTGGAGGACGAAGGACAATAACTTAAAGGGAACTGTGCAAGATTGGAAACTCAGAAGACTGTCTACGTGTATGTCTTCTGAAATTCCAGTCATGCGCAGTGCACCTAATGAAGTGTCCACTCATCTTGTGAGGCACACTGACGAGGCCTAAATGAGTCGCACGCATGCGCAAAATTTCCAGGAGCTGATAGTGATGCCGAATTGTGGAAAGCATGTTATCTTGGCCACAGGTGTGTGATAACATGGAAAAAGGGCCGACTAGTCAGGGGAACTTACGTCCCATCGACTAGTCACAGGCATAATTAGCATGGAGACAGTGAGGGCCTAATTAGCATGTGCCCATGAGCATAAGTAGGCCCCAAAATAGTCTTTGTGCTAAATGATGAGCCTTTAAACTATAACTGATATTTAAAGCTGGAGGGTCCTGCTTTTGAGTTTCCTGAGAGGTCTGGAACTGAAGGTGCAGCATGGAAGCTATCCAGACCACCAGGGTCATTGGTGAACTCTAACCTAGAAAGAGTAATGCATTGCCCAGGATGCCATTTCCCAAAGTCAATGGCCGTTTTAGGACTGGAGTTTCTCATTTCCACTTGGGACTCTACATTTAAATGTTATTTTATTTCTTTTGGTTCTGAAACAGTTAATGTCAGTTTTGCTGCTAGCAGTTCTCCAGCAGTTCAGATCAGCTGCTGCTTCTTTGCAGCCACACCCCTTTGTGTTTAAGTAGCAGGGTTTCCCAGCAAGCTTTGCTGATTATACAAAACCATTTGTATTGTGGATGTCCTGAAGTTGGATCTTCTCCATTTTGGTTGTTCATTCTGTGTTTGTCTCCCCTACCTTCTTGTCTTATTACTGCAGCGAAGGGTTTAGTGAACCTCGCCTGCCTCTCACTAGCCAGGACATCTATAGGGTTTCCCAGGGTCTTAGGGTGCTACTCGGTAACAGTTATTTAAGGTGTTCAATGGACGGAGGGACTCCTCTGTTGTTGGTTTGGCCAGGAGTTTTGCTCTACTACGAGGTGCGTGCGTGGTAATAAATGTTCAGGTCCGGACCTGTGTAAGAATGACTTTGTATGGATGTCCACTAAAGACACCAGATTGAAGTGTATGCCTGGGGCTCTGGGCTCGAGGTTCATCTGTACCTTTAAAGTTACTGACATTCTTAACCCTATAGCCGTAAAGCTGGAGCTACTCCAGTACTTAACACTCATGACATGGTCCAAAGGTCGTTGCTTCGGAAATTTGTGGTGCCTCCTACTAGTATCCAGAGGGACCTATTTACATTTGAGGGGAACGATATTACGCGTCTTAAGAGACCAGAGGCCTCTCGTTAAAGGGGGGGTACTGTCACGGTCATCTCCCTGTTTTTGGAGACTAGTGACAGTTTCAGGACTGAAGTCTTTCGTGTCAATTTGGGACTCTAAATTTAAAAGTTGTTTTGTTTGTTTTGGTTCTGAAACAGTTAATGTCAGTTTTGCTGCCAGCAGTTCATGTCAGCTGCTGCTGTTTTGTAGCCACACCCCTTTGTGTTTAAGTAGCAGGATTTCCCAGCAAGCTTTGCTGATTACACAAAACCATTTGTATTGTGGCTGCCTGTGTGAAAGGAGCTACTGTGGATTTGTCCTGAAGTTGGATTTTCTCTATTTTCGTTGTTCATCCTCTGTTTGTCCCCCCTACCTTCTTGTCTTATAAGTGCAGCAAAGGGTTTAGTGAACCTCACCTGCCTCTCACTAGCCAGGACATCTATAGGGTTTCCATGGTCTTAGGGTGCTGCTCAGTAACAGTTATATAAGGCGTTCAATGGACGGAGGGACTCCTCTGTTGTTGGTTTGGGCAGGAATTTTGCTCTACTACCAGGTGCCTGCGTGGTAATAAATGTTCAGATCTGGACCTGTGTAAGAAGGACTTTGTATGGGTGTCCACTAAAGACACAAGGTGGAAGTGTGCGTCTGGGGCTGTAGGCTCGAGGTTTATAGGTCCATTTAGAGTTACAAACATTCTAAACCCTATGGTCATACGGTTTGAGCTACCCCCAGCACTTAACACCCATGACGTGGTCCACAGGTCCTTGCTCTGGAAATGTGTGGTGCCTCCTACTGGTTAAAAGAGGGATCTATTCTTATTTGAGGCCTCTCAACCCATAATAAGTCAACCTTATGCTCAATAATTATTGAACAAGTCTAGTAATTAAAAAACACACAAAAAGATCAGTTAGAAAATAGTGAAGGTTCACCTTGATATTGTACATAAGAAGGTCCCATATGTAGAGGTCTCTATTGACTGGTTCCCATCGTTTCCCCCCAACAGGCAGCTATTGAGTAGAACATCTGCCCTTCTCCGCTGCCGTAATAAATGTCTGAAATCCCAAGCTGTTCATTCTCCCAGGTAATAAATCACAAATTCAATATTTATGAATTCGGAAAAATTCTGAATTACAGTCTTGTTGTTTTACATTATTCTAAAAAGTATCTTAATGAAGGTAAAAACAGGGGATGTCAGGCTGATGAATGTCTCCTGCAACCGCACGCCGGAGCTGAAACTGAGCACAAATATTTCCTGAGCTGCCTCTGAGTAACGCGGCGTACGGAGATTAGTAATTAGCGCTGTGGGGACTTTCAATTGGGATTTCTACGTTAAGGAAAACATGAAAATGAAGAAGAAACTCACCACTTTTTACAACGTTGGATTTTTCTTTTTTTTTCATATTATTGTAAAAATTGGAAATACAAATTATTTTCTTCCCAACAAAGAATCTACTGCTTATAAATGTTTAGCAGAATGGAACAAAGTGATGTCACGAAGTATCAAGAAAATGGCGAAAGGGAACAGAAACCGTGTGTCTAGGGAGAGGGGAGATGTTGACCCCTGACGAAACCTACCGCTGGTCTCTGGGGTTCCTCACCACCCTAGATAGGTTCCACACCTATGCGTCGAGCTGGATACCTGATCCTAGATATCCCTAGTGCTGGATCTTAAATAGGGAACAGATGGGATGAACTCATTGTCAACCCAACTAAACACTAGAGAAGACACAAGGAGGACACACGGGGAGAATGCTTGAACTACTTGCCATTAGAAGACTCAGGTAGAAGTTCAGCAAAGTTTTCAGCAACGATACCACAGAGGAGTACAAGCCACCTGCTTACAACCAAGGCTTGAATGAACTGAAAATATCATCAGCACCAGTCCAAGGAAGGAAGGGGTAATTAAGCCCCAAGAGAACTGATGATATGCAGCTGGGGGGAAGTCGAGCTCCTGCTGGGTCCAAAAGGCGAGAGATGAATCCATCAACAAACCTACCTATATCAATGAATACTGACAACAGAAAGGAAGCATTCTTTGCAGCCAAACATTCTGACCCTCTATGGCCAGAAACCACATGACTGTCTGATATCCGTGATACACCCATGACAAATGATTTAAGACAAATCAAATTTGACTATTATTGTACCAAAAAGTTGGATTTGCCAAAATCTGAATTTTTCACTTCTTGATTTCTGTAAATCCAGTAAAATGGCACCTGGCGTGTTTACCAGTTTCTTAGATTGAAAAGGAGTAAATAAAAATAGAAATAGTGCTCACCTTTGCTCAGCCCCATTTTGTCCGCTTGGCTGTAGTGGTTCGATGTTCAATCACAGGTCGCCGGTCTTCTTCACACCACAGATCCTGACTAAGGGTGGCTTTACATGCTACGACATCGCTAAAGCAATCTCGTTGGGGTCACGGAATTCGTGACGCACATCCGGCCGCGTTAGCGATGTCATTGCGTGTGACACCTATTAGCTATTTTGAATCGTTGCAAAAACGTTCAAAATCGCTAATCGGTGACATCCCCCCCTATTCCCAATTATCGTTGCTGTTGCAGTAACGATGTTGTTCCTCGTTCCTGCGGCAGCACACATCGCTATGTGTGACAACGCAGGAACGAGGAACCTCTCCTTACCTGCGTCCCGCCAGCAATGAGGAAGGAAGGAGGTGGGTGGGATGTTCATCCCGCTCATCTCCATCCCTCCGCTTTGATTGGGCACCCGCTTAGTGACGTCGCTGTGACGCCGAACGAACCGCCCCCTTAGAAAGGAGGCGGTTTGCCGGTCATAGCGACGTCGCTAGGCAGGTATGTGCATGTGACGCTGCCGTAGCGATAATGTTCGCTACGGCAGCGATCACCACATATCGGCCATACGATGGGGGCGGGTGCTATCACGCTCGACATCGCTAGCATCGGCTAGCGATGTCGCAGCATGTAAAGCCCGTTTAAGCCTCACACAAAGTGATGAAATGCGTTGGACCATCACAGCCATGATGTCGCCAAATCTTGTTTCCTTGCACAATTCTAACAAAGTGCTGAATTCGAATTTTCAGCAGAATCACTCATCACTGTTTAGGTAGTGGCAGCATATTCCATAAGACAAGACTGGCCTTACATTGTATAATGCCTTGTGTAGTCTTATCTGTTAGTATACTGTCATAAACTGCACAATTCAAGAAATTACCCAGTTTCTAAAGCAAAAAAAACTCCAAAACAAGAAAAAGAAACAGTATTAATCACTATTTTGCCCACTGATCCCATACTTATATCTGTTTTTTGCCTAAAAGTAGCCAGCACATGACCAGGCTGGCACATGCCCATTGTGGACATCAATTCGGTGCAGAGGTTACATGCTCCTTCTCACTGACTGCCATGTGTCAAACAAACAGTCTCATTAAGATACATGAGACACATCTATGGGTAGAGGTATGTGGATAGCCAGACTCCCCCATCTCTCCAGCTATCCATAAACCTGGCCCTTGTGAATACCTTAACAAAAGTCATGGAACTACAGGTACCTGAATAGAGATTTCAGGACAAGCATCTCTGGAATACATACCAGCCATTTACAATGTAGTAGGTCGCCATCTTACAGCACCTAAGAGCGGTTTTATTAGACAATAGATTTTTTTATGCAGAAGCAAGGTCTATAAGGCTGGATTCCCTGCCTACAGACCTCTAATAGTACAATGTAGTCTCCTGTTTACTGATCAGAAGTCGTTTTGTAGGGGGTGTAACCCCTATTAAGGACTTTGTTTTACTGTGACTATAAGAGATTGGGCTTCTCTATTTAGCACAATGGATTGGCCCGCACCTCCCCCTTTTTTTTTGTTTCATTTGGTCTGACTGAGGAAAAGTGCGGGAAGAAGAGGGAAGTGAAGGAGAGTGTCCGAGGACAGCCTGAGATGAGGGTGATGCCTGAGAGAGTTGGTATCCGACCCGGTAGAAGACGTCACCTGGATGAGCTCAGCTGGCCGGTGTTCCGAGAGAAGAAAAGCCTCTTCGTCCTTTTCCAAAGACGTGTGCACGTACATACCGATCATTCTAAGAAGGGATCTGTCCTACGAATTGTGGCGTGAGTTGGCATCTGGGTGCAACGGTTAGGGAATAGTTTAGCCCTCTGTAGTCAGAGTACGGTATCTGCATGGTCCCGTTAGGAGAGACCAGTTAGGGTATCGATTAGAGCAGAAGAAGCCACTATATAAATTGTTAATCTAAGACACCAACAACATATGCAATCACATAAACCAATTAAATCTTTATTGGATAGATAAAAATGTTAAAATATAAAAAATACAAAAGAATGTCTCCAAAAAAAGATCCCCTCAAAGGGTAGATATTATATTGGAAACACCTAGCCAGAAGACTCCCCATATAGTATAAATAATGACTACAGCCGGACCAGCCAATAATAACCATATAGTCAATTATGTAATTAATGCATGAAAAATATATTTAGCCAAGTCACAAAATAAAAACACAAGTGGTTCTATGGTAACACTCAATATACCTATAAGGGAGTCAGCAGGAGAGAGGAAATGACGTCCCACACACTCAACGCACGTTTCACATTAGCGATGCTTCTTCCATCTCGTAATCTGTTGTACTCATATTGTTAAGTATTGTGATTTTTGGGGTGACAGAGTGAATTGCCTCAGCTAGAGAGTTCAATTGAATATTGTGTGTTTTGCCTGCCTTATCAGTACCCCTCTTTCTCTGCTGCTTTGCAGCCTGTGCATGTAATATCCCCCACAATAAACTCTTTCCTTGGTTTTATCCATCAGCCCGTCTAGTACTGTAACTTACTCTGCACTGCGGTGTTCCTCAGTCATCGCTTCAGTTTGGTGATTGGTTGAAACTCACTTCAATGCACCAAACTGACTTTACTGTGCAGTATATCAGAATCTGGAGCCCCACTTTGAATTTTACTTAAAGCCACAATTTCTCTAAAGCCGGCCTCGCATATCCTTCTGCAGTGAGCTGCTCACAGTAAGATTTCTGCTGTACAGTATGCTGCTGTGGCGCCCTGGACAAGCCAGGACGTCACAGGTACAGCAACAACACACCCCACACCCCGGTTAGGAACACCAGAGTCACACACAAATCCTTGTTGCCTCCCTCCAGGGGCTGATGTCCACACCAGGTGGGGTGGAGCCAGGCGGTTGGCCCCACCCACCGAGGAGTTCACAGTCCTGGAGGCGGGAAAAGGAAGGCAGTTGAGAGTTGAGAGTGGAGAGTTGAGTTTGGAGAGTGGAGGAAGTGGTAGTGGAGCAGACTGACCGTGTCCGGGTATGTGGCCCGGGCACAGACACAGCAAGGTTGGCAGACGGTGGTGACCGTCTGCAGGCAAGGCCGATTGACACACAACCGTAAGGACCGGGGACGGGCGGTGGCCCGCTGGTACCGAACCGGGGAGCGAAGAGAAGCCAGCACCACTCGGCAGGGCCTACGGACCCCGTACAGGCTTGGAGTCGCCGTTAAACCGGTCAAATCCGTCTGCAACGGGAACCTCCGGGGTTTCCCAGCAGCAAAGACCCGACTAAAGGCAACCGCTCAACCGTGAAGGAAAATACAGCTACCGCCACAGCTAGAGTTCCCAGGGCCAGCACCTGCGGGCAGAAGGGGCTCCTCTGGCTAATACACCGCTGGGGAGCGGGTCACCGGTGGGAAGCCATCGGGGCCAAAATCACATCAAAGGTGCAGGGAGAGACAGTCACCGCCAACCTACCGGGAGTGACCACCGCAGCCGTCTGTGGGACCCGTCCATCCAGCTGTTTGTTTCACCAGAGAGTCCGTGTACGTTACTGGCTGAGTGAGTACCACCGTGCCGTCTGGCACTACGCTGCCCCGTGACCCTGCACCTTCCCTACTCCTGCCATCCACCCTCCAGTCGCTATCACCGGGCCCCGGGACCACCAAAATCCCCTACCCACGGAGGGGAGAGAAACATCTCAGCTGCTCCCTGTCATCGCTCCTGGGATCCCCGTCCAGAGCAGCGGTGGTGTCCCATTATCACCACAAACCGTGGGTGGCGTCACGGACTACATCCCCAAAACCAAACCATCCCCTTTTCACTCACGGGCGAGGAGCGCCGCTCGAGTCCCCGGATCCGGCCCACCGCTCGAGCCACCGAGCAGCAGCAGCGCCGGACCCGAGCGTTAGCGAGCGCAGCGCCCCGCCGCCCGCGACACTGCCTTTCCATGATACACAGACTTGTGATTATCCATCCTACATGAGATGTACTGTATGTAGCTTTCAGATAAAAAAAGACAAAGTGGAGTTTGGAGATATAGGAGACATTACGTGGAGATAATAAAGACATAAAAAGATAATGTTGGCGCCGCTCAGATTGTAATTGGTGACACTAGAACTCTCCAGTAGCGATTATTTTCATATATTCAATTGTACATTTTAGACAATCACAGGTACATCTATTGTAAAGCATCACAGACTGCAGAATAATTACACCGCCGTGACACCGAGATGTGTGAGGGTCATTTTACCTGCGAATCTAAGGCCATTAGCCGGAATGAATACTCGGATGGTCATTAGATGACAGGGTGTCAGGGCGTGACATCACAATAATAGGCTTTTCATGTGAACACGCTCAGCATACTAATACAAGCCGAAACTCATAATACAACATCGAAAGAAATCTCAGGGCATCCGCCAATGGCTGTGGCTTCATATGGAGACTCATCAAGGGTGTTAAGCTTATAGGGGGAAACCCCTCCATCACCAGGCACAGTGCAAAGTCATCATGGCACACAGAAAATCAGTTTTTTTACGGATACATCACCATTCTGTAACATAGAACACTGTAAATGATTGTAGAATAAAAGTTTCTGAGATAAATATGGATGTCATCCGGGTGCCGTACGTGGTTGTCAGGGACCCTTTGACTTGTATCGGTCCTTGTGTCTGTGCTGCTGCTTAAAAACGGACATGTCCACGTGTGGATCACACGGACTCAAGCATGAGAGCCCATTGACGTGACTTTTATTTGCATATAATAATCATTATTGAATGAAAGAAAAAAATGATGTGTTAACAAAAAGTTTTAAATGATGTTCCAACGCTTTAATGGCCAAAGTGTGTGGGACGCTGGAATATAAATCCACTGTCGCAAGTGAGGAGATTGCAGTGATCACACATCCGCACAGCGGCCATATTGTTCAAAACAGATGTGGTGTCTTTCAGAAAACCTGGGGTTCTATGAACTAAAGGTCACAAGTCATCATCAACCCAAGCACTTAAAGAAGTTGTCCACTACTTTTGCATTGATGGTCTATCCTTAGGGGCACTTTGCACACTACGACATCGCAGGTGCGATGTCGGTGGGGTCAAATTGAAAGTGACGCACATCCGGCGTCGCAGGCGATATCGTAGTGTGCAAAGCCTTTTTGATACGATTAACGAGCGCAAAAGCGTTGTAATCGTATCACCGGTGTAGCATCGGTCATTTCCATAATTTGGAAATGACCGATGTTACAATGTTGTTCCTCGTTCCAGCGGCAGCTCACATCGCTGTGTGTGAAGCCGCAGGAGCGAAGAACATCTCCTACCTGCATCCTGCGGCTTACGCCAGCTATGCGAAAGGAAGGAGGTGGGCGGGATGTTTACGTCCCGCTCATCTCCGCCCCTCCGCTTCTATTGGCCGCCTGCCGCGTGACGTTGCTATGACGCCGCACGACCCGCCACCTTAATAAGGAGGCGGGTCGCCGGCCAGAGCGACGTCGCAGGGCAGGTGAGTGCATGTGAAGCTGGCGTAGCGATAATGTTCGCTACGCCAGCTATCACCATGATATCCCAGCTGCGACGGGGGCGGGGACTATCGCGCTCGGCATCGCAAGCATCGGCTTGCAATGTCGTAGTGTGCCAAGTGCCCCTTAGGATTGGTCATCAATGTCTAATTAACCGGGGTCTGACACTTGCAGCTTCGTCGATCAGCTGTTCTTGGTCCTGGCAGAGGCAGATAGCGGCTGGAAATGCTCAGCTCTGGAGCTGCTCCATCTTCTGATAGTGGCCGCTTACTGCACATCTGCCTCCTATTGATTTGAATGGGAGGTGGATGTGCATTATCCAGCCGCGGCCGCTATCAGAAGACAGAGCAGGTCCGGAACTGAGCATTTCCGGCCACATGCTACCGCCGCTGGCATCGAGAACTGCTGATCTGCAGGGGTGTTGGACCCCCGATCAGACATTGATGACCTATCCTAAGGGGTACTTTGCACGTTGCGACATCGCTACTGCGATATCGTCGAGGTCAAATCGAAAGTGACGCACATCCGGCGCCGGTAACGACTTCACAACGTGTAAAGCCTAGATACGCCGATAAACGATCTCAAAAGCGTCGTAAATCGGTGATCTGTGTACCGTCGGTCATTTTCCGAATGTTGCACCAATAGGAGATACGATGTTGTTCCTCGTCCCTGCAGCAGCACACATCGCTGTGTGTGAAGCCGCAGGAGCGAGGAACATCTCCTTACCTGCCTCCACCGGCTATGCGGAAGAAAGGAGGTGGGCGGGATGTTACGTCCCACTCACCTCCGCCCCTCCGCTTCTATTGGCCGCCTGCCGTGTGACGTCGTTGTGACGCCGCACGACACGCCCCCTTAGGAAGGAGGCAGGTCGCCGGCCAGAGCGACGTCACAGGGCAGGTAAGTGCGTGTGAAGCTGCCGTAGCGATAATGTTCATTACGGCAGCTATCACAAGATATCGCATGTGCGACGGGGGCGGGGACTATTGCGCTCAGCATTGCTATCATCGGCTAGCGATGTCGCAGCGTGCAAAGTACCCCTAAGGATGGGCCATCAATGTAAAAGTAGTGGACATCCTCTTTAAGCGTTCATTAAGAGATCTGATAGCAGTTATTACTGGACATAGAGGTGAAGGAAAAAATTCCTTATGAGTTTTAGGAAGACCACAAAAAATGGCATTATAGGAGATTGTGGCATTAAATATTCTGCTATTTATTTAGGTAGTACTTTCATATTTATTCAATAAATTGAATAAAGACTGAAGTTTTATATTTCGCAATTTTATCCTCAACTAAAAAAAAAAATCATCCATATTATTACTTTCCAATTTTTGAGGTTTAATATAGGTTTCTGTTCCTGAAATAAAAGATTATCAAATTTATTAGTATTTGCCTATAAAGCATCTTTATTAGAAACCTCACTATCAGAAAAATATATATTTTTTTTACAGTTGACCTTTGTTATTGTTTGAAACAAATCAAAGTCATGATCAAAATTCAGCCCTATGGCAAGGACTTCCATCTGTGCTAAGAAAAAGGTAATGCCCGTAGAGGCGTCCCTGCGCTGTACTGCACCCCTTCCCTGGCAGGGACGCTGGCACCCTTACCTTTCTGGCTGCCCATCGCTGGTTGCTCCATCCCCGGTCCATGCTGCTGTCTCTTAGGGCCTGCACATGCCACACAGGCTACCTGGGAATGCCTGTAAGGTGTGCGCGGGGACATGCCCCTTTTCTTAAAGGACCAGTACGCCATGACCTGGAAGTGCCTCTCAGCTCGACTGAGAGGCATCAGGTATTTAACTCACTTTCCCCTTGAGGGAGGTGCCTGGGCAAAGAGTTCTATATGTTGGTAATTCTCAGGTCCCTTTGTGTGCTGCTGTGCTGATGCTGATTGCTATCTGTGCTTCAGTGCATGTGAAGTCCGCTGCAACTATCCACCCGGACGCTTCCACGATACCTGCTGCCACTGCTGCAAGTATCTACACCGGCAGCTTCCATGATATCGGCTGCCGCTGCTGCAGGTGTGGCGCCCCTGCAGCTTCAGTCGCCACAGGGTACTGCACATCACTTAAGGTGCAGTATTCATCTCGGGTAAGGAGGGGATTAATCACTGGTGTTTCCACATTGCACCTTACATACAGCTTAGGTGCCTTTTCACTGGGGACTGGACTAGGGTAGGCTGGGGGTGGCCATCACGAGGCATGGGAGTTTCCCGGTCACTAGGACAACTACTGGAGGGACGGGCACAACTTGGGGTAGAAGAGGAGCAACCTGGACACAATCTTCAGTCAAGTCGGGACTACAGTTCTGGCGACATGACACAACTTTCTTCTTTCTTTCTTCGCGATACCTGAGGCTTGGAGCGGGAAGCTCAGCCCGGACTCCTCAATTCTGAAGGGGCAACCCATGGGAAAGGACACTTTCAGACACCGGTGGCTACCTCTAACTTATCTGCCCATCACGGCGGAGACCAGCACCTCCTGGGCAACCCATGGATAGTGAGTAAAGACCTGGAACCGCAACTACTGTGTCCGCCTTTACATTGCCGTCACCCCGCGCTTCGGCGCCAACAGCCACTACTACCTCCATCATTCACCTGCGGGAAGCTGAACTATCCAACTGCGACACCATCATCCCCAGAGGACAGCGACCGCAGTGGCATCTAATTCCTGGCCGCATACCGCAGGTGGTGTCATGAGACAACTACTACTCCCAACATCCTTCATTCCCATACTCCACCTATCCCTCTTTTAGTGTACACCTCAAGGCCACAAAGCTGGGCACGGCCAGCCGTGACATTCCAGACCCGACATCACCGGACCAGTGACGAGTGTTTCAACCCCTGCCCTGTGGGTGCTACACAAGTATCCACGTCGACCACTACTACTCCATCCATTCATCCATCCCGGCGGAATCCACAACACTGGCTGCTGCTGCTGTTTCTACTACCAGAGATGATCTTTGGCCCCAGCTGCGAGGTACCATTGATCCATGGGGCTGTCTTCTATCGGCTACCTAATAGCATGTGTGCCTTCAGTGTCTTCAGTGAAGACTCAGTGGCCGATCCAGTTTGCCCCTCCAGGCCAATGATCGGGACCTTTGGTCTAGTGGATCCACTAACTCCAAGCATAACAAAAAGAACAATAGGCGTTAATATAGTCATATTATTTACACAATCCTCTTTGTTGAAAAGTCCCTTTATGTTTGTGTTGTCCAATATTTCGTTGGTTTGTCCATGCTTTTTCCTTGCATGTCCCGTTCTCCTTCTTTTGCTTTTTTTTGTGATTGTCATTGTAAAAAAAAAAAAAAAAAATCAGCTTTCTGACCTCCCGAATCTGATGTCTCTGGATGAGATTCTGCGTTGTCTTCATCCTCAGAGGACAAGTTTAGTTTTTATTGTGTCTTTTTTTCTTTAAAATTGATCTGGGATTGCTTGATTTAAATTCCCTCTTTTTCCACTGATTGATTTGGTTCTTTTTTTAATCAGCGTTGTCTCTGAAATTTCATTTTTTTTTATATGTCCATGATGTTATTTTCCAGTTTTTCAATGTTCTCCATGATGAGCTTTTTATGCAAGTCATTACACTACACATGATTAGAAAAATCTGATAGAGATTTTTGTAGATTTTTTATTTAATCTTTGTTGTTTTTTTAATTTACATTCTTCTCTTTTAACTATTAAATCCATTAATTGTAAGAACAGTGGTATAAGACGTCATTCCATTTCGTGATGAAATTCTCAGAAAAAACATGTGTGCAATTTTTTTATTAGTCTTTGCGGGATCATTTTGCCTTATAAGTGAGTAAAGTATTTCGATCCCACCATGTTTTAGTCTCTTGAGACCTATCACACCTTCTCCCCTCCTATTTATGCTGGTGGAATCCCTCTACCCATGCTAGCTATAGTTTACTCAATGTTGGTCAGTGAGGTGTGGTGTCCCAGACTCTCTGGTGAAAGTTGTGCTTATTGCTTGGAGCAGTTGTAGAGTTTACCCCTGTTGTTTTATACTTCTGTTTTTGTTTTTCCTCTTAAATCTTTTATTGCCTCATATTGTCTCTAACGTGTGTGTGTGTGTGTGTGTGTGTGTGTGTGTGTGTGTGCTGTGTGACAATGTTTTGGTTTTCCCTTCTCTGTCTTTATCTGTGGGTTTCTACACACTCCTGTGCCGTCCGTTGCTGGTGCAAGATGGAAGAGGAATCAGATCAGGACTGGTCAGGAGCAGTGCCAGGAAGGAGACTCAGGCATCCTCACCATTAGGAGTATCACAGAGATTAGGGATAGCATAGGGCCCCCTAGCTTGAGGGACAGTTTTGGATCCTTGTTCCCTGTTATTCCAAAGTCATCGCGACACTCACCTCCTCCTGTACAATGACTGATAAGACCTCTATGTACAGTAGCTAACACAGGATCCACCATTCACAGTAAGTGAAGTCACAGGTCACCTCCTCCTCTACAATGACTGATAACACCTCTATATACAGTAGATAACACAGGATCCACCAAACAGAATATGTGATGTCACAGATCACCTCCTCCTCGTGTACAATGACTGATAACACCTCTATATACAGTAGATAACACAGGATCCACCATTCACAATATTTGAAGTCACAGCTCACCTCCTCTTCATCCAGCTTTGGAGCCACAGTTCCCCGTTATCCCAAAGTCATCATAACATTCACCTCCTCCTGTACAATGACAGAAAACACCTCTACATACAGTACAGGATCTACAATACACAATAGGTGATGTCACAGTTCACCTCCTTCTCATTATTCTGTACAATGACTGATAACACCTCTAAATACTGTAGAGAACACATGATGTCCCAGCTCAGCTCCTCCCCCTGTCCAATAATGATAACACCTCTATATACAGTAGATACCACAGGATCTAACGCACTATAGGTGATGTCACAGCTCACCTCCTCCTTATTCTGTAAAATGACTGATAACACCTCAATATACAGTAGATGTGGCGCCCTGGACTAGCCAGGTCGTCACAGGTACTGCAACACACACCCCCACCCCGAGATAGGCACATCAGTCAGACACAAAATCCTTGTTGCCTCCCGCCAGGGGCTGATGTCCACACCAGGTGTGGTGGAGCCAGGCGGTTGGCCCCACCCACTGAGGAGTTCACAGTCCTGGAGGCGGGAAAAGGAAGACAGATCAGTTAAGGAAGAAAAAGAGAGAGGAGTGAAGTGGTAGTGGAGGAGAAATCTGACCGTGTCCGGGTGTGTGGCCCGGGCACGAAGAGCAAGGTTGGTAGACGTGGCCGTCTGCAGGAGAGGCAGATCAACACGGAACCGTAGGACCGGGGACGGGCGGTGGCCTACCGGTACCGAACCGGGGAGCGAAGTAAAGCCAGCACACACAGGCAGGGCCTGCGGACCCCGACCAGGCTTGGAGCCGCCATTAGAGGTCAAATCCGTCAGTGACCAAAACCTCAGGGGTTTCCTAACAGCCAAGACCCGATTGAAGGCAACCGTCCAACCAGCAAAAGGAAATACAGCTACCGCCACAGCTAGAGTTCCAAGGGCCAGAGCCTGCGGGCAAAAGGGCTCCTCCGGCACATATACACGCTGGGGAGTGGGTTACCGGTGGTAATCCATCGGGACCGAACATACACACAGGTGCAGGGAAAGGCAGCTACCACCAACCGTCCAGGAGAAGCCACAGCAGCCGGCTGCGGGACCCGTCCATCCAGCCGTTTGGTTTACCAGAGACTTTGCGTACATTTGTGGCTGAGTGAGTACTACCGTGCCGTCCGGCACCGCGCTGCACCTTCCCGACCCTGCCTCCCCGTCACCTCACCGGGCCCCGGGACCACCAACCCCTACCGACGGAGGGGGAGAACAACATCCCAGCTGCTCCCTGCCATCGCTCCCGGGATCCCCGTTACCAGCAGCGGTGGTGCCCAACCTCACCACAACCCGTGGGTGGCGTCACGAACCAAATCACCCAAACCAAACTACCCCCTTTCACTCACGGGCGAGGAGCGCCGCTCGAGTCCCCGGATCTGGCCCACCGCACGAGCCACCGAGCAGCCGTCGCAGCAACGATGGACCCGAGCCTTAGCGAGCGCAGCGCAGCGGCACCCTCCCCACCCGCGATATAGATAACACCTGGTGTGAATCCTATGCGCTTGGCATCCCTCTCTTCCTTCCTTGATAAGTGTGCCCAGGGTATGTGCGCTCGTACTCCTCCCTTCCCCAAGTTACACCCCTGACCAACCATTCCCAAATGTTTCGGTCCCAACGTTGCAGGAAATTTTACTACCTCCAGGATGAGCACCAAGGCGTTTTATAAAAATCTTGCATTGTATCAAGCTCAATAGAAATCTATTTCTAAACAAAAAAAAAAACCCTCCTTTCTCCTAAAGTTGAACCAGTTTATTTGAAAAGGAACAATTTGTTCTTCAATTGTTATTTCCACTTCAGGTTATTGAGACCAAGAGCATGTTCATCATTCAGTCCCAATTAGCCTGACATAATACATACCAATAAAACAAAAAAAGGTATTGGACCTAGGAAGGTATTCCTGTGTTTTTCTGCCGTATCTCTATTATTTTTTAGGGTCTATGGAATGAGGAGAGCGCCAGATGCTGGAAGTGAAGTGGAGAACGGATCACAATGTGGCCAAGCAGAGCGGCCACTTCAATTCCTATTACCAAATTCCGAGAACCACTTCAATTTCAAAAGATTCAGACATTAAGTCTCCCAGCGTGTTAAGCCCTCGAGTCCTCGTGCTTTACCACAACCAAAGGAGATCTGGTTGGTGGACGGGCAGGAGAACATAGTATAGTTTGCAAATCTCCGATAGAAAACCGTTGGTGGCTTTTTGTCAATCCAAAATATTTCTTTGCACATTCCGCGACTCGCTCTTCACACGTCTTTGTCACCATCGGGCAGAGTCTAATCTGGTATTTGGCACATGATTATGTATTTACTACATGGCTCAAGATGAGCTCAGATGTGGAAGAATAGCTTCATAAGAAATCCCTCGCGAAAAGGCTTTTTTTATTTTTTTTGTTCTCGGTCCATTGTGCATAAAAATGTCATCTGTTTGCACGGGGGAAAGAGACAAAATGAATTGTACAGAGAAAAGCCTTGTTCTGACGAAGACACTATTTGCTCTAAAACACTTCAGAATCCAGATTAACATCTTGGCACATTTAGGTTCAAGTGAGGTCCTGGGACTGTCTCTTGGGGAGGGGTGCCAAAAAAGAAGAAGAGGGGCAGTGGGCAAGGTAGGAATGAGGGAAGAATTCTTCATTAATTGGAAAACGGGAAAAGAAAGACTATAAAATAGTAATTAGTGAAGAAGAAAAAGTCAAAAAATGTGATCCTTACGTTTTGGGCCATCCATGATTTTCCGAATGAAGATACATTACCTTGTTTAAAGCAAGATTTTCCACAAAAAAATCTGTTAGTGTTAAGGGGGCTTTACACGCAACGACATCGCTAATGAGATGTCGTTGGGGTCACGGAATTCGTGATGTACATTCGGCCTCGTTAGCCACGTTGTTGCGTGTGCAATTCAGAAACGACCGTTAACGATCAAAATGACTCACCAAATCATTGATCGTTGACACGTCGTTCTAATCCCAAATATCGTTGCTGTTGGAGGACGCAGGTTGTTCGTCGTTCCTGCAGCAGCTCACATCGCTATGTGTGACGCCGCAGGAACGAGGAACAACACCGTACCTGCGGCTGCCCACAATGAGGAAGGAAGGAGGTGGGCGAGATGTTCGGCCCGCTCATCTCCGCCCCTCCGCTTCTATTGGGCGGCCGCTTAGTGACGTCGCTGTGACGCCGAACGAACCACCCCCTTAGAAAGGAGATGGGTCACCGGGCACAGCGACGTAAGCAGGTAAGTAGTGTGACGGGTGTAAGCGATGTTGTGCGCCACAGGCAGCGATTTGCCCATGATGCACAACCAACGGGGGCGGGTGCTTTCACCAGCGATATCGCTAGCGATGTCGCTGTGTGTAAAGCCCGCTTAAGAGCATGTGTGAAGCCCCGCAGGTGTTGTGTCGGTGCATACCTTCAGGGACTCCACGTAGCTGGTGCTGGTCACAGGTAGGGAATCTTCGGTTTTGATCGTGACGCCACTCTCAGTATTGCGGTCAGTGGGGACCGCCACTGCAGGTTAGGGGTGCCTGGGGCTGATGATATGTGCAGTCAGATGTAGTAGCCTCCTGAGAGTGAGGCAAGCCCCAGGGCCCGGTGTAGATGCGTAGTACTACAAGTCGCAGAATGACCACACAGGCAGAGTGTCTTTCAGGGTTTTTACTCACATTTGATGGCAGGGTGAGTAACCCGGGCGTAGCTGGGACGAACCAGGTGGAACCAGGTATCCTTCAGGCTGACTTTATGAGGGTGACTACTGACTCGCCTTCCTTAGCCCTTGGTGGTTTGGGGTAACCCCGACTTTGAGTCCCTATGGGGGTCACCCAGGGAAGATGCTCCAAGCCTCTCTCCCCTTCTTGTTTTGCCGTGTGCTTGTTCCCCGGACCAGGCCACTCCAGCCTCTTGCCTCCTATGACCTATGGGCCCTAACTTGTGGTTACGTGGCTGCAGCTTTTGTAGTGTTGTGGTGTGGGCTTTAAGAGCCCCACACCGGCAGGTTTAGCAGAAGAAAGTTGAATCTATCCCCGCTTCGGGATCTGCCGCCCGGTTGGGCCTGGTGCTCTCTAGCAGTCTCCTTACTTCCCACTCCGTTGCACTCCCTAGCTGAAGCTGGCTTTCAGGCAGCACTCCTAGTTGACCGTTCTCCCCCGTCAATAGCCACTGCGCGGACGCTGTCAGATTGCACAGCTCCAGGGATCTGCTCCTCACTTGAGCTCCCTGGACTCTACACTCAACTGGCTCACTGCCCCTCCTCTCCTGTTCTTGCCTACGCCACCTAGCAACCAGACTCTCTTACCACACCCCTTGAGAGGAGATGGAGGCTCTACCCCCTCCACTATTCCAGTGAAGGTGAAGGCTTGCCCCCTCCTGGGATCCCCAGGGGTCCTCTCATGGGTACATGTGTGAGACCTGGTCACTATGCGCCTGTGTTCCACACCCCTGTCAGCCATCTGGATTACCTGTATTGTACTGTCCCCAGCATGGGTGCAGTACTCAGTGGTGCCTGACCAGGTCAGGGGCGCCACATTCCCCCTTAGTTATCACCAGCACGTCCTCGGGCTGCAAGACAACATTTTAAAATGCATAAAAACATTAAAACATGGTAAAACATTTTAAGATCACCAGTTATCATACATCACCACCCTCCACCCACAAGTCCGTTAACCCACCCAAAACCCTCTCAGGAGGCAGGTCACCGGTCCTGTTGGTAACCAGGTCTGGGCCATCCGTTTCCCCAGACCTTTCCTCCAATCCTCCTCTCCCGTTGGCCGCGGCTTCAGCCACTTCTGGCAGGATGTAGAGGCGGCTTTCATGGGCTGGTGGTTTCAGGGTATACCTGGCCTGGTGGATCCGCGCCTTCAGCCTCTTCTGGCAGGATGCAGAGGCGGCCTCCACAGTTGGTGCTGACCAGGTACCCTCTTTGTGGTGGTGAGCCAAGGCCCCATAAACAGGCGTGCTCTCTGGTCGCAGGTGAGCCAAGGCCCTTTTCTACGGACGGGCCCCCCTGGTTGCAGACGAGCCAAGCCCCTAAACAGGCTGGCCCTGGTGGTGGTGCCACTGGTGTAACTATTTACACTGCGAGAGTTTGTGGCTATAGCAAGTTCATAGCCTTAAGGTTTATGGTTTTCTCACAATAGTTTTTGTGGGCGCATTTCTTAAACGTTGCAAACAAAACTTGTCAAAACTTCAACTGGTAACTTGCTGGATTTCTTTACTTCTCTCTACTCTACTCCTCCATTTCACCAGGGCGTGGGCATGTAGGGCACCGGCACCTGTGACTTTCTTGCTCTCCGTCGTCGTCCGTGGTTGTTTCATCTGTAGGATCTTTGTCTGTGGTTGTTTCATCTGTAGGTTCTTTATCTTTCCTTTCTTGGTCTTCGTCTGTTTCTACATCTGGTTCTTTATCTCTGTTTTTTCTTTCTTGTCTTTCTTGTCTTTCCTGTAGCATGGGATGGCTGTAAGGTTTGCTGGGACATAGCGCTACGTCCAGGGCATACAATCCCCTTTCGCCTTGATGCATGGTGAACTGAACTGAGTCTCCCATCTTTAGATTTCTGCCAGGGTGTCCTCTAGGCAGATGAGCGCTTACATCTCTCCTGTTAACAAATATCCCCTCCTTGATGCCAGGGGCTACAATGAATCCATAACCACTTCTCAGATTGAAATCTTCCACTACGCCATAACACAGGGGTCCTCTGGCCTGGGTTTTGGACCTTCTTAGGCACCTTTTCTCCTCCAGGTCTCTGACCGTGACTTCTCTCTGCTCTGGGGATTGTGGTGCTGGAGCAACCTGTGTTCTGCTGCGCCGTGTCTTGCGGGCTGGATTCATGCCTGTGGGCTCCCAGGTGAGGTCTTTGGGTTGATCTTCATCTGCTGACGGTGTCAAGTCTTCCTCCTCCCAGCGGGAATAGGGCAGCATCTCCGGCTCTGGGTAGGGGTCTGCTGCGGTTGGCGTCGGAGTCAGCCCTTCTGCTTCCTGGCCTCCTCTCCCCCTTAGTTCTTCTTGGCACTCCGTCGGTGGCAGCGCCGGGGAGGGATGCTCTTCGGCAGGCCCAGGTGGGGGACTCTTTGGCGCGGCTGCAGGGATTGCCTGAATCTCCTTGGAGGTGCGTGGAGGGCGCAGATACAGATCCACCAACCACTGGGGGAACTTGGCCTCCATGTCAGCCTTCAGCCGCCAGTAGTCGGGCTCCTCTCCTATCATGGGCTTCCTGTCAGGGACCTCCGTGGACTGGGGAGCGGCGTCAGCTCTGGCCTTGCAGGCCGGGGTAAATGGTACGTCTGTCTTGTCTTGGCGGGCCGCGCCTTGTATGGCGGCGGCCTGGTCTTGGCGAGCCGCGCCCTGTATGGCGGCGGCCTGAATTGGCGTTTCTGTCGCGGCCGGTTCCTGGCGGGCCGGACTGGACACTGCAGCCGCGGTCTCACTTGGCGTCGCAGCCTCGATGGGGTCCGTGCAGGCTGAGCCGGGCGTCGCTGCAGTGATCGGAGCTTGGCGGGCCGCACCCGGCGGGGCTGCGGCCTGGTTCAGCATATCACTTGCGGCGCGGACGAGCGTCGCTGCTGCGTTGGGGTCTTGGCGGACCGGGTTCAGCAGGGTGGCAGCCTGGGTCAGCGTCACACCTGCAGCACGGATGAGCACTGCCGTGGTGGTCGGAGCCCTGCGGGACAGGCGGGGCATCGCTGCAGCGGCCTGGGCTTGGCGGGCCGCACCTAGCGTGGCTGCGGCCTCACTCAGCGTCGCCGCACCGGGCGCCTCCTCTGGGACCGCGGTCGTAGCAGCTAGGGTCGGGGCTCTTGTTCTAGCCGGGGCAACACCGGACTCACCCATCGGGGTCTGAATCGTCGTCGCCGCTCTATCCGGCAGGCTCCGCGCGGCTCTCTCCTCATAGGTCCGGACCGCTGCAGCCTTCTCTAGAAGCTCCTTGCGTTCCTCATAGAGCCGTCGCATAATCCTGGCCTCCAGCTGATCACAGAAGAGGGCAAGCTCCCGGCACCACCAGGCAGCAGAGCCTGGTTCTGGGTATCCGCGTCTGGATTCCATTTCTGCTCTCCGCAGCAGCAGGTTTGTGGCTTCCCTTCTCTCTCGCCGTTTCTGGACGCTTCCGCTCTCAGAGCCGGCAAGGTCAGAACTCTGCAGGGGATCTCTGGGTAGCCACACCTCTTCGTGGGCGGTAACTTCTTCCAGCGCGGGCTGCTGTTGTTTTTCAGCGCGCTTTTCATGGTGGCAATATGGCGGCGCTTCCAATTTTTCAAGCGGACCGCCCAGGCACATGGTCACCTGTCTGAACAGGTCTAGTCCTTATCCTGTTCGTGACGCCAGATGTGAAGCCCCGCAGGTGTTGTGTCGGTGCATACCTTCAGGGACTCCACGTAGCTGGTGCTGGTCACAGGTAGGGAATCTTCGGTTTTGATCGTGACGCCACTCTCAGTATTGCGGTCAGTGGGGACCGCCACTGCAGGTTAGGGGTGCCTGGGGCTGATGATATGTGCAGTCAGATGTAGTAGCCTCCTGAGAGTGAGGCAAGCCCCAGGGCCCGGTGTAGATGCGTAGTACTACAAGTCGCAGAATGACCACACAGGCAGAGTGTCTTTCAGGGTTTTTACTCACATTTGATGGCAGGGTGAGTAACCCGGGCGTAGCTGGGACGAACCAGGTGGAACCAGGTATCCTTCAGGCTGACTTTATGAGGGTGACTACTGACTCGCCTTCCTTAGCCCTTGGTGGTTTGGGGTAACCCCGACTTTGAGTCCCTATGGGGGTCACCCAGGGAAGATGCTCCAAGCCTCTCTCCCCTTCTTGTTTTGCCGTGTGCTTGTTCCCCGGACCAGGCCACTCCAGCCTCTTGCCTCCTATGACCTATGGGCCCTAACTTGTGGTTACGTGGCTGCGGCTTTTGTAGTGTTGTGGTGTGGGCTTTAAGAGCCCCACACCGGCAGGTTTAGCAGAAGAAAGTTGAATCTATCCCCGCTTCGGGATCTGCCGCCCGGTTGGGCCTGGTGCTCTCTAGCAGTCTCCTTACTTTCCACTCCGTTGCACTCCCTAGCTGAAGCTGGCTTTCAGGCAGCACTCCTAGTTGACCGTTCTCCCCCGTCAATAGCCACTGCGCGGACGCTGTCAGATTGCACAGCTCCAGGGATCTGCTCCTCACTTGAGCTCCCTGGACTCTACACTCAACTGGCTCACTGCCCCTCCTCTCCTGTTCTTGCCTACGCCACCTAGCAACCAGACTCTCTTACCACACCCCTTGAGAGGAGATGGAGGCTCTACCCCCTCCACTATTCCAGTGAAGGTGAAGGCTTGCCCCCTCCTGGGATCCCCAGGGGTCCTCTCATGGGTACATGTGTGAGACCTGGTCACTATGCGCCTGTGTTCCACACCCCTGTCAGCCATCTGGATTACCTGTATTGTACTGTCCCCAGCATGGGTGCAGTACTCAGTGGTGCCTGACCAGGTCAGGGGCGCCACACATGTCTGTCTATCAATGTTAATGTTTGTATGTGTACATTTGTTTCTCTGTGATACAGTGCCTTGAAAAAGTATTTATACCCTGTTTTTCACATTACACCCTCAAACGTAAATATATTTTATAGGGATTTTATGAGATATACCAACACAAAGTAGCAAATATTTTTGAAATGTAAAGGAAATGATACATGGTATTTTATATATTTTAAAAAAATTAAATCTGAAAATTGTGATGTGCACTTGTTTAGCCCCCTGAGTCAATACTTTGTAGGTCCACCTTTAGCTGCAGTTACTGCTGTTAGTATTTTTGGGGTGTCTCTTCCAGTTTTGCACATCTAGAGGCTGAAATTTGTGCAAAGTAGCTTTAGTTCAGTGAGATGGGATGGAGTTGTCTGTGAACAGCAATTTTTAAGTCTTGTCAAAGATTGTTAATAGGATTTTGGTCAAAACTGTGACTGGGACATTCACATGTGAGAGTGCTGATGTTCCAGCTGCAGTATCTCCTCTCGTCCACCAGAGGGGTGTCTGTGCAGCTGCAGTGTCTCCTCCTGTCCACAAGAGGGGTGTGTGCGCAGTTTGGGGGGAGGATTCTTTGAGGAGCAAGAGAGAGGCGGAGGACAGAGTGAGAAAGATCCTGAAGTATGGGGGTTGCCTTTCCCTGCTGTGGTCTGCGATACCTGGAGTGTTATAGACATTCTGCTGATTGCTGTGCGAACAGAGGCCACACAGCTGAGTGCCAACGTTCATAGACCGTTGCTAGAGAGAAAGAGAACTGTGATCGGAGTGGTTTCCCTGGTTACTTTGGCCTTCCACCGGTCTGCTGATCCGTTCCTGAGGTGATCTGTCCGGTGACTGCCGGTGACTTATGGACTGGCTGCAGCGCTGAAACCTGCCAGGACCCCCTCGGACTTAATACTCTCCTGGATCCATCCATCGGTACTGTAAGTCCTGAGCTCAGGCCCCAGGTATTTTTTTTCTATTTTTGCGAGACGTGTGTGCACACGTGGTAGTACTTTGCCGCTAAACCGGTTAAGGTATGGTGCAGTCAGTCACACAGGATTGAGCTTGAGTTACGGTCGTACTGCTTGTTAACAAAGTGTTTAACCCTGGCTGATCTGTTCATTTGCACATGTAATGAGGGGAGAGGGAGGAGAATAGGGGTGTATGTATAAGGTTGTTAATCACTGTGCTAGTACAGAGACAGGTCCTAGTTGCACTCAGTAATTTACACTTATTATTAGTTTATAAGTTCTGTTTCAGCTTTGTTTGGGTTTTCCTGATAGGTAAATTGTTTCCCGATAGTTCCTGAGATATTGGAAAGGGTCTCTAGACTAGCACATTGATCCTGGCTTTCTGAGCCGGGTGTATGTACATTTGCTTGTGGTAAATCTTACCTTGATCCCATGTTGCATTTTTCATTCCCTAAATCGTTTTATATAGGAAAAGTGTTTGCACTCAGCTCTAGTCTGATCTCGTTCCTTGTTCGTGACCTGCTGTATCATGGAAGCAACCTCTCGGTTACACACACACACACACACACACACATATATACACACACACACATATATACACACACACACACATATATACGCACACACACACACACACACACACATATATACACACACACACACATATATACACACACACACATATATACACACACACACACATACACACACACACACACACACACACACACACACGAATATGTTTTGATCTAAACCATCCATTATAGCTCTGGCAGGATGTTTAGGGTCGTTGTTCTGCTAGAAAGTGAACTTATGATTTTCCAAGGAGGCCTTCATAAAATAAAAGTAACACTAAAAATAAGTACTATTATGACGCCCTTTCTTGGAAAGTCACAGACATACAGTAGGAGAAGCATTATCTGCTTAATGGGCAGGGATCTCAAATTACTTTTAAATGCTATGTACACCTTCACACAGATTGTTTTCCATTGTTTATTTGCTTCGTAAATGCAAAATTAAGCAACTTTCCAAATAGTCTGACTCTTCATTAAACATTTTGTGTCATTTTGCTGCTGGATAGTGAGTATGTAAGTCCTTTATCTAATTTATTTTTCACACTAGGTGCGGGGACGTACCAAGCAAACGGCAAAAAGGAAGCGAAGAAAAACCATGTGTCTAGTGAAGGTGGAGATGGTGACCCCTGACCAACCCTACCACTGGGCCTTGGGTTCACTCACCATCCTAGATAGGTTCCGCACCTATGCACCGAGCTGGATACCTGACCCTGGCTGACCCTGAAGTAGGCTCTAGGTAGGGAAGGGATGGGATGAGCCCTTAGTCAACCCCACTAAGCACTAAGAAGCCACAGGGATTACAAACAGGGGGAAAGTGAACAAACAACTTATCTGCAGATGACTCAGGGGGAGGAAGTGCAACAACAGCAAGATTTCTCTAGTATGTATTCAAGCCAACTGCTTGCAATGAAGACATGTTAAGGGTATAAGAACTATCAGCAGCACTGAGTAATGGGAAGTGAAAGTACATAAAGACACCAAGGGAAGTGCAGTGTTGATGAAAATCAGCTGAAAGGCTGAGGAACTCTGCAGGGTTCTAAAGAGAAAGGAATGAAAACCAAGCAGAAATAATAGAAGGTCAGGGAGAAGTTTGCGCAGCCAAACACTGTGACCTTCTAAAGCCAGATACCACTGAACTATCACCCGTGACACACCCGTGGCATTGTTACTTAGCAGAGATTTTTAAAATCCATCAAAGCTCCTGCTCCTTATGATCTCCCTCTCTTTTCTCAGTGTTAGTGATAGCAGGAAGAAGGAAAAAGGTGCTGTACACAGATCTGCAAAAGAGAGGGGAATAAGTATCATGGGGAAACAGATCATAGAAAAGGTGGGAAGGTTATGGACAGGTCAGTACTATAATGGAGGTGTGCCGATATATGAATGAAAGTGAAGATAACAGTTTCAGCAGCCTTGATTCACACAGAGCTCACATCCAGCCTATATTACCAGGAGTGACACTCCCAGAAGACAAAATATGAAACTTGGCTCAAGCTGCATATTAGGGGGCCTGAAAATGAATGCAAGAATCAAGATTGTGGACTGATTAAAGGCAACCATTAACATGTAAAATTAGTTTCTCCATGTTAATAGTCGTCCACAGCCGTTATACAAAAGCCACCTATAGTGCTCAAGTATCCTGTTTCCCTGAAAATAAGCCCTAGTAGGATTTTTGGGGCTTTTTTTGAGTATGCTTAAAATACAAGCCCTACTTCAAAAATAAGGCCTAGTTGTGGTTCCATAAGAAAGTGTCCAAGCAGCTAAAAAAGTTAGAGAATACAGCATGAATCTTCATCACAAAAAGCAGACCCCCAAAAGAAAGCAAACATCCTCAAAAGAAATCAGATACCCCCCCCCTCAAAAAAAATTACACTCGCCAAACTCCAAACAATTACAGTTGGCAAGTGCTGATGGTGGATGAGCTCTCACACAAAGATCTGTGTTGCGCTCAAGTCCCTCGCCGTTCCAGATGCATTGCACTGCAGCTCTCACAAACAGATCGGTACCAGTATCACTCCGTGCAAGTAATACTGCTTACAGTCACCAGAGGGAGCCAACCACTGTAGAACACAGAGGAACCTGACAAAGACGCAGATTTGTATGTGAGAGCCCATTCACTTGCCAATTCTAATTGTTTGGGGTCTGGTAAGTGCAATTCTTTTAGAGGGTGCCTGCTTTCTTTTGAGGTTAACTAAGCAGTACAAAGAAAATAATACATTTAAGCAGATATTTTAGCCCTTTGTAAAATATGTTATGTACCCTCCACTATAGGACTTGTTTTCAGATAGTAGAATCCCACAGGAATAGACTCCTTCTGGAGGGAGGAGATAGGTAAATTATAGGTTAGAATTTGCTATATTTTTGGTAAAGGAGCACTTTCTATATGGTAGGGCAGTGCTTTGGGCACCTAGAGTGAACACTTTGAAGAGGCACTTGGGGGTTGTGGGGAGGCTCTTGATACTGTTTAAAGGGCCCTTCACATGCCACAATTTCATATGATGCACTCACTCACACTTATTGTGCAATTCTTTTCTTCCCCTGTTGTAGCGCTGCATGGAAATTGAACATTAAATACCCAGTTACAAGAAAAGATTGTCCAAAGTGAAATAGCCATTTAAACAGAATCTTTCTACAGGCTTATGTATCTCAATCTGAGGTGGATCTTCAAAACCCAAGGTCCTGGTGCGCACATGGGCCACAGGCAGTGGTGTATCTGCAAGCAGACAGGTAACATCCTGAAGACTGCAGATAGGTTGCAGTAGTACTGGCAGCCGCAGACAGACAGAAGACATCCTGGAGAAAGTAGATAGGTTGCAGAGGTATTGGAAGCCGCAGGCAGACAGGGGAAATCCTGCAGAATGCAGATAGGTTGCAGAGGTACTGGAAGCAGCAAGCAGACAGAAGACATCCTGGAGAATGTAGGTAGGTTGCAAAGGTACTGGAAGTCAAAGGCAGACAGGAAACATTCTAAAGAATGCAGATATGTTGCAGAGGTACTGGAAGCCGCAAGCAGACAGAAGACATCCTGGAGAATGCAGACAGGTTGCAAAGTTACTGGAAGGCGCTGGCAGACAGAAGACATCCTGGAGAATGCAGACAGGTTCCACAGGTACTGGAAGCTGCAGACAGATATAATATATTGGGGAGAATGCAGATAGGTTGCAGAGGTACTGGAAGCTGCAGGCAGACAGGAGACATCCTGGAGAATGCAGATAGGTTGCAGAGGTACTGGAAGCTGCAGGCAGACAGGAGACATCCTGGAGAATGCAGATAGGTTGCAGAGGTACTGGAAGCTGCAGATAGACAGAATATATCGGGGAGAATGCAGATAGGTTGCAGACGTACTGGAAGCTGCAGGCAGACAGGAGACAGCCTGGAGACGGCAGATAGGTTGCAGAGGTACTGGAAGCTGCAGACAGACAGAATATATCATGGCGAATGCAGATAGGTTGCAGAGGTACTGGAAGCTGCAGGCATACAGGAGACATCCTGGAGATGGCAGATAGGTTGCAGAGGTACTGGAGCCACAAGCAGACAGAAGACATTCTGGAGAATGCAGATAGGTTGCAGAGGTACTGGAAGCAGCAGACAGACAGAAGAAATCCTGGAGAATAGAGATAGGTTGCAGAGGTACTGGAAGCTGCAGGCAGACAGGAGACATTCTGGAAACTGAAGACAAGCTGCAGAAGTCCTGGAAGTCGCTAACAGACAGGAGACATCCTGGAAACTGAAGACAAATAGCAGAGGTCCTGGCGAGCCAGAAACAAGTAGAAGGAGTTCCGAAAACCGCAGACAGACAGGTGATGTCCTGGAGACTGCAGTTGGGTACTGACAGCTGCAGGCAGTATTGATCTCAGACACCAGAGAAACCATTGGGCTGCGTGTCAGAATCTGCAATCTGAACAGAGTCCAATGCCACCATGACAGTCGGCGAAGTTTGTGCAAAACTCTTTATGACAACTTTAATCTACATTTGTATTTTGCATGTAACCCTTCTTTACATGTATAGTGCTCTAAAAAGAAATAATAAAAATAATAATAATATTAATAATAATAATCTGCAAATTTGCATACATTCTAGAAAAATAAAGATTCTTTACCTACTCCCAAATTTTTAACAAGGCAAATGTAGCCCATGCTAATAGAGTTTAACAAGCAAATTAAATGAGGTATCATGACAGGTATATAGTCAATGTGGCGGCACAATCCTCGTATTCAGTTTAGCACATAACACAGACTCTGCTTCCCAGACGCCACGCACGAATGATACATCTTTGCTGATTTTTCTTTCATGGCCTAACAACCATAATGAAAGAATGATCAGTTCAATTTATAGCCCGAGACTGATCCTGCCTAAGGGTAACATGTCCCAGACATCATGACCGGGGACTGGTGGTGGCCGGTGAAGGCTTCACTTGCTGGGAAAATCGGAGTTTATCTAGCATTGCTGGGAATGTGTTGCCTCCTTAGTGCTCATTGCATGGTGCATTGATCATTCAGTGCATGCTCTCTGGGCATAAAAGCTGCTGTGCATCTGTCATTCTGTCCATGTTATGCCAGGTTACCTTATCCCCATAGAAAGCTATAATATCTCCATTCAGTCAGAAGAATTGCTTTCTCACTGGCGTGGCCTCGGGCTGGTTGTCGGAGCTGGTGTCATGGGAAAGACACGTACAGCTAGGAAACAACTATCAGTCTAAATCTGCCGTATAAATGAAAAGGCTTTTCAGGTTTTATGACAATAATCATTAATAATTGCGCATGTGAAAAGTTCTACAACTTTCTAATATACTTAGGTGACATTCATTAATGCATTTGCTCCTTTTTCTACTTTTTTTGCCTATTTTTCCTTCATTTTTCTTTGCGCTTTTTTGAAATTTGTTTTATATGAGTTCATCTTTTTTTATGTTCCTTATGATGGGTGGGTTTTGGGGATTCCAGAGGTTTCGGATGATTTTTTTTTTTATTTTTAAGGTCAATTTTTTTTGTGTGTGAAAATGTACTTTTGTCCCCTGTGGAAGTGATTTTATGTATACCTGAAATTCAGTGGAACATGTGTAGCGCCCCTGAAAACCTCAGGGCACTACAGGAAACTGCATCCTCTTGGGGATGCAGGACCTACCCCCTGGGACCTGGAGTACCAGTGCCTTTTCCACCAAAACACAATCTAAATCCTAGTTCTCCTCTCCACACTGGGCAGAGAGGGTTAACCACGTAAGGGGATGGTCGCCATGGGAACGAGTCACTGGGTATAGCCAGCCTGGTGGGAGGGGTGAGGGAGTCAGAGAGGAGTCAGAGAGTGGGGAGCACACAGGAGAGGTGTGCGGACGTGCCGGATCTGGGTCCATGTAACGGTGACCCCGGGGGCACAGGAGAGAGGTCGCCAGGACGGGTACCGAGATACCACTAGGACCAGAGCACGCACAGGGCCCTAGGTCAACTAGATCAAGCGCAAGTTTTACACTGTTTAGCCAATACCTGCCCGGTGAGGACACCTTCACGGACTTCACCGAACCAAATAATCCGGGGGTATTAGCAGTAAACTAGGATCGGGGTTCGGACACTTACCTCCCCGCAGTGTCCGCACTGCCCACCGTAGGGAGAAGGAGACTGTACCCCAAAAGAGACAGTCGGGGTCCCCAAACGCTCCACGCTACGGGGACTCAATCTACAGAGCTTGCCGGGGACAGAGCAACCTGGGTCACTACATTGGCACTAGTCCTCCTGGGACCTGAACCAGCAACCCCTGGGTCCACAGTGAGTATAGACTGTTAAAGACAACCTGTGTGGTCTCCACTATTGCTCCACTACAACTCCCAGGCACAGCAGAGGGCCTACCATCACAGCTGCCACTACCACCAGCCTTGGGAGTACCCACATAGAGCAGCGGCGGTTCTCTATCATTAACCGGAACCCGCAGGTGACATGACAAAAACTCTTCTCCCCTGTACATACCCCCCATTAACAAAAGGGGCCCAGAGCACGGGACCGGGCAACGGCCACCAGAGTGACATTCCCATTTGTTACCGCCCGGGACCGAGTACCCCCTTCTCTGAGAGCTACACATGCAACTTTTTTTGCTCTAAAATGTGTATGAAAAGGTAGTACAAAATTAGAAAGCGCAACAAATTAATAAACCACATACAACATTTTAAAGACAAATTTAATCAAATACCACAAAACGAAAAACAATGGCGACTTGAAAAAAATACAAATCATGAAGAGTCCTTTAAGTTTTTATTATTTACCATTTTTTAGATTTTTGCTTGCTGTCAGCGAATGAAAACAATCATTTTACATTCAAAAGCAGCAAACACTGTATAATTTGGTCCTGCTCTGAGTTGAGATGTGGAAACAAAATTGTCACAATGTGATTGTAGACTAAAGAGGGACAAGGGGCTTCTATGCTGACCCTCATGCTATGGGCAAAGTCTATCTCTCACCTCCAGATTATCCCTGATGTTGGTGATGCCGAAGTCTCATGCCTTACTTTACTCCTGAGTAAAGCTGTCACGGGTGACAGTCATGTGGTTTCTGGCCATAGAAGGTCATAGCGTTTGGCTATGCAGAAAGCTCCCTGACTTTCCATTGTTCCTGCTGTCAGTATTTATTGGTATAGGTAGCTTTCCTTCTGGATTCATCACTCCCCTTTTGGACCCAGTAGGAGCTCGGCTTCCTCCCAGCTGATGATCATTAGTATTCTCTTGGTGCTTAAATACCCCTTCCTTCCCTGGACTGGTACTGGTGATATTATTCAGTTCATTCAAGCCTTGGTTGCAAGCAGGCGGCTTGTACTCCTCTGTGGTATTGTTGCTGAAAAGTTTGCTGAACTTGTACCTGAGTCAGAGTCATCTGTGGATAAGTAGTTCATGCATTTTCCCCCTGTAGTATTTTCCCCCTCTATAGTGTTTAGTGGGGTTGATGAAGAGCTCATCCCATCCATTCTCTATTTAGGATCCAGCACTAGGGATACCTAGGGTTAGGATTTGGCTCGACGCATTCGCGGAACCTATCTAGGGTGGTGAGGGACTGCAGGGACCAGTGGAAGGTTTGGTCAGGGGTCACCATCTTCCCCTTGACTAGACACAGGGTTTTCCTTCCCTTCCCTTTTGCCGTTCACTTGGTACTTCCTCTTACCTAGCATGACAAAAGCTGATCTGTTTCCCCCCTCCCTCCAGGGAAGGAAGGGGCAGGAGTCTGATGGAAACACAGATGAGACAGGCAGGGATAACAGAAACTCAGTCACACTGCAAACTCATGGGAGCAAACAGTATGAGACTAAGGAGAAAACCAAGAGAAGTAAGGCAGCAAAAAAAGGTAACAAGGGTTAACACTACAACAGCACATAATAGTAATTTCAAAACCACCAGTAAGCCTAGATGTATCTGTGGCGCCCTGGACGAGCCAGGGGCCACAGAAAACAACACACACCCCCACCCCCAGCAGTTCACAGCAGACATCCCCAAAGTGACCTGCTTTCTTCCTCGCGCTCAGACAGACACACCAGGTGGGCGGAGTCAGGAGATGGAGATGCCCACCCAGGAGATTAGCTAGCCTGAGGCAGGAAACAAGCCCAGTGAAGTTCAGGCAGAGGAAGAGAAAGGAGGTCTGCAGAGAGGCAGACATAGCCAGGGGCCTAGGTTGGAGCCTAGGGCCCTCGTACAGAAAGTCAGGCAGACGGTAGTGGCCGTTTGCAGGGAGCCGGGGAGACAGTTGGTGGAACCGTAGGTAGCCGGGGCTGGGCGGTGGCCCACCGGTACTGAACCGGGGAGCCAGCTGGAAGCCGGAACGCAGGAGGAGTGTGCACGGAGGTGAAAGAAAGGACTTACACCACCAAACTGGGTCAGGGGAGAAACAACAACCACAGCCGTCTGTGGGACCCGTCCATCCAGCCGTGTGTTTTACTGAGAACTGTGTCATCATCATTACTGGCTGAGTGAGTACCACTGTGCCATGTGGCACCGCGCTGCCCCCGCGACCCTGCACCTCACCAGGCCCCGTAACCCACCTGCTACCCATTCACCTACCTCACCGGGCCCCGGGACAACCAACCCCCTACCCACGGAGGGGAGAACTAACATCTAGCTGCTCCATACCATCACTCCCGGGATCCCCGTCCAGAGCAGCGGTGGTGTTCCAATCTCACCACAACCGTGGGTGGCGTCACGGACAATCTCCCTTACCCAAATCCCCTTTTACTGTGGAGCCTGGGATCACAGACCGGGTCACGCCACCGTGATACCCACAGAAGTGACTCCGTGGCCGCAATCTGAGTACCCCCTGGTCCCCGGGCGACACATTTGGCGTCACGAACAGGATCCTACCGCTCTGTCGTATGGTAGAGGTGCGCCTTGTTACCGCCGGAGGTGTCTGGCTGGAAAATTTCAGAAGCCGCCATCTTTGGCGCGAAAAATTTCCCGCTCGAGCGTCTTCCCCGAGCAGGAAAGGCGCGAAAGTGGAGCCCCGCCCCCTGAAGAAGGAAGTGCTAAAAAGAGGCTAAGGGGGACGGGATGGCGTCCGGCCGCATGTGAACCGCGGCTGTGGAAGCAGGGACGCCAGGACTCTGCAAGTGTTTTGTTCCTGGAACACCGCTGCGCGAGATGTCCCGTCCGTCCAGCACCGCTGATCACAACGGCCCCGGCAGTCCGCCCGGCCGCGACGGAGATGGTGACGGCTCCGGCAGTCCGCCCGGCCACAACGGCAGCGAAGCACCCATCCCGTTAACTATCTGGGCAGCCTGGTTCTGGACTGGGGTCAAGGGGTGCTGCCCATTTGCTTAGGGGCAGCATCAGGGCCAGTTTGTTTGGGTGGGTGACTAAAGGACCCGTTCCGTTGCCATTATTAAAAGTGTTTCTTTTTGTTGCAACGTTGAAGTAATGTGCATCCCGTTGTGGCAGGTTTGCAAGGGAATGCTTGTGTTTTGATGTTTTATTCTTTTTGCAGTTAAAAGAAAAATAAAACCGGTGATGGACGGGCAGCCCGCGGACGGTCTGCATTTTGCTAAGGGGGAATGTGGCGCCCTGGACGAGCCAGGGGCCACAGAAAACAACACACACACACCCCCACCCCCAGCAGTTCACAGCAGACATCCCCAAAGTGACCTGCTTTCTTCCTCGGGCTCAGACAGACACACCAGGTGGGCGGAGTCAGGAGATGGAGACGCCCACCCAGGAGTTTAGCTGGCTTGAGGCAGGAAACAAGCCCAATGAAGTTCAGGCAGAGGAAGAGAGAGGAGGTCTGCAGAGAGGCAGACATAGCCAGGGGCCTAGGTTGGAGCCTAGGGCCCTCGTACAGAAAGTCAGGCAGACGGTAGTGGCCGTCTGCAGGGAGCCGGGGAGACAGTTGGTGGAACTGTAGGTAGCCGGGGCTGGGCGGTGGCCCACCGGTACTGAACCGGGGAGCCAGCTGGAAGCCGGAACGCAGGAGGAGTGTGCACGGAGGTGAAAGAAAGGACTTACACCACCAAACTGGGTCAGGGGAGAAACAACAACCGCAGCCGTCTGTGGGACCCGTCCATCCAGCCGTGTGTTTTACTGAGAACTGTGTCATCATCATTACCGGCTGAGTGAGTACCACCGTGCCGTGCGGCACCGCGCTGCCCCCGCGACCCTGCACCTCACCAGGCCCCGTAACCCGCCTGCTACCCATTCACCTACCTCACCGGGCCCCGGGACAACCAACCCCCTACCCACGGAGGGGAGAACTAACATCTAGCTGCTCCATACCATCACTCCCGGGATCCCCGTCCAGAGCAGCGGTGGTGTTCCAATCTCACCACAACCGTGGGTGGCGTCACGGACAATCTCCCTTACCCAAATCCCCTTTTACTGTGGAGCCTGGGATCACAGACCGGGTCACGCCACCGTGATACCCACAGAAGTGACTCCGTGGCCGGGATCTGAGTACCCCCTGGTCCCCGGGCGACACATATCCACCTCTCCAGGCCAGTTACAGTGATGCTATAGCTGGCACTGTAAGAATAGTGCACCCAACATATATAGGAGAAGAGCAAATGTGACTGGCTCTCCCATAGCATGTGACTAAGGAGACTAACAAGCAGTCCAGCACAAATTAACTCTTGCTAGCCTGCCCATGAACCACAGGTCTGTAAGTCAATGCCCGAATCTCCCTGTGCTGATCACAGCCATCAAGGAAGTTATCAGGCAGAGTGCAGGAATCTGAAGTTTCCCCAGATCCTGATGCCGCCATGTTGATTGTGTCTAATATTGCAGTTTATTTCCATCTACCTTCATTGGAACGACAGACCAGTAACATGTAAAGGAAGATGTCCTGGAAATAAGTAATAATTAGTAGTAAATAAAATAATAAATACATAAAAATTAGTAGTGGAAAAGCAAAAAAAAAAGCAAAATTAAATATAATGAAAAAGTTAAAGAAGAAAGAGAAATTGAAGGTGGTGATGAAAAAGTATAAAGAAAGGGTAAAAGAAGACAGAGATGAAGTCAAAGAAGAAAAATGAGAACACAACGAGACAAGATAAAAATAAAAACAGAAGAGAAGAGGAGAAACAAGTGCAAAATGGACCAGAAGATGAAGAAAGGTGCAAACAGAAGTGTCACATCCCCACCAGAGTCCGCTTCTGCAACTTCTGCTTCCATCACCAGGTGGCGCCGTGTTCCCGCTGTGGATAGTGCTAGTGATAGGAGAGGAATCGGTGCCAGTGGCTCCGGTGGGTGCAGGCTCCACTCATTTACTAAGCTGGGTTTCCCTGGGACCTGCAGTACCAATGGCTGAGTGTAGGTGGTGTGTGTCTTCCAGCTGAAGTTACCACCATTCAGCTACTGCCAATTGGAAGACATCACACACTTCTAATTTCCCCTCCTGTCTGCTGGTCACTGCCAAAGATAGTTCTGAATTCCCGCTTCCTGGTTCCTGTTCTGTTCTGTATAGTGATCCCTGTGTTTTGACCTCTTCTCTGACCACCCTTTTGCCTGCCATTTTTGTAACTCGCTACCTGATCCGGATTTGACTTCTGCCTGGTTTCCTGATTACGTCCTTGCCTGCTTGATTTTGTCCCTGTTCTGCTTTTCCTGGTTTGACCCTGCCGGACTACTGCTCTCATTGCACATCAGCCTACCACAGGTAGTGATCTCCAGGTCCCTTTGTAACTCCAAATCCCTGTATAGGGGTTAAAGGGTTTTGATGTTCTTGTGGTCCTGCTTTGTGAGTGGCTTTCCTCTAGCCTGTCGAAGAAAAAGCCAGTCTGAGTCTGTGGTTCCAGGCAGGCATTACAAGAAGACAGTGAATGGACGAGAAAAGGAGGAGAGGAAAAACGAAGTAGTAGCATGAAAAAGAAGAGAAATAAGAAAGACAGAAAAAAAGAGAAATTGTGGAAAAGAAAAGGAGAACCAAGAGCATAAAAATAAGGAAAAGAATGAAAAAAAGAACAAAATGAAAAACAAATTAAAGGAGACAACATAAAACAAGACAAAAAGACAAAGGTGATGGAGACATAGATGCTGAAGTCAAAGAAGAAAAATGAGAACATAAAAGGACAAGGTAAAAAATTAAAAAAGAAGAAAAAAGGAGAAAAAAAGTATAAAATGGACTAGAAGATAAAGAAAGGTGCAAACAGAACAGAAGACACTGAATAGAGGAGAAAATAAGAGGGAAAAAAGAAGCAGTAGCATGAAAAAGTAGAGAAAAAAGAAATGAGAAAGACAGAAAAAAAAGAGAAATTGTGGAAAAGAAAGGAGAACAGAGAGCATAAAATATCGAAAAGAGTAAAAATAAAGAACAAAATAAAAACGAAGGAGAGGAGACATCATAAAACAAAAGAAAAAGACAAAGGTGATGGAGAAATAGATGGTGAAATCAAAGAAGAAAAATAAAAACATAAAAGGACAAGCTAAAAATTAAAAAAGAAAGAAGAAAAGAGGGGAAAAAAGTATAAAATGGACCAGAAGATGAAGAAAGGTGTAAAAGAAGACTATGAATGGATGAAAAAAGGAGCAAAGAAAGGAAAGGAAACAACATAAAACAAGAGAAAAAGACAAAGGTGATGGCGAAATAGATGATTAAATCAAAGTAGAAAAATGACAACATAAAAAGACAAGCTAAAATAAAAAAAAGAAGAAAAGAGGAGTATGAAAGTATAAAATGGACCAGAAGATGAAGAAAGGTGAACACAGAACAGAAGACACTGAATGGATTAAAAAAAGGAGCAAAGAAAGGAGAGGAAACAACATAAAACAAGAGAAAAAGACAAAGGTGATGGAGAAATAAATGATGAAGTCAAAGAAGAACAATGAGAACATAAGGACAAACTAAAAATCAAAAAGAAGAAAAGAGGGGGAAAAAAATAAAATGGACTAGAAGATGAAGAAAGATGCACACAGAACAGAAGACACTGAATGGAGGGAAAAAGGAGAAAAGAAAGGAGAGGAAACAACATAAAACAAGAGAGAAAGATCAAGGTGATGGAGAAATAGATGACAAAGTGAAAGAAGAAAAATGAGAACATAAAAGGAAAAGCTAAAAATGAAAAAAAAAGGAGAAAAAAAGTATAAAATGGACTAGAAGATGAAGAAAGGTGCAAACAGAACAGAAGATACTGAATGGATGAAAAAAAGGAGCAAAGAAAGGAGAGGAAACAACATAAAGCAAGACAAAAAGCCAAAGGTGATGGAGAAATAGATGACGAAGAGGTAAAGAAGAAAAATAAACTAGAAGATAAGAAAAAGACAAGAAAAGGAAAATGAAGAAGTATAAAAGAGCAAAAAGGAGGAGAAAGATGTTAAAGAAGCAGAAAAAAGAAAGCTAAATAGGAGGGAAGGAAACAGCGGGAAAATAAGGAGCAGAAAAAAAAAATTATAAGGAATGAAAAAAAATAATAGAAAATGAGAAAATAAAGTAGAAAAAGAAGAGAGAAAGAGATGAGAAGGAAAAAAAAATGAAGAAAAGTACAAGAGGTAAAGAAGGAAAAGAAGTAAAACGGTAAAATAGAGTTGAAGGGATGAGAAAACAGAAGAAGGGGTAAAAGAAAATGCCAAGTCCCTATGTGGCGGCTTTTATCTTTTGCCATATGTCTCCAGACTTCACAACTATTACGATGCAATACATGGATAAGAAAAGGTAAAAACATCAGCAACTGCCTTGGTCAGTGAGGAAAGGCATCATATTGGAGGTTCTAAAGCCCGCTTTACAGGCTACAATAAATCTTACGATGTGTCGGCGGGGTCACGACGTAAGTGACGCACATCCGGCATCGTAAGTATGATTGTAGCGTGTAAAACCTCCGTGCAATTGCGATTGAATGAAAATCCGTTCATCGCATGCACGTCGTTCATTCCTCAAAGATTGAAAGTGCGGTTGTGCAATGTTCCCGAGGCAGCGCACATTGCAGTGTGTGACACCCCGGGAACATTGAACAACAGCTTACCTCCGTCCGCGGCTCCTGCCGACAATGCGGAAGGAAGAAGGTGGGCAGGATATTTACTTCCCGCTCAGCTCTGCCCCTCCGTTTCTATTGGCCGGCTGCCGCGTGACGTCGATGTGACGACGAACGTTCCTCCCACTCCAGGAAGGGGATTTCGCCGCCCACATCGAGGTCGTATGGACGGGTAAGTATGTGTGACGGGGGTTAATTGTTTGTGCGGCACGTTCAACAAATTGAACATGCCACACATACAATGGGGGCGTTGCAAATCGCATATGATATCGTATGCGAAATTGCAACGTGTAAAGCGGGCTTTAAGAACATCGACACACCAGTAGTTAACAATCCTCCATCAGGAGTGAACTAATGAGACAGAGCTGATATTTTCCATTTAAACTCCCTTTGATAAATGCTTCTCCCAGTATTCTTGTGAAGTGTTAGGAGGGGGAGGTTGAGTTCATTTCTTCTTCCCCCGGTTCCCACACAAACACTGCTCCTCGTCTAGATTACCCACATCCATTTATTTAATGTATGGATGTGTAACAATCTTGGAAGCTGCACTTTAAGTGAAAACACATAAAATTGCTGTATTAGTCCTCGAATGTATGAAGAAAAAAATGTAACTGTTCATTTCTAATGTTCCTTCATCTGACACATCCAACGAGGACGTGTGAGTGACGGAAGGAGCCTCCTTATCTCTGAACGAGCTTTCATACCCAGTAACATAATTCTTTGTTTGGAGGTCTTAATGGATGTTTAAAACTTGTTACTAATCTGTGCAATTGGTTGATTTTTTTTTCAGGATGTATAAAGTTTTATGGAAATATGTGGTTGATAATTGCTTGCAGAAGTGAAGTGAAGGCACAATGGAAATTAGAATGAATTAATTGAAAAATTACAAGTTTTAACCATGAAAGGTAAATTTTTCTTGTATTATAAGCTGCGTTTTCTGGGTTTGCAATATGGAAAACCTACCGTACTTAGAAGTTCTGATGACATTTTTGGGAATTCGTCTCCAAAAAATCCGAAGGCACCTGTCATGATTCACTCTGCTCTCTTGCAGATCCAGTGTGTGTTTTTCTGCTATCTGTATGTTCTGGGTCTAGGTCCGGTTGGAGGGGCCTATTCGGTGGTGCCTCATTCCGGGTGATCTCTCTGCCTTATCTTGCAGCCGTTTCACCCAGAACGCCGCCAGTGACAGTTCCAGCTTGCTGTGTACATTTCAAGTTCCCGTGAGTTGCTATTTTGATGTTGTCCTGCTACCTAGTGTCCCATTGCCCGTTCCCTCGCTTCCCCTGCCTTGTCTTATCTCCCAGTCTCCCTGACCTCTGGCTTGCTTTGTGACCTTGGCTTCGCTGTCTCTTCAGAACTGACATGTCCTCTCGGTTCCCGACCTCGGCGTGTATTCTGACCACGACTCTGCTCCCCTTCACTATCACTACGAAACATATACAGTACAGCTGCACACTAAAATGCTAACAATGAAAAAGTGAACTCTGGCATTGCATTGCTGCTATAGGAATATTTGAAAAAAAAGGGATAAAAAAAGGGATATTTATTAGCTTATGTATTGGTCAATTTATGTGAGCCCGATAACCAACGCCAAAGTATCATGGCTCCCTGCTCTAATGCAGAGCTTAACTATAGTAATTACAGTTAAGGGTAGCAGTAACTCTGGGTTGACCCCTCTAAGAGAGGGTCCCAGGAACCCACACCTGCTATGCTAGTGTGACGCCCTGGCAAAACCAGGTAGTCCCAGAAGTAGTCCACCCTCCTTGTTACCACCAAAAACCCACACCCAGGTACAACACACAGCCATTAAAGCCTAGCCACCACCTCATGATAATAAGGACACAGCAGTGGGCGGGATCAGGCGGATGAGAACGCCCACCTAGGAGTCCTGAGGTATCAGGGGCAGGAACACAGTAGATCAAGTTTGAGTTTGAACAGTGGAGGAGCGGAGTTGAGTAGAGGAGAGAGTCAAGTTGAAGTGGAGTCAGGGGTAGGGGCCCCTGGACTACCTGGCTAGGTGGCAGACAGTAAACAGGGCCAAAGGCGACGGAGATCCGGTCGCGGAAGACCTTACATGGACCGGGGCAGGGTTGTAGCCCGCCGGTGCCGACAGCGGGAATCCAGTCCGGAGGCCGTGTACAGACGGGGTGCCTGGACCCTAAGAATGAGGAAGGTTAGACGTCCCTTGTTAATCAACCAACAGAGGACGAGGTTTCAGGCCTTGTTCTCCAGAAGCCCAGAGAGCAAAATGGAAGCCCAACGCGGGGGACAGGGTGTCCGTCAGAACCCACAGAAATCCCAAGGGTCAGATTTCGTGGGCCACAGCTCCCAACATACACAGTACCGGGAGTGGACTTACCCGTTCCATGCAGAGTCGTCCCAGAGAAGACACAAACACAAAGTGCAGGAGGAAGGGACCCCTGTTTGCTACACCCGGGTGAGGGACCCGAATACACCCACCAAAGGCGACCGGTCACTGGCAACTTGGTTTACCACTGGACTTGTGTGCGATTATTGAACTATGAGTACACCATTGATCCCCGGTCCAACCCGCACGCCACCTCTAGCAGCCATTACTCCCGTGTACCAAAGAGGGCCCCGGGACTACACATCCCCTACCCGTGGAGGAAATCCCACCTTGCTGCCCTGCTCCATCAGCCCCAGGCGCCCCATCACCGGGCATCGGCAGTGTTACCATCCCTTACCGGAACCCACGGGTGGCGTCACCGACACATCAATTCCATGTAAATACCCCCTTCCGACAGTTGTGAGGACGGGCGGCTGTGCAAGCCCGGGTACGGTCACCACTCGAGCCGCAGCAGCGATCCCGGATCCAAGCGGCCCCAGAAGCGGCAGCGGCCCCCGCACGCAACAGCCCGAACCTGCCATCACAAACAGGATTCCTACCCCATCTACAGACCTGGATGATGTGCACCTTCTTTTGAACTCTAGACCGTGAACCGTTACAATATTTTGGACTACCGCCCTCCACTGTCTTGCCCTCCATTTTTGGCGCCAAAAACAACAGCATCGTCATCTTCTTCCCCGAAAAAGGTGCGAAATTGAAGCCCCACCCCCTAAGAACGTGGGCGGAACCTGGTGACTCCCAGAGCAGGAAGTTGCAAAGGACAGTGGGTCCCGCGAGATGACTGTCAAAAACCAAGAGGGAAGGCAGGAAGGAGCGGCATGTGACCCAAGAGGATAAAGGGCAGGGACACCAGGACTCTGCAGAAATCCGTTCCTGGACACCAACGCGGCAAGATGTCCCAGAGGTTCGGCAACCAGCATGTGGAGGGTCCCATTCCCAGGACCGCCGACTGGATTGAGGAGCAGATGGAGAAGATGTGCCGAAGGATCCAGGCCCAAGCCCACTTCATCCTGACGAGGTGGACGACCAAGATGAAGGACCTGGCTGCAGCTGTCCGGGCGCGTGAGATGGAGATGGCCTCGGGGGAGCGGGTAACCAGTGACCCACGCCCCTATGTTCCCCAGGAACCGGCCATCCCGGCTGAGGGGTCCGGCCTGCCCCAATCCGCCACGTCGCCTCCCTCGTCGCCCGTGTCCGCGGCCAGTGCCCCGATCGCCCCGTTACCTCAGCCTGTGGCAGCGAAACCCGTCTTGTCTGCAGAGGAGGACCCAACAGCAGGGACCTCGAACCTCATTTGTACCACCAACTCGGCACCCGTCCCGGTCCCGAGCCAGGCTGCAACCCTGATGACATCCCGTTCGGCCCTGAGCCAGGCCGCAACCTCGAGGACGTCTTCCCTGGCTCTGGCAGTCTGCCCGGCCGCAACAGTGATGACGTCAGCTCCGGCAGTCCGCCCGGCCGCAACTGTGATGACATCCAGCGCCGCGGAGCACCATCACGTGTTTTCTCAACGCTGGGATTCTAGAGCAATGCCCCCTGGGAAATATGCAAAACAAGGAAGCCACGGAGACACCATCACATGTTTCTCAACGCTGGCAGGTAGCTAGTCAGGTCTTTCACCGGGAAGGAAAAACCACGGGAAGGGCAGTCTCCAGTCAAGGAAACCACCTATGCCAAAACATGGTATCCATCCACAGACAGCTGTTTTGGAGTATTTGCTCCTCATCAGTGTGGAGTAGGAAACTAGCTAGTGGGAGAAATGCCTAGTAGAAGACTATATGACTATATAGGGAAAAATGGTTGACCTTAGGGAGATCAACATCCAGCACCGCGGAGGACCATCACATGGTTTCTAAACGCAGTGATTCTAGAGCAATGCCCCCTGGGAAATATGCAAAACAAGGAAGCCACGGAGACACCATCACATGTTTCTCAATGCTGGCAGGTAGCTAGCCAGGTCTTTCACTGGGAAGGAAAAACCACGGGAAGGGCAGTCTCCAGTCAAGGAAACCACCTATGCCAAAACATGGTATCCATCCACAGACAGCTGTTTTGGAGTATTTGCTCCTCATCAGTGTGGAGTAGGAAACTAGCTAGTGGGAGAAATGCCTAGTAGAAGACTATATAGGGAAGAATGGTTGACCTTAGGGAGATCAACATCCAGCACCGCAGAGCACCATCACGTGTTTTCTCAATGCAGTGATTCTAGAGCAATGCCCCCTGGGAAATATGCAAAACAAGGAAGCCACGGAGACACCCTCTAGATGTCGTTAGCGATGTCGTTGCGTGTAAAGTGGCCTTTAGACTCTGGCGACAGAACAGCCACTTGTGACAAAGAGGAGGATTGAGCCAAACGCTGAGAATGGTGCCGAGGTGGTGCAGAACCTGTGGCGCCCTGGACAAGCCAGGACGTCACAGATACTGCAACAACACACCCCATACCCCGGCTAGGCACATCGAGGTCAGACAAAAATCCTTGTTGCCTCCCTCCAGGGGCTGATGTCCACACCAGGGGGTGGAGCCAGGCGGTTGGCCCCACCCACCGAGGAGTTCACAGTCCTGGAGGCGGGAAAAGGAAGGAGTTGAAGTGGAGAGTTGAGTTGGAGGGTTGAGGAGTGAAGTGGTAGCGGAGCAGACTGACAGTGAGTGTCCGGGTGCGTGGCCCGGGCACATACAGCAAGGTTGGCAGACGGTGGTGACCTTCTGCAGGAGGGGCTGATTGACGTGAACTGTAAGGACCAGGGAAGGGCGGTGGCCCGCCGGTACCGGATCGGTGAGCGAGGAGAAGCCAGCACCATTCGGCAGGGCCTACGGACCCCGACCAGGCTTGGAGTCGCCATAAAACCGGTCAAATCCGTTAGCGAAGGGAACCTCCGGGGTTTCCCAGCAGTCAAGACCCGATTGAAGGCAACCGCTAAAACCGTGAAGGGAAATACAGTCACCGCCAAGGCTACAGTTCCCAGTGCCAGAGCCTGCGGGCAAAAGGGGCTCCCTCAGCCTCCATCCAAGCTGGGGAGCGGGTTACCGGTGGGAAGCCACCAGAACCAAGAACATAACACAGGTACAGGGAAAGGCAGTCACCGCCAACCTACCGGGAGAAGAACCACCGCAGCCGTCTGTGGGACCCGTCCATCCAGCTGTTTGTTTTACCGGAGACTTTGCATTCATCATTGGCTGAGTGAGTACCACCGTGCCGTGCGGCACCGCGCTGCCCCCGTGACCCTGCACCTCACCAGGCCCCGTAACCCGCCTGCCATTCCTCCCTCACCGGGCCCCGGGACAACCAACCCCCCTACCCACGGAGGGGAAAAACAACATCCAAGCTGCTCCCTGTCATCGCTCCTGGGATCCCCGTCCAGAGCAGCGGTGGTGTCACAACCTCACCACAACCGTGGGTGGCGTCACGGACAATAAATCCCCAAAACCATTCCCCTTTTCACTCACGGGCGAGGAGCGCCGCTCGAGTCCCCGGATCCGGCCCACCGCTCGAGCCACCGAGCAGCAAGCGAAGCAGCAGCAGCGCCGGACCCGAGCGTGGTGAGCGCAGCGTCCCCTCCCCGCCCACGACAAACCCACAGAGTGAGCCTTGGGCAAAAGATAGACAGCGGGCACCCTGACTCCGACCCGAGAAGGAGGTCACCTTCGGCATATAGCCATAACACAATAAATACTGACATTAACCCTATGACTGCCAAAGGAAAGGAAATACATTTAATATTGAAAGTCTAGCATGGAAATGACTCTCTAGCCCTAAATCTGTCACTAGTCTCATAATGCTGAGAGACAGTCATAACACAATCCCTAATAGCTCAGTGTATTATTAGGTTAATTCACAAGCGAAAGGTCACTGGTTTGAATCGAGGAACAATCATAAAGAAGATTTCCCAAGAAAAGAGAAACAGCCTCATCCAGCTCATCGATAGCCGTCTCTCCACCAAGAAAATTGCCAAACTGCATCATGTGAGGCCATGACAGTTTTTAAGAATACGAAATTAAATCCGTCCATTCAAAGGCCAAGAGGTGAAGTCCAGGCAAATTATTGGAGTCAAGAAGTCGGCTCATCACAAGCTCAAACAGAAGGACACCACCACCAGTGGTAGTAGATGGCTACTTGCTACTACATAGTACTGGGAGTCATCTCACTGCTTCATCTCTGCTGTTCCATAGTTTAAATATTGCTACTTTAATATCCCCTGTGCTAGCTCTGATATATTAAAGGGAATCTGTCAGCACGTTTTTGTTATGTAGCTGAAGAGAGCATGCTGCAAGGGTTAACAGAAAGAATACAGGGATGCCGGTTTTGTCAAGGTCGGATCTGTTGTTTATTTGCTGTGTTTGTTTAAGCAGCAGGACTTTTCACTGTCGGGACTACATTGTCAAATGCAGGGCAGTCCGGCACGCCCCCTTCTCTGATTTATACCTTATTGTCAATGTGCACTAAAATAATTTATCTAGCTCACCTTATCCAAGAAGACCACTAGATTAGGACCGTGCAAGGAAGGGAAAAGTCGGCGCAAACATGAGACTGCATATCCAAAGCGGTAATTCCATCAAGTGGGTCAAATGTACAGTCTCTATTGAGATCCTGGTGTGGGTGGGGTCAGCTCTCTCAGCTCTGCTATATTACTAAATTTAACACTAGAACTACTGAGGTAGTCATTTTGACTACTTTGCACCATGTATTTCTATATAGGTGTCACGAGTCCAGTAGTTCTAGTGTTAAACATTCTGATTGTGTCAGAACAGCTGCAGCCAGTAATCTAAGTGATACATCGTTGGATTCAGAATCTCTTTGCTTACATCATGCTGCTCTCACATGAGCTAGCAAAAACCTGCTGACAGATTCCCTTTAAGCCTAAGTTGCAAACAAAGCTCTGTACTTTTTACCGATGCGTCTATTGTAGGGTAGTCGAGGTGTAGAGGCTGATAACATTTACCTGGCTAAAGTACAAAGCTGTGGCTAGTGAGAGTGAAACAAAAGTAGTATCCGTGTATGATGGAATCAGTGGTTTTCCCGTTCCGAGGTTTTAAAGAGGGGGAACAGCTGTCAATCATAGACAGCCGTTCTGCTCCCGATTGCAAAGGCAATTGGTAAGAGGGTGTACAGTTACATCATCATGCTAATAGATGATTTCTCCATTGCTGTACTATAAGTCTTGCATATATTTATAGATATTTACCATGGTGCTGTTATAAATACAGAATTATCCATATCATGAATATTTTTTTTTTCTCCTTCCACAAATTATCCTATGAAGATATTCCACATTCTGCTGAGTTTTCCTGCTGTAAAACATAGGAAAAATAAACCAGAATAGAAAGTGCGGAGGAGAAAGAGAAGGTTTACTTCTATGTGTGGTGCCACTGGGAGGTACCATAAATTCACCGCTGTATGGTAAACCCATTAAAGCAGTGGAAAGTTGGGCAGTGATGCAGGTAGAGAGCCGGAGAAAGTAGCGGAGAACGGTGGCTGCAGGAGACATGCCTGGAAAATGCAACAGGCACAGAACACACGGGCTAATTGATATTGATGGAACGGGTTCTGAGTGCAAGATGTGTTTAGGTTTAAGGTGGAAAATGTTTACATTGTAGTCCGCTTGAGGTCTGGATGCAAAGCAGACGGGTAATTAGGATGTTTGGGACTTCACATTGACTTATAATGAGGTTTCCACCAATGTGTCCATTGTGAATATGACAAAGGGCCCGATTCATCCACTTTTTGGTATTTTTCCCATTTTTCGTTTGCATCTTATTCTTTTTTTTTAATTTGCGCCTTTTCTAAAGTCCATTTTATATGTTCACGATTGCAGGTGGCATTTAGGGTTTCCAGCTCTTGTCACCTGAATCATCACTTGCAACTTTTTGAAAAGTCACAACACTTTTCACAAATGTATTCCAGTTCCCTTCCTGGGCTGGTTTTATGTACGCCAGGTATTTTGGAATCTAAAGGCCCCGTTACACGCTACGATTTATCTAACGATATGTCGTCGGGGGCACGGTTTTCGGGACGCACTTCGGTTGTCGTTAGCGACGTCGTTGCGTGTGACACCTACGAGGGACTCTGAACGATCTTAAAAATAGCGAAAATCGTTGATCGTTGACACATCATTTATTTTCAAAATATTGTTTGTCGTTTGGAACGCAGCAGACATATTGCTACGTTTGACACCCTGCCAACGATGAACAACATCGTTAGTGCGTCCGTCATCAGCGACGCGGGCGTGTCATTATGAGCAATGCTCAACGCCTCCTCCACTCTTATTGGTGGTACCAGCTGTGTTCTGATTTGGCAGCCATGGTTGATAAGGTGGACACAATTATACGCCTCTGTCGTTGCCGGAATCGTTGGGAGGATAGCTGTGTGATGGTGTCCACACGACCGCCTTGGTCAAACAATATATCGCTGAACGATGTAGCGTCGTTTGTGAGATGTGTACGTGTGACCGCTACAAAACGACCTATGAGCGATCTCGGCAAATCGTAACAACGATCTGGGCGTGTCACATCGCTAACGAGATCGCTAGCGACATCGTTGTGTGTAAAGCGGCCTTAAGGGGAAAACTGTTCTCCTTGCGGAGACTGACAAACCAATCTGGCTGTCAGTGGTGAGGAGTCTTATAGCTGCAGTGCTTTTCTGGGAAATATTCACATTGTCTTTTCAGGGAGGACGGAAACGAACTCTAGTGCCACCTATTGGAAGTAGCAATCCTAAAAGTCAAAAGTGGCTATTTACAACAAGCCTTTTCATATGCATTTATGCGAGGTATCTTGCAGTACTTTTTTTGGCCATTTGAGAAAACGTAACTTTTGGCTCAAGAAATGCTTTAAGGCTTTTGGCAATTTGTGCAAAATATATGAACTGCCTGCGTCATTTTGAAGAATGTGAAGCAAGAAACAGCTGCAAATGCTAGAAGAGAAAAAGAGAAGCGACTTAAAGGGAACCTGTCACCAGATTTGGCGACGAAAAGCTTATATACAGCACTCTAACATACTGTATATAAGAGCCCAAGCCGCTCTGTATAACATTAAAAACACTTTTATTATACTCACCTGGGGGGCAGTCCGGTCCGATGGGCATCACTGCTCTGCAGTCCGGCTCCTCCTATCTGCGGTGATCACCGTCTTTCTTCTGCCCAGCCCAGTATGGACGACATGTCCTACATCATTCACACAGGCCGCCATTGAGGTCCTTGATTCTTTTTTTTAGTGCATAGGTTGGAAAAAAAAATAATTATATATATATATATACAGTGCCTACAAGTAGTATTCAACCCCCTGCAGATTTAGCAGGTGTACACATTCGGAATTAACTTGGCATTGTGACATTTGGACTGTAGATCAGCCTGGAAGTGTGAAATGCACTGCAGCAAAAAAGAATGTTATTTCTTCTTTTTTTTTTTTTTAAATTGTGAAAAGTTTATTCAGAGGGTCATTTATTATTCAACCCCTCAAACCACCAGAATTCTGTTTGGTTCCCCTAAAGTATTAAGAAGTATTTCAGGCACAAAGAACAATGAACTTCACATGTTTGGATTAATTATCTCTTTTTCCAGCCTTTTCTGACTAATTAAGACCCTCCCCAAACTTGTGAACAGCACTCATACTTGGTCAACATGGGAAAGACAAAGGAGCATTCCAAGGCCATCAGAGACAAGATCGTGGAGGGTCACAAGGCTGGCAAGGGGTACAAAACCCTTTGCAAGGAGTTGGGCCTACCTGTCTCCACTGTTGGGAGCATCATCCGGAAGTGGAAGGCTTATGAAACTACTGTTAGCCTTCCATGGCCTGGACAGCCTTTGAAAGTTTCCACCCATGCCGAGGCCAGGCTTGTCCGAAGAGTCAAGGCTAACCCAAGGACAACAAGGAAGGAGCTCCGGGAAGATCTCATGGCAGTGGGGACATTGGTTTCAGTCAATACCATAAGTAACGTACTCCACCGCAATGGTCTCCGTTCCAGACGAGCCCGTAAGGTACCTTTACTTTCAAAGCGTCATGTCAAGGCTCGTCTACAGTTTGCTCATGATCACTTGGAGGACTCTGAGACAGACTGGTTCAAGGTTCTCTGGTCTGATGAGACCAAGATCGAGATCTTTGGTGCCAACCACACACGTGACGTTTGGAGACTGGATGGCACTGCATAGGACCCCAAGAATACCATCCCTACAGTCAAGCATGGTGGTGGCAGCATCATGCTGTGGGGCTGTTTCTCAGCCAAGGGGCCTGGCCATATGGTCCACATCCATGGGAAGATGGATAGCACGGCCTACCTGGAGATTTTGGCCAAGAACCTCCGCTCCTCCATCAAGGATCTTAAGATGGGTCGTCATTTCATCTTCCAAGACAACGACCCAAAGCACACAGCCAAGAAAACCAAGGCCTGGTTCAAGAGGGAAAAAATCAAGGTGTTGCAGTGGCCTAGTCAGTCTCCTGACCTTAACCCAATTGAAAACTTGTGGAAGGAGCTCAAGATTAAAGTCCACATGAGACACCCAAAGAACCTAGATAACTTGGAGAAGATCTGCATGGAGGAGTGGGCCAAGAAAACTCCAGAGACCTGTGCCGGCCTGATCAGGTCTTATAAAAGACGATTATTAGCTGTAATTGAAAACAAGGGTTATTCCACAAAATATTAAACCTAGGGGTTGAATAATAATTGACCCACACTTTTATGTTGAAAATTTATTAAAATTTAACTGAGCAGCATAACTTGTTGGTTTGTAAGATTTATGCATCTGTTAATAAATCCTGCTCTTGTTTGAAGTTTGCAGGCTCTAACTTATTTGCATCTTATCAAACCTGCTAAATCTGCAGGGGGTTGAATACTACTTGTAGGCACTGTATATATATATATATATATATATATATATATATATATATATACACTTCAGTTTAAAGGTTTTTGGTCATTTTGATATTTCCTTATTTTTTAAAGAAAAGCACATTTTTTTTCAATGAAGCTAGCATTAAATTAAACAGAAATCCCCTCTATACATTGTTAATGTGGTAAATAACTATTCTAGCTGCAAACGTCTGGTTTTGAATGCAATATCTACATAGGTGTACAGAGTCTCATTTCCAGCAACCACCACTCCAGTGTTCTAATGGTACATTGTGTTAGACTAACTGTGTAACTGTGTTAGAAGGCTAATGGATGTTTATAAATCCCTTGAAAACCCTTGAGCAAGTATGTTAGCACAGCTGAAAAACGTTTTGCTGATTAGAGAAGCTATAAAACTGACCTTCCTTTGAGCTAGTTGAGAATCTGGAGCATTACATTTGTTGGTTCCATTAAACTCTCAAAATGGCCAGAAAAATAGAACTTTCATGTGAAACTCGACAGTCTATTCTTGTTCTTAGAAATTAAGGATATTCCATGCGAGAAATTGCCAAGAAACTGAAGATTTCCTACAACGGTGTGTACTACTCCCTTCAGAGGAGAGCACAAACAGGCTCTAACCAGAGTAGAAAGAGAAGTGGGACGCCGCGCTGCACAACTGAGCAACAAGACAAGCACATTAGAGTCTCTAGTTTGAGAAATGGACGCCTCACAGGCCCTCAACTGGCAGCTCCATTAACCCCATAGCGACGGCCTAACGTCTCAAGACGTCGGAAAAACAGGGTACTTATTCTGTTCCGACGTCTTGAGACGTCAGGCCGGAAAAAGCTTGTAGCGCCCCCCAGTGACGAAAAATCTCGGGGGTTTCAGCTACCGGAGGTAGCTGAGACCCCCAAGATTATGAATCGGGGTTTTTTTTTGGACCCCGATAATGTGATCGCCAGTATACACCGTATACCGACGTACACATAAAAAAAAAAAATGGCAAATAAAACTGATTTCTTTCTCATCGATCATGATCAAACATGTCAGATGAGAAAGAAATATAATCCTTTAGTGCCCCCAAAGCCCCCGGTACCGGAGAAATCAACCCCCCCCCAACCCCCCCCCCTCGGACATCCAAAATGGCGCCGACGCGCGCCGAAAACTGCCGCCGCCGCCGGCTCTGCATTCATTTCCCTCCGATCTGAAATGATCAAACATTTCAGATCGGAGGGAAATGTCCTCCCCCTGACCTCTCCTCCGGTGCACCGGAGATCTCTAGTCCCCGGAGCCCCCTCCGGTTCTCCAGAGCCGCCCCCCCCCCCCCCCCTCCGGAGCATGCAGGATGTCGGCGTGCAGCGCACAGCGCGCGGCCGCATTCATCCTGCTCTTTCTGCCGCATGTGACACGTCACATGCGGCAGAAAGGTGTCCCCAGGTCCCGCCGTCACCCCCCGTCACTCCCCCCCCCAGCCCCCGGTCTTACGTTACCTGGCGGCTGTTGCTGCTCCGTCCCCGCGATCACTCCCTCTGGAAAGCTGGCGGCGCATGCGCAGACAGCAGACAGCGGCTGTCAGCTGGATCCCTGCAAGCAGGGACGCTGACGTCGCAGCTGCACAGGCTGCTCCACTGTGGACCGGGGGAGAGTGAGTGCAGTAATCTGCAGCCACACTCCTCACATGGAGAGACTGCTGTTCCAGAAAATGGGGGGTACGTTCTGTGAGCGTACCCCTCATATTCTGGAATGAGGTTACTGCAGGTCACTCTGCCCTAGGTTGGACCGGGGCAGTGTGAGTGCAGTATTCTCAGATTACTGCACCCACACTGCTCATGGAGAGCTTGCTCTTCCAGAAAATGGGGGATACGTTCCCTGAACGTGCCCCCCATATTCTAGAAGGTCCAGAGTCGCCGAGGGACCTCCAAAATGGATTACAGCGACCGAAATTTATTTATTTTCAATAAATTGGTGAAAAAGGAATGTTTCGGGGAGTTTTTTTTCAAATAAATTTTTTTTTTGTCTATTTTTTTCTATTACTGACTGGGTTAGTGATGTCGGGTATCTGTTTAGATGCCGTGACATCACTAACCCCAGGGCTTGATGCCAGGTGACATTACAGCTGGTATCAACCCCGTATATTACCCCGTTTGCCACCGCACCAGGGCGCGGGATGAGCTGGAGCGAAGCGCCAGGATTGGCGCATCTAATGGATGCGCCACTTCTGGGGCGGCTGCGGCCTGCTATTTTTAGGCTGGGAAGAGTCCAATAACCATGGCTCTTCCCACCCTGAGAATACCAGACACCAGCTGTCCGCTTCACCTTGGCTGGTGATCTAATTTGGGGGGGACCCCACGTTTGTTTTTTTGTTTTTTGTTTTTAAAAAAACGCCTGGGGAGCCCTCCAAATTGATCACCAGCCAAGGTGAAGCTGTCAGCTGTGGTTTGCAGGCTACAGCTGTCTGCTTTACCCTAGCTGGCTATCAAAAATAGGGGGGACCCCACGTCGTTTATTTTAATTATTAATTTTTTGGGGGGCTAAATACAAGGCTAGGGACCCTTTAGTGCCACATGAAAGGCACTAAAGGGCGCCAGCTTAGAATATGCAGGGGGGTGGGACGTTATATATGTTTGACATCTATCCATTCATCCATTGTAGCATTTTACGCTGTGTGCCCACAATCAGGGTTTGCAGCGTTTTGGGCGCAGAGTGGTTAATGTGCTTCTTTTCTCCGCAGCATAAACTGACCTGTGGTGCAGCTTCCCGAGCCTCCGCATGTCAATTTATGCTGCGGAGACAAGAGTGTTGTCTGCAGGTAGCATAGAGCTCCACAGCAGCCTGAACCCAAATCGTGGGCACGGGCAGCTGCGTTCTCCCGTGGACAACACTCACATCTCTGCAGGAAGGCTGACACTGTGTACTAGACGCCGTGTCGCTAGATCATGGACACATAGCCTAAAAGTGAGAAATTTGTTGCTACAGCAACATTTTTGTGAAGTACCTGTGGATTCAAAATGCTTACTATACTCCTGAATAAAATCCAGTTTCCAAAATGGGGTCACTTGTGGGGGGTTTCTGCTGTATAGGTACCCAAGGGGCCCTGCTAATGTGACATGGTGCCCGCAATTTATTTAAACTTTTCCAGAATTCAAATAGTGCTCCTTCCATTCCAAGCCCTCCCATTTATCCAAACAGAGGTTTTTGGCCACATGTGGGGTATCCCTGTGCTCATAAGACATTGGATAACAACCTGTGGGGTCCACGGTTTGTTGTTGCCTCTTGAAAAAGTAAGAAATATGATGCTAAAGCAACATTTTTGTGAAACAAATGAAAATTTTCAATATGGCAACCTAAGCTTATCAAATTCTGTGAAGTACTCTTGGATTCAAACTGCTCAATATACACCTAGATAAAAGCCTTGAGGGGTCTATTTTCCAGAATGGGGTCACTTGTGGGGGACCTCCACTGTTTAGGCACCTTAGGGGCTTTCCAAATGTAACATAGCGTCCGCTAATGATTCCAGCCAATTGTGCAGTCAAATGGCGCTCCTTCCCTTCCGAGCCCTGCTGTGCACCTAAACAGTTGATTTTCATCACACATAAGGTATCAGCATACTCAGGAGAAATTGCACAATAAATCTTATGCTGAATTTTTTCCTTTTACACTTGTAAAAAAAAAAGCTACCTGGTTGAAGTAACAATTTTGTGGTAAAAATGTATTTTTTTATTTTCACAGCTCAACATTATAAACTTCTGTGAAGCACCTGAGGGTTCAGGGTACTCACCAAACATCTAGATAAATTCCTTCAGGGGTCTATTTTCCAAAATGTGGCCACATGTTTAGGAGCTTCACTGTTTAGGCACCTCAGGGGCTCTCCAAATGCAACATGGTGTCCGCTATTGATTCCAGATAATTTTGCAGTCAAATGGCGCTCCTTCCCTTCCGAGCCCAGTCATGCGCCCAAACAGTTGATTTCCACCACATATAAGGTATCGCCAAACTCAGGAGAAATTGCACAATAAATTTCATGGTGATTTTTTTACCTGTTACCCTTGTGAAAAAAAAGCTACCTGGTTGAAATAACAATTTTGTGGTAAAATTTTATTTTTTTATTTTCATGGCTCAACGTTATAAAATTCTGTGAAGCCCCTGGGGGTTCAGGGTACTCACCAAACATCTAGATAAATTCCTTGAGGGGCCTAGTTTCCAAAATGGGGTCACTTGTGCGGGGTTTCTGCTGTTTAGGTACCTTAGGAGACCTCCAAATGCGACATGGTGCCCGCAATCTTTTTCAGCCAAATTTCCTTTCCAAAATTCAAATATTGCTCCTTTTGTTCCAAGCCCTCCCATTTGTCCAAACAAAGGTTTCAGACCACATGTGGGGTACCACCGCGCTCATAAAAAAGTGGTTAACAAACCTTGAGGTCAAATTTTTGGAATTACCTCTTGAAAAAGTGAGAAAATTGATGCTAAAGCAACATTTTTGAGAAAATTATTAAAATTTTCAATATGACAACGTAACGTTAACAAAATCTGTGAAGTACCTGTGGATCTAAAATGCTCACTATACCCCTAGATAGAAGCCTTGAGGGGTCTAGTTTCCAAAATGGCGTCACTTGTGAGGGGTTTCTTCTGTTTAGGTACCTTAGCAGACCTGTAAATGCAACATGGTGCCCGCAATCTATTTCAGCCAAATTTGCTTTCCAAAATTCAAATATTGCTCCTTCTGTTCCGAGCCCTCCCATTTGTCCAAACAGAGGTTTCTGACCACATGTGGGGTATCGGCGCGCTCATAAGAAAGTGGGGAATAAGTTTTGTGGTCCATTTTGTTGTGTTATTTCTTCTAAAAGTGAATAAATTTGGGTTAGACCAACATTTTTAGGTAAAATTTAATTTTTGCTTTTTTTCATTCTACATTGCTTTTGTTCATGTGAAGCACCTGAAGGGTTAATAAACTTCTTGAATGTGGTTTTGAGTACTTTGGGGGGTGCAGTTTTTATAATGGTGTCACTTTTGGGTATTTTTTGTCATCTAGGCCTATTGAAGTCACTTCAAATGTGATGTGGTCCCTAAAAAAATGGTTTTGTAAATTTTGAAGTAAAAATGAGAAATCGCTGATAAACTTTGAACCCCTCTAACTTCCTAACAAAAAAAAATTTTGTTTCCAAAATTGTGCTGATGTAAAGTAGACATGTGGGAAATGTTATTTATTAACTATTTTGTGTCACAGAAATCTCTGGTTTAACGGTATAAAAATTCAAAAGTTGAAAATTGCTAAATTTTCAAAATTTTTGCCAAAATTCAATTTTTTTCATAAATAAACGCAAAAAATATTGTCCTAAATTTTGTACTAACATGAAGTCCAATATGTGACGAAAAAACAGTCTCAAAATCACCAGGATCCGTTGAAGCGTTCCAGAGTTATAACCTCATGAAGTGACACTGGTCAGAAGTGCAAAATTTGGTCTGGTCATTAAGGTGAAAATTAGCTCCGTCACTAAGGGGTTAAATAGTACCTGCAAAATGTCAGTATCAATGTCTACAGTGAAGAGGTGACTCCAGGATGCCGGCCTTCAGGTCAGAGTGGCAAAGAAAAAGCCATATCTAAGACTGGCTAATAAAAGAAAAGATTAATATGGGCAAAATAACACAGACATTGGACAGAGGAAGATTGGAAAAAAGTGTTATGGACAGACGAATCGAAGTTTGAGGTGTTTGGAACACAAAGAAGAACATTTGTGAGACGCAGAACAACTGAAAAGATGCTGGAAGAGTGCCTGACGCCATCTGTAAAGCATGGTGGAGGTAATGTGATGGTCTGGGGTTTCTTTGGTGCTGGTAAAGTGGGAGATTTGTACAATGTAAAAGGAATTTTGAATAAGGAAGGCTATCACTCCATTTTGCAACACCATGCCATACCCTGTGGACAGCGCTTGATTGGAGCCAATTTCATCCCCCATCAGGACAATGACACAAAGCACACCCCAAATTTTGCATGAACTATTTAGGGAAGAAGCCGGCAGCTGGTATTCTACTGTAATGGAGTGGCCAGCCCAGTCACCAGAGCTCAACCCTATAGAGCTGTTGTGGGAGCAGCTTGACCGTATGGTACCAAAAAGTGCCCATCAAGCCAATCCAATTTGATGGAACGTCGTCTAGAAGCATGGGGTGAAATATCTCCAGATTACCTCAGCAAATTAACCGCTAGAATGCCAAAGGTCTGAAAAGTTGGAATTGCTGCAAAGGAGCATTCTGTGCCGAAAGCAAAGTGCGAAGAAAAAATTATTATTTCAAGTAAAAATCATTATTTCTAACCTCGTCACTGTCTGGACGATATTTTCTATGTATTATGCAACTCATTTGATAAATATAAATGTAGTGCCTCCGAGTCACTCAGGGCACTACTAGGTACTGCATCCTCAGCAGGATGCAGGGACTACATCCAGGGACCTGGAACACGAGTGCCAGTGACATCAGCACACACCAAACTCCCAGTTTCCACTCCACACCAGGGGTAATTGGCTAGCCAGACTCAAAGGGGATGGCCACCTATAGGGCAGAGCAAGTCCAGGGGACTAGACAGCCTGGTGGGAGGGGACAGTGAGCAATCAGCAGTAGTGAGTGGAAGTATAGAGACGTGCCTAAAGTTGGGTCATGTCACAGTGACCCGGGGGCACAGGAGAGTGTTCGCCAGGGTAGGTACACCCGAGTACCACTGAGACCAAAGCACCGACGGGGAACAGGTCCCTACGGCAGGTGTCAGTTTCACGCGGCCTGGCAAATACCTGCACAGTGAGGGGACCTTCACGGAGATCACTGACCCACAAATCCGGGGGCATCAGCAGTAAAGAGCAGATCAGGGATTGGGAACACAGACCAGCCCTACAGGGTCCACTCTGCCTGCCGTACGGACGAGGAGACTGCCAAAAGACAGTCGGGGCCCCCAAACTTGCTCCAAGCTACGGGGACCCAACCACCCTGAGGGTGCCGGGGACGGAGCAACCGAGTCATTAAACTGGCATTAGAACTACAGGGATCTGAACCAGCCGTCCAAGGGCCCAACTGTGAGTAAAGACTGTTAAATTACAATTCACGGTGTGGCCTCCCTTCTTCAGCGACTGCCTCCAACATACATCTCCCGGGCTCAGCCCTACCTGCGGAGGGCCTACCACCACAGCAGCCATTACCACCAGCCCTATGGATAATCGACTCAGCAGCGGCGGTTCCATCAACCTAACCACAACCCACAAGTGGCGTCACACCAATGACTTTAATCTCCCCTGTAAATACTCCCCATTAAAAAGCACCCAGGGTCACAGAACTGGGCAACGGCCAGCAAACTCCCGTGACACAACATCCCTGTAAATACAGTGCCTACAAGTAGTATTCAACCCCCTGCAGATTTAGCAGGTTTGATAAGATGCAAATAAGTTAGAGCCTGCAAACTTCAAACAAGAGCAGAATTTATGAACAGATGCATAAATCTTACAAACCAACAAGTTATGTTGCTCAGTTAAATGTTAATACATTTTCAACATAAAAGTGTGGGTCAATTATTATTCAACCCCTAGGTTTAATATTTTGTGGAATAACCCTTGTTTGCAATTACAGCTAATAATCGTCTTTTATAAGACCTGATCAGGCCGAAACAGGTCTCTGGAGTTATCTTGGCCCACTCCTCCATGCAGATCTTCTCCAAGTTATCTAGGTTCTTTGGGTGTCTCATGTGGACTTTAATCTTGAGCTCCTTCCACAAGTTTTCAATTGGGTTAAGGTCAGGAGACTGACTAGGCCACTGCAACACCTTCATTTTTTCCCTCTTGAACCAGGCCTTGGTTTTCTTGGCTATGTGCTTTGGGTCGTTGTCTTGTTGGAAGATGAAATGACAACCTATCTTAAGATCCTTGATGGAGGAGTGGAGGTTCTTGGCCAAAATCTCCAGGTAGGCCGTGCTATCCATCTTCCCATGGATGCGGACCAGATGGCCAGGCCCCTTGGCTGAGAAACAGCCCCACAGCATGATGCTGCCACCACCATGCTTGACTGTAGGGATGGTATTCTTGGGGTCGGTTGCAATGCCATCCAGTCTCCAAACGTCACGTGTGTGGTTGGCACCAAAGATCTCGATCTTGGTCTCATCAGACCAGAGAACCTTGAACCAGTCTGTCTCAGAGTCGTCGAAGTGATCATGAGCAAACTGTAGACGAGCCTTGACATGACACTTTGAAAGTAAAGGTACCTTACGGGCTCGTCTGGAATGGAGACCATTGCGGTGGAGTACGTTACTTATGGTATTGACTGAAACCAATGTCCCCACTGCCATGAGATCTTCCCGGAGCTCCTTCCTTGTTGTCCTTGGGTTAGCCTTGACTCTTCGGACAAGCCTGGCCTCGGCACGGGTGGAAACTTTCAAAGGCTGTCCAGGCCGTGGAAGGCTAACAGTAGTTCCATAAGCCTTCCACTTCCGGATGATGCTCCCAACAGTGGAGACAGGTAGGCCCAACTCCTTGCATAGGGTTTTGTACCCCTTGCCAGCCTTGTGACCCTCCACGATCTTGTCTCTGATGGCCTTGGAATGCTCCTTTGTCTTTCCCATGTTGACCAAGTATGAGTGCTGTTCACAAGTTTGGGGAGGGTCTTAATTAGTCAGAAAAGGCTGGAAAAAGAGATAATTAATCCAAACATGTGAAGTTCATTGTTCTTTGTGCCTGAAATACTTCTTAATACTTTAGGGGAACCAAACAGAATTCTTGTGCTTTCAGGGGTTGAATAATAAATGACCCTCTGAATAAACTTTTCACAATTTAAAAAAAAAAAAATAAAAAAAGAAATAACATTCTTTTTTGCTGCAGTGCATTTCACACTTCCAGGCTGATCTACAGTCCAAATGTCACAATGCCAAGTTAATTCCGAATGTGTAAACCTGCTAAATCTGCAGGGGGTTGAATACTACTTGTAGGCACTGTATATGGCCCAGGACCGAGTACCCCATAGCTCTCACAAAAGTATGATTTTTCATGGAAAAGACAAAACTATTGGGATCACCCTCCCAAATTTTGGTTACACAACTGGCAAAGTTGCAAAGGGCTCTAATAAATTATGACCATGCTGAGAAGGGACTCCCATAGAGGTCAACATCACAATTCTTGGTTGGATCACCATGTTCCAGGATCAAAGACCTGTTTTCCAAAATGTTTACTAAAATTCCTACACCATTTGTTACCAAATGCCCCAGGTCTTGTTGCCTGTAGTTTCTGAGAAGCTTTTGAGAATATGAAGGGCCCCTTCCACCTCCCATATAGTGCTAGGCTCACAAAGGTTTCTACCTGACATAACATGAAAAGATTTGCAGTCAGTGAGCTCGGTAGAAGAAAAATAATTTCTTATGTTTGGAACAAGATGAAAGTTAACATCTGTATCGCACAAGTCATCCCTTTCCCATGCACATTGCCAAGAGCAATTACGCGTCTGCAGGTTGCAGGCTGAAAGCACAGAGGCTTTATCTCCTGAATGATTTAAAAAAAGGAGTTTTCATTAAATGATACAACGCTGATCAAAGTAGTAAAATAAATGTGACTCCCCTGTCATACGGATGACGGTAACTTTTGTTTATTGTCTCGAAACATCACATTAGAGACAAGTCACCACCTCTTTAAGGGTCTTGACCTTTGATGAATTATTACAAAAGCTTTCATGTCTGTAACCTTACCGTTAAATAAAGAAGACAGTGCCTGAAAGTGTAATATTACTACAAATCAAAAGCTAAAGGGCGCTGATGAACATTTTCTCTAGGTGCTGGCTTCCAATGGAGGCATCAACCAGACGTATTGCCTTGACCAGTGGTGTACCACCAATGAAGCAGACCAAGCAGCCGCTATGGGGCCTATGAGTCGGTAGGGTCTCGATACCATGCCCCCTGCTTGGCATCGCATTTCCAACTGCATAGGCATCTTGGATGAGGATACAGTGGAACTCAATGTTGAAAGAGGGAGTGCCCACTTCCACCTCCATCATTCTCGTTCATCATCTTAGACATCTCAGTGTAGCCGGCACAATGACGTCACCACAGCAAGTGTGGTCAGGCACCACTGAGTACTGCGCCCATGCTGGGTGAGTGCAAACAGGTAATCCTAAAGGCTGGAATAGGGTGTATACGCACAGACACATAGTGACCAGGTCACACACACACCCTAGAGGGGACCCTTGGGGAGACCCAAGAGGGGGCGTGGCCTCCACATCTCAGCTAGTGGTGAGGGGAGGGGCTGGAAGCTAGGGTGGCAGTGGCAGACAGAAACAGGAGTAGGAGAGGAGCAAGCTGAGTCTGAAGCGGGGAGCGCAGAGAGAAGGAGCGGGCAGGCGCATGGACCCGCTAGTCAGACCCTGTCCGTGAAGTAACCGTTAGCAAGGAAGAATGGTTGCCACAGAGTCAGCATGAAAGACACCTGAAGAGAGAGGACAGGCAGTTGAGTACGGGGACTCCTGGTAATCAGGCACGAACGGGGAACAGGTCCCTAGAGCCAGACATCCATATAGTGGTCTGCTAAACCTGCCAGTGGGGTGGACAACAAGTCCCACACCAACCAACACAGAGTCCAAGCATCAGCAGCAACAAGGGGGCCCATAAGGAGGGTCTAGCTTGGAGCCATCTTCCTTGGTCCACGCTGCCAGCAAACGGGCCAGAAAGGGGAGAAAAGGCAGTTGCGACTTCCCTGGATGAATCCCTTGGTACTTTAAGTCAGGGGTTGTCCGAAACAAGAAGTGCCAGGAAGGCGAGTTAGCGGTTACCCTTATACCAGCCTGCAGGATACCTGGTTCCACCTGGTGTATATCAGTATTGCCCGGGTTACCTCACAAAACCAGCAGAACGTGAGTAAACAAGTTGAAAGACACTTTGGACTGAGACTGAGTTCTTCTGCGACCTGTTGTTCTACACACATACACCCGAGCCGCTGGGGCCAGCCTCACTCTCGGGAGGCCACACCACCCGACTGCAGATTCCATCAGCCCTAGACGCTCGTTAAACTGCAGTGGCGGTCACCCATATCCCTGACCGCAAACCGAGAGTGGCGTCACGACTCAGAAGTAAATAACCTGACATACCTGTTGCAAGAGAAGATCCCAAAGAGCTGTCCCTGCGGCGTCCCCGGAGGTGAAGCAGTGTCCCGGAGGTGACCGCCGCAGCGCTGGGGTGACTCACAAGTCACTGTTCCAAGATGTGCAGAGCTGCAGAGAGACTGGCGCTGCGGGGAAACAAGGAGTGAGTATTTATTTATTTTTTTAAATCAGTGAGTACACAGGTGGCCATAATACTATATGAATAACTATGGGTTGCATTATACTATTTGGAGGACTAAGGGATGCACTATACTATATGGAGTCCTAAGTGATGTGGTGCATTATACTATATGGAGGACTTTGCGAGGGGGGGTACAGTTCAGGGTCATACAGTGTTGGGGTCACCATACTTTGCTGGGGTAGTTGAGGGGGTTCAGTACGGTCATCATACTGTTTTTGTGGAGGGTACTGTGGAGGAATTCACTGTAGGGTATCATACAGTGTTTTGGTGGCACTTTTGTAGACATCATACTTTATGGGTGCAATGAAAGGGGAGTCTAGAGACTTTGATAGGAGAAAAATTACTCTGTAAGGGCTGCAAAGTTGTGAGATATGCTTTTATGTGACCAAGTACAAGCACATACATTTTTTGGGAGTGGGGGGGGGCAGAACTTCTCCTATGGAGCCCCATGATATCTATGTATGCCCCTGACCTTGACCAGGGTTATTTAGAAACAAATTTAGAGATAAATCCATTATAAAGCAAGTTGAGGGGTGTGGAATGGGCTCTGGCACTGGAAACGGATCATAACATAAGAGAGTAGGCCAAGCAAAAAATGCACTCAGTTAACATCTTAGATTGTCTGCGAGAGAACATCACCATCTGCTGGTCAGAAAGGGTGATCAGGAACTAAAAGGTAAAGTGTGTGTTGCCTCAAGGAAAGAGATTGGAAGAGACATCATGTCAGGTGACAGTTGTGGTATAGTTATTAATTACAAAAGCCCTGGATGGCAGAGAAGTTGGCACCTGAACCTATAGCAGGACAGACGTGTGAATGATGGAGTGCACTTACAACCAGGTGAAGACCACCGTGATACCCTATTCACGTATAGATCCCCATAATAACCGACCCAGGAGAAAACCCCCTTAACCACCTAGTCAAGAGAAGACCACCATGATACCTTATCCAGGAGAAGACTAGTGATGAGCGAGTATGCTTGTTACTACTCGGTACTCGCACGAGTATCACTGTACTCGGGCTACTCGGCGGGGACCGAGTAATCTCGCGATACTCGTGCTGTACTCGTGGTCTTCATCCCAGCATGTTGGCGCTCTTTTGAGAGCCAGCCCTCATGCAGGGATTGGCTGGCAGACCACTGCAATGCCACAGCCCTGTTAGTTGTGGAATTGCAGTGATTGGCCGGCCTGCACAGCGTGACCGAGCCTTTATACCGGCGGGCGCGCTGTGCTCTGCTCACAGCCATCCAGACAGTGAGTGCAGGGAGAGTGTTGCTGCTTCAGGGAAAGGTTTGCGGCCCTTTATAGTTAGTTCCGGAGCAGGGCTGCAAACAGTGTGACAGAAGTCCTTCTTAGGACTATTATAGTTGTATACAGGCAGGCAGGGTATAGCCAGGTCGGAGTACAGTAGCAGAGTCCTTCTCAGGACTATTGTTGCTGTATACAGGCAGGGTATAGCCAGGTCGGAATACAGGCTAGTGACCAGAAGAGTCCTTGTCAGGACTATTGTAGCAGTATACAGGCAGGCAGGCAGGCAGGGTATATAACCATTCCTAGTGGTGACCGTATACCAGCCTTCATCATATCTGGGGCTGGTGTACACAGTCTAAACCAGTCCAGATAGTGTCAGACTTCTCAGTAATTGTCGCTCCTAAAAACCTGTTAGGTTCTTAGTGCGTCCGTGCTTGCATTTAAAAACCGCACGTGTGTGCCTGTCGGTGGCAGCGTACAGGTGCACTTGTGTGTGTTTTTCACAAACTAATATATAACGCACAAGTCTAGTGAATACACGTCAGCACAGCATTGCAAAATGCGCAAGGGCGTTGGCAAGGAACAAGGAAGTGGACGTGATGGTGGTGCAGGCAGAGGCCGAGGTCGTGGGCAAGCTCTAATTTCGCCACAACAAAGGGCCACATCTAGTCGCTCGCACGTCCTGTCCCAAATTCTTGGGGACCACAGCAGTACACCGCTCTTGAACCAAGACCAGTGTCAACAGGTTGTTAGTTGGATAGCGGATAATGCTTCCAGTCAGATTGGCACCACCACAAACACTCTGTCTTCCACACGGTCAAGTGTCAGTAGCCGTGATACTGCACCGCACATTTCAGAACCTGATCCTCCTTCCTACCACAAGGCTGAGTACACGTCTTCGGACATTACTGATCCCACACTTGGACACTCGGAAGAGCTGTTCACATTTCCATTCGCACATTCTGGCCTCTCGCCAGCTCCTGTTGAAGTGGGTCATGAGGAGATCGTATGTACAGATGCCCAAATATTTGAGCAGCCACGTTCTCACGAAGTTGGCAACGTGTCTCAACAAGGGGTGGACGATGATGAGACACAATTGTCAGGAAGTCAGGAGGAGGAGCAGGGTGCGGAAGAGGAAGACGACGTGGTGGAAGATCCAGTAACTGACCCAACCTGGCAGGAGGATATGCAGAGCGAGGACAGCAGTGCACAGGGGGAGGGAGGCGTAGCATCCCAACAGGCAGTAAGAAGCAGGGTGGTGGCTCCAGGCAGAAGTCAGGCAACCGTTCCCCGGAACAACAACACGACACAAGGTGCCTGTACAAATGTTAGGTCTTCCCGAGTCTGGCAGTTTTTTAAGTTGGCTCCAGATGATTCTAAAAAGGCCATTTGCAACACCTGCCGTGCCAGCATCAGCAGGGGTACCAAAACTAGCAGCCTGACCACCACCAGCATGATCAGGCACATGTCAGCCAAGCACCCGACTTTGTGGGAAGTACAACAGAGTCGAGGAGCAGTGCTTGCTGATGTCACTGCTACGTCTTCGCTTGTTGTGCATGCGAGCCAATCCCCTGTCCATGCTGCCTGCGAACAAGCCTCCTCCGGTCCTGCACCTGCAGTTGCCTATGCAGAAATAACACCATCATCAAGCACGTCCTTGTCCCAGCGCAGCGTTCAGTTATCCATTCAGCAAACCTTTGAACGCAGGCGCAAATACACTGCCAACGCCCCACATGCCACAGTTCTAAATGCTAACATTTCGCGACTGCTTGCGCTGGAAATGTTGCCTTTTAGGCTGGTGGAGACAGAAGCATTCCGCGTCCTGATGGCGGCAGCTGTCCCACGTTACTCGGTCCCCAGCCGCCACTATTTCTCCCGGTGTGCCGTCCCCGCGTTGCATAACCACATGTCACAAAACATCACACGTGCCCTGAACAACGCTGTTTCACCCAAAGTCCACCTAACCACAGACACGTGGACAAGTGCTTGTGGGCAAGGCCGCTACATCTCGTTGATGGTACACTGGGTTAATATTGTGGAAGCTGGGACCCAGTCTGAGCGAGGGACGGAACACGTCCTTCCCACACCAAGGTTTGCAGGTCCTACCTCAGTCAGGGTTTCACCCACACTCTACAGCTCCGGAATGTCATGCTTTTCAGCCTCCTCCTCCTCCTGCGCATCCTCATCCACTTTACCCTCCACACCAGTCCCAAGCTGGAAGCACTGCAGCACTGCCTCGGCGAAGCGGCAACAGGCTGTGCTGAAGCTAATCTGCATAGGTGACAAACCCCACAATGCAGAAGAGGTGTGGACAGCTCTGAAACAGCAGGCAGATCACTGGCTCACACCTCTGAACCTAAAGCCAGGAAAGGTCGTGTGTGACAATGGCCGGAACCTGGTGGCGGCTTTGAGGCGAGGCCAGCTGACACATGTTCCATGCGTGGCCCATGTGCTCAACCTCGTGGTTCAGCGGTTTCTAAAGTACAGCCGAGAGAGGCACAAGTCCAATCCGCCAGAGGTAGGGGAACAGTCTTTAAGATGTGGGACAGTTTTCTCAGCCCCTCAGGTACCACAGCCCCTGAGGTGCGGGGTAGTGCCACAAGAAATCCTAAGTTTGCCCAGATGCTCAAGGAGTACCTTGCAGATCGAACAACTGTACTCCGACATTCCTCTGTGCCTTACAATTATTGGGTATCCAAGGTGGACACGTGGCATGAATTGGCTCTCCACGCCTTGGAAGTCCTGGCCTGCCCTGCCGCTAGCGTTTTGTCAGAGCGTGTTTTTAGTGCCGCAGGTGGAATCATTACAGAGAAACGCACCCGCCTGTCAACTGAAAATGCTGACAGGCTGACTCTGATCAAGATGAACAAGGGTTGGATTGGGCCAGACTTCACCACACCACCAGCAAATGAGAGCGGAATTTAAAGTTTGCCATGTACCTCCACTCACCCATGGGTACACACTTCTGGACTTTGGATAATCGCTTGACTGCTCCTCCTTCTCCTCATGCGCCACCATGATGACCGTTACAATAGTTAGGCCTTTGTTTCAGGTATACCCCCAGTGGTAAATTTTTTCGCCCATTCTTTCAGAATGGACATTACAACGACAGGAGACCCGCTCCTTTGCAATGGGAACAATGTTTTGAGGCCCTCATGCACGTCTCTATCCAGGGACAACGTGGAGCCTCCCAATTTTTGGCTGCCCTGCCAAAGGGCTATACTACAATACACCCACTTCCTTACAATGGGCACTTCAGGTTTACAGGCCCTCATGCACGTCTCTATCCAGGGACAATGTGGAGCCTCCCAATTTTTGGCTGCCCTGCCAAAGGGCTATACTACAATACACCCACTTCCTGACAATGGACACTTCAGGTTTACAGGCCATCATGCACGTCTCTATCCAGGGACAACGTGGAGCCTCCCAATTTTTGGCTGCCCTGCCAAAGGGCTATACTACAATACACCCACTTCCTGACAATGGACACTTCAGGTTTACAGGCCCTCATGCACGTCTCTATCCAGGGACAACGTGGAGCCTCCCAATTTTTGGCTGCCCTGCCTAAGGGCTATACTACAATACACCCACTTCCTTACAATGGGCACTTCAGGATTACAGGCCCTCATGCACGTCTCTATCCAGGGACAACGTGGAGCCTCCCAATTTTTGGCTGCCCTGCCAAAGGGCTATACTACAATACACCCACTTCCTTACAATGGGCACTTCAGGTTTACAGGCCCTCATGCACGTCTCTATCCAGGGACAACGTGGAGCCTCCCAATTTTTGGCTGCCCTGCCAAAGGGCTATACTACAATAGACCCACTTCCTTACAATAGGCACTTCAGGTTTACAGGCCCTCATGCACGTCTCTATCCAGGAACAACGTGGAGCCTCCCAATTTTTGGCTGCCCTGCCAAAGGGCTATACTACAATACACCCACTTCCTTACAATGGGCACTTCAGGTTTACAGGCCCTCATGCACGTCTCTATCCAGGGACAACGTGGAGCCTCCCAATTTTTGGCTGTCCTGCCAAAGGGCTATACTACAATAGACCCACTTCCTTACAATAGGCACTTCAGGTTTACAGGCCCTCATGCACGTCTGTATGCAGGGGCATTGGTGAACCTCACAATTTTGGACTGCCCTGGCAAAGGAAAATACTACAAAGACTCACTTCCTCAAAATGGGCACATTAGACTCAAGAGGCCTTCATGTACGTCTCTTCTCAGGGACATCGGAGTGCCACACAATGTTTTACGTAAAATCTTTCATGTATTAATCTCAAAAAGTAACATACACCAGCTCTATCTCACTATTGGGTATGTGCCCTTAACATTTCTGCCATGAAAATTCATTTTGGTGTCATTTTGGAAGGTTTTCTGGTGAGTCCGTAAAAATGGCGTAAAACGCGGACAAAATTGTTCACATCTGTGACTTTCTTTTCATAAATGCTTCAAGGGGTCTTCCCCATGCTGTTACCATGTCATTTGAGCACTCTTCTGAGACTTTTGTGACATTTTTAGGGTTTCTACATGCTGCCGGGGGTCATTTCATAAAAATACTCGGGTCTCCCATAGGATAACATTGGGCTCGGTGCTCGGGCCGAGTACACGAGTATCTTGGGATGCTCGGCCCGAGCCTCGAGCACCCGAGCTTTTTAGTACTCGCTCATCACTAGAGAAGACCCTTCTGATACCCTATCCAAGAGAAAACCTCAGTGAGCTTGCCCACTGCTTCCTGTCCAGGGGTTGGTACTGAGTGGGGACTGGGGCCATGCTGCAGTCAACGAAGGCCGCAAATGCACTGAGGGAAGTTACTCACTAAATCGGACTTGCGGATTTGGTTAAGTTGTTACCCCCTTTGGGGCCTGTGTGCTGTTTTGTACATTACTTAAATAATTGGTGACAGTGACAAAAAGAGGTGTGACACTGATGCTACACTGACAGTGAGATTAGGAATAAAATAATGTTGATATTACATTTTATCTAGATAAATAGTAAATAAATAGTGAATAATATTGTGTATTTACCTTGTATATCTGCATTGTTGAATCTCCTATTGTAGTATTATCTGTTTTAATTATCACCATCTGTACCCTCTGTGACGAATGGACACTCACTGCCTAGCATGGGTTAACTTTCTTAAAATTCAGCCAGACATGAAGACAGTTTGATTATAGATGGGGGAAAATTCCTCATTGTTCTACAAGACTTTTGGGAGTTTATTATTGAAGTTTTTGTTGACTCATGTAATTGTTTTGGCCACTGAAGGCCAGACACCCAGATAAGTCAATTATGCGAACTTCCCATTGTATTACTAAGTGAATTTCTAGATGTGATGTAACTTACCAGTCTCACCCTTGTCTCTGGATATTTGAATACACCTTGAAATTCATCCAATAAGAGAAGCAACCTTGTACAACCAATCGTGAAGACCCCAATGGTCTGAATGGAGAGCTCAGGGGTATAAGAAGGACTGTCCATTGCCCAGAGAGACTCTTGCTACATGCTACCAATCTAGGACCTGCGGATCCGATTGGCAAGCCTGGATTATAACACTATATGGACTTCAGCACTGAATGCAAGGATTCGGCTTTGATATCAAGGACTACGTAAGGAAGAAAGCCAGGTTGGGACAATTTGGTCACCTGGCTACAGACTTTGCGGACCTCTGCCAGCTTCCTAAATCTGGCGTTATTCCAGTCTCGGTGAGTGCCCGCCAAAAGCAGGGTTCTGCTGGATTGGAGTAAGTAGCCCTGGAAGCTCTGAAGCACGGACATTCTAATCCCTGGTGAGCCAGCGGAAGGGTGAGACTCTGTTGCCTGTTACATTTGTGTGTTTTGCTGGTTATGTGTTATGTGCGGTTAATTGTTTGGGGATCCAATAAAGTCTAATTATTGTGGTTCCCTCACCCTGTGTTGTCTGAGTAGTGTTCCGCCCACGGTTAAGGAGGCCGGCGTTCAGTTGGGATGAGCCCTGGGCCACGCTGTCTTTCTAAAGGCGGCTGGACCAGCGGACGAGAGCACCCACTGACCTCGTGTCTCGACACCCTCTACTGATCTTATACTCAAGGCACTATCCCTCTGTGTAAAATAAAATCCTGCTATTCAGGTTTTCACTGAGTCGTCCTTTTATGCGCCTTTGCATCTCTGTAACCTGTTTACACACACGACAGGTACCAGTCCTTTTGCACCACTGGCATCAGCGATTGTCGCTAGCTCAGGTTGCTTCTGTTAACCCCTTAAATACAACTATCAATCACAGACAGCAGCGTTTAAAGGGAACCTTTCACCAGATTTGGCAACTATAAGCTGCGGCCACCACCAGTGGGCCCTAATATACAGTATTCTAGAATACTGTATATAACCGCCCAGGCCACTGAGTAGAACGTAAAAAAAACTTCCCTTGTTAGAACTAAAAAAAAAAAAAAAAAAGACAAAAAAAGTTTTAAAGACTATAATAAAAAAAGTCTTCCCAACTTAAATACAAATGGCAGATTTATCATTGCCAAATCCTTAAATGTCAAATCTAATATATATATATATATATATATATATTTATATGTACTATGGTTCAAAAGTTTGGGGTCACCCAGACAAGTCTCTTTTCAGCATGGTCAAAACTCACTGGAGCTGTTTACACCTTTTATGATGGTTAGTTGAGATTTGGGGGCCAAGATACTGTATGTGGGAGGATACACAGGCCATTATACTATGTGAGGAGCTATCATACTGTGGGGACTATGATACTGTATGTTATACACACCATACTCTGTGGGAAATCATATTGTGTGAGGTCTGTGCAGGATTATATTATGTGGGTGGCTGTGGGGCCATAACACTGCATGTGAGTGGATGTAGAGGCAATGATACTGTGTATGTGTGGGATGTATGGGCATAATAATGTGTGGTGGGTATTTCAGGGGCATCAGTATACTGATATATGGGTCAAAATCTATCTCATGCACTGGTCATGGTCTTCCTCAGGCACTGGTCACGTTCTTCACCTGTAAGCCCACTCCACACTCACACGACCATCCTGCTACATGTTTAGCCACCAAATCTGCACCTGCTCTTCTTTCCTATGCTTTTATAATTAATAACTGTGCCCCAGCTGTCACCTAACCAGGTGTTTCTTCTTCTCTGCTCCCTAGGGGACTTATACTTTGCTCTTTGGTTCCTACTGTTGTCATTGTTTTCACTTCCCCTAGTCTTTCCAACTTTGGTCAGCAGATGGCAGCGTTTACTTGCAGACACTCAGTTTAAAGGGAACCTGTCACCAGGTTTTTTCCTTATAAGCTGCAGCCACCACCAGTGGGCTCTCATATACAGCATTCCAGAATAATGTATATAAAAGCCCAGGCCGCTCTGTATAATGTAAAAAGTAACTTTATAATGCTAATCTAGGGGGTGGCCCGGTCCGATGGGTGTGCTGGTCTCAGTCTGGCACCTCCTCCATCTTGTCCAATTGCTGTCCTCCTTCTACTGAAGCCCGTGTGGATGACGCGTCCTACATCATTCATACAGGCCACTGCTGAGGGCAGATCAAAGTACTGTAATGCACAGGGGTGAGGAATGTTCAAAAACCGCTTGTGCATGCATACTCGAACACTTTGATCTGTTCTGCTGAGGGTAGATCAAAGTGTGCCTGCGCAGGATCACAATGGAAAATATCATGGTCATGTTTCTGATCACAATTTTACCTTTCTATAAAGATGAAACATGGCATGGATAATAGTATCCATCTAACCAATATTAATTTGGATAGAAAAAAGAGAACCAGAAGATGAAGTACAAAAAAAAACAATCAAATTGTATGAAAATTATATATTTTTTATTTTTACTAAGCGATACAAAATGCATTGAAATTATATATTAAATCAAAATTACATAGATGAAGAGAAAACGGATGGGTAGAGAGAGGTGGGGCACCCTAATAAAGTTGAAGAATTACAGAATTGCTATACTATGTATCAAGCATAAATATCATATGCAACCCCTGCAAATAAAGGACAACCCATATGCAAGTGACCTCAAAATAAAATTTCCACTAAATAGATGGACATCTACATACCATCCTTGTACATATGACTGGATATGCTCAGTAGTGCATGAAGTCTAAACCTTATAGGAACAAGGATGATGGAAAAGGAGGGGGGGGGGTCACTTCAGAGGTATAAAATCTATATAATTCATAACCTGGAGATCCATAGAGGATGCATCCAATAAAGTGCATAGTGCAAATGAGTATTACCTCTACAGTTGGGAGTCAGATGAGAAACAGGGGGAAGCCCCCAACGATTGTTTTGCTTAAATAGAAGCTTTTTCCCAGGGGTGATGAATATTAATTTGGGGCTGATGCGTGGATTGTACAATCATATAATAATATGCCTGTTCTTCCCCTTGGAATCGTAAAGCTGAAAATGTATCTCCCATAAATATTGGATTGATTCAAACCCTAAAGGTACCTTCACACATAACGACTTACCTGCGATCCCAAAAACGATGCGACCTGATAGGGATCGCAGGTAAGTCGCTGGGAGGTCGCAGGTGAGATGTCACACAGTGAGATCTTACCAGCGATGCAGAACAATACAGATCGCAGTAGTGGCCTGTATAACGATCTCAGCAGTCACTGTGACCCTGTCACACAGTGTCAAACACAGCGATGTGTCCTGCCCAGCAGGACATCACCTTTGAAGAAAATGACCTGGACCATTCTGCAACGACTAGAGATCTCACAGCAGGGGCCTGATCGCTGGTAAGTGTCACACATAACGAGATCGCTAACGGGATCGCAACTGCGTCACCAAAACGGTGACTCAGCTGCGATCTCGCTAGCGATCTCGTTATGTGTGACAGTACCTTAATAGTCATCACTGACCACCAGCCAGAAAAAAGTCTACAATTCTGCAGACATCAGAGGAAGCTGTTTCTTTTGAAGTGTACTTCTTCACCTCTGAATATACTGACCCCAGACGTTGTGTCTGTTTCCCAGCATGTAACCGGTTGAATTACCTGTCCACACCAGGGTGTCCTAGCTGAGCAGGTCCCAGATGTAGTGTTAGCATTTTTCATACTTTCTTAGTTATAATTAGTTTCTCCTTTCCTTAGCTATAATTAATCCCATATGTTCAATGTGGGGGTGGATATGTCCTCATTTTCAGAGACAAAAGAGATGCCTATATATTTTACAATTTCTCTATGAAAATTTATTTAAAAAAAAATAAATTTGCTAGAAAATAAGATATTATTCATCCTAAATGAAGAAACAAAAAAATATGCGCAGAACATCCCAGTTACAGTAGCTTCTCTGAGGATAACCACTTTGTATGGTGATTGTTCCCGGTTGCTAAAGAAACCAAATGTTATGCAAAGTGCGTTGTTTATTGCGAAAAATATCTGCCTTTTCCTCCGCATCTATCAAGTGTAAGGGTTTTTATGAAAATAGAGCACTTAGAAGGTGTTATTAATTCTAAACTTCATACAGAAGAACAGAAGACAATTTCATCAACCGCATCTGCCGTCGGGAGACTATAAAAAGTAAAATATAGAACAAAACCATTGTGTTTCATTTGTCTCCATCGTTAAATGTGTTAAGTAAGAAGTCTACTGCCTACAAGTCATCAGAACCCAGGCGCAGGTGGCATGATGACGTCAGTCCATGACGCCACCTTTGCCGGATAGCTCTGTGTACTGGAGAGAGAGGGACTCCATTACTCAAGCATAAACTGCAATTTTTTTCCGGAGAGTGGCACAAGGTAGCATTTTAGCCACTTATGAAATATCATTACTTTTAAATGATTCACTAACAGGGCATTAATACTTGCTAAGGGGCCACAATCCTTCCCTTGCTCTAAGCACTGGCCTTTTACTCAATGTTACTACCTATGTATAACAAGTAGGAACTGCACAAATCATCTAAAATCATCCAGCAACTGTAGAGTTAAGCCTGTGTAATGCCCCTGCAGCCGGGTCGCTACAGGGTATTAAATATTACCACCATTTTTCCCGGGCAGGAGGAGTGGAGTCCACACACAACACACTGGCAGGAAAGAGTTAACAACTTTTCAGCAGTAGTTTGATCCTCATGACTCGTCCTGTCTCCTAAATGAGCAGGTGTGCAGGTCCCCATGACAACCTGAGGGGAGGGGGGCCTGAATGAGGAGTGAGTACAGTGCAGAGCAAACAGAAAGTTTAGAAGAACGACAGAGGCTGTGATAGAGTACAGATCTCAGGGGAGCAGCTCCTGCTGAGGAGATGCCATGAGACCAGGGCTGACAACATCTAGAGGAAGGGGATGGAGCCGGACACTGGGGATCTTTGAGAATGTTGTACCTGGTGGTGGTCCTAGACTGCGCTACCGGGCAAGAGAGAGAGACAGAATGGCGGCGAGGCCCCAAGATGCTCTATGCTGCGGGGACGGCACTAACGCACACTAAAGAGAGAGACCCCCAGAACACCTCACCGGACCCTTCCTCCTACCTGCCCGGAAACAACCAGAGGCTAGAAGCGACGAGAACCAGCACCCGGGTGCGATCTGGAACGGACTGTAAATAAAGAGAAACTGGAACCCGCACTCCGTGACTGGTGTGAGTAATGCTACCGCCCTGTGCCCCCGGTGTCCCTGAGGACTGTTGCCCTGGGTCTTACTAACCTCCCGGGGCTCCCCCGCTCCACCCGTGGGGAGCGATTCCACCTGGCTGCCTGTAACACCTGCCCCGGAGAGAGACTGCGCATCGGTGGCTGAACACCTGGCCGCATACCACGGGTGGCGCTGCTAGCACCCCGTCCCCGTCCCATACCGTTTCCTGGGGGAGAGCTGCGGCAGAGGAGGCCGAGACCTCAGTGGCCGCTGCGACCAATGGCGTGCTCCCCAGTAACCCCGTCACCCTCCTTTCTTCCCCCTTGTCACACCGGATTGACTGTCGGACTTTCCCTTTATTGAAACCCGCCGGGGTCACGGAAGCCGGGTCGGGCCACTCACAGCCTGACCCCGAATACCACCGGCACGGTGACCGTGCCACCCCCTGCAGGCCCCGGCGCGGGTGTTTCACCTGCAGCAGGAGGCACAAAGTAGCAGTGTCCCAGGTGATGCTCGGAAGCAGGGAGTGTGTATTTGCCTTTGAAAAAGGAATGGAGTGTCTGTTTGTCTCTCTGCAAAGAAGAAAGAGCAGTGCTCAGAAAAGTGTAGTGTATGTATCATGAGAAAAGTGACACTACAGAGATCTGCCAGTTCAGGACAGAGACTGCCAGGAATGGAGAACAGCTCAGGATAGTTCAAAAGCACACTGTTGTGCAGCAGAAGGATAGAGAAAAGTGAGCAGCACAAGATTCATCCTCCCCCTACCTCACTGCAATGATAAGGTACAGTGTTCTGCTCTGTGTACATACACTGTGTAAAGAGAAAGAAAATGTGAAAGGAGAGAAGATAATCTGTGAACAGGCTGTCATATATGTTACTCTGGAAGCCCTGTATGAAGATTATTAAAGCCTTCAATCTACTATTGTCTGGATCATTGTTATACAGTCAGGGCCAGAAATATTTGGACAGTGACACAAGTTTTGTTATTTTAGCTGTTTACAAAAACATGTTCAGAAATACAATTATATATATAATATGGGCTGAAAGTGCACACTCCCAGCTGCAATATGAGCGTTTTCACATCCAAATCGGAGAAAGGGTTTAGGAATCATAGCTCTGTAATGCATAGCCTCCTCTTTTTCAAGGGACCAAAAGTAATTGGACAAGGGACTCTAAGGGGCACTTTGCACACTGCGACATCGCAGGCCGATGCTGCGATGCCGAGTGCGATAGTCCCCGCCCCCGTCGCAGCAGCGATATGTGGTGATAGCTGGCGTAGCGAAAATTATCGCTACGCCAGCTTCACACACACACTCACCTGCCGTGCGACGTCCCTGTGGCCGGCGACCCGCCTCCTTGTTAAGGGGGCGGGTCGTGCGGCGTCACTGCGACGTCACACGGCAGGCGGCCAATCGGAGCGGAGGGGCGGAGATGAGCAGGATGTAAACATCCTGCCCACCTCCTTCCTTCCGCATAACCTACGGAAGCCGCGGTGACGCCGGTAGGAGATGTTCCTCGCTCCTGCGGCTTCACACACAGCGATGTGTGCTGCCGCAGGAGCGAGAAACAACATCGGACCGTCGCGTCAGCGTAATTATGAATTACGCCGACGCTGCACCGATGATACGTTTACGACGCTTTTGCGCTCGTTAATCGTATCATCTAGGCTTTACACACTGCGATGTCGCATGCGATGCCGGATGTGCGTCACTTTCAATTTGACCCCACCGGCATCGCACCTGCGATGTCGCAGTGTGCAAAGTGCCCCTAAGGGCTGCAATTAACTCTGAAGGCGTCTCCCTCGTTAACCTGTAATCAATGAAGTAGTTAAAAGGTCTGGGGTTGATTACAAGTGTGTGGTTTTGCATTTGGAAGCTGTTGCTGTGACCAGACAACATGCGGTCTAAGGAACTCTCAATTGAGGTGAAGCAGAACATCCTGAGGCTGAAAAAAAAGAAAAAATCCATCAGAGAGATAGCAGACATGCTTGGAGTAGCAAAATCAACAGTCCGGTACATTCTGAGAAAAAAGGAATTGACTGGTGAGCTTGGGAACTCAAAAAGGCCTGGGATCCACGGATGACAACAGTTGTTGATGATCGCCGCATACTTTCTTTGGTGAAGAAGAACCCGTTCACAACATCAACTGAAGTCCAGAACACTCTCAGTGAAGTAGGTGTATCTGTCTCTAAGTCAACAGTAAAGAGAAGACTCCATGAAAGTAAATACAAAGGGTTCACATCTAGATGCAAACCATTCATCAATTCCAAAAATAGACAGGCCAGAGTTAAATTTGCTGAAAAACACCTCATGAAGCCAGCTCAGTTCTGGAAAAGTATTCTATGGACAGATGAGACAAAGATCAACCTGTACCAGAATGATGGGAAGAAAAAAGTTTGAAGAAGAAAGGGAACGGCACATGATCCAAGGCACACCACATCCTCTGTAAAACATGGTGGAGGCAACGTGATGGCATGGGCATGCATGGCTTTCAATGGCACTGGGTCACTTGTGTTTATTGATGACATAACAGCAGACAAGAGTAGCCGGATGAATTCTGAAGTGTACAGGGATATACTTTCAGCCCAGATTCAGCCAAATGCCGCAAAGTTGATCGGACGGCGCTTCATAGTACAGATGGACAATGACCCCAAGCATACAGCCAAAGCTACCCAGGAGTTCATGAGTGCAAAAAAGTGGAACATTCTGCAATGGCCAAGTCAATCACCAGATCTTAACCCAATTGAGCATGCATTTCACTTGCTCAAATCCAGACTTAAGACGGAAAGACCCACAAACAAGCAAGACCTGAAGGCTGCGGCTGTAAAGGCCTGGCAAAGCATTAAGAAGGAGGAAACCCAGCGTTTGGTGATGTTCATGGGTTCCAGACTTAAGGCAGTGATTGCCTCCAAAGGATTCGCAACAAAATATTGAAAATAAAAATATTTTGTTTGGGTTTGGTTTATTTGTCCAATTACTTTTGACCTCCTAAAATGTGGAGTGTTTGTAAAGAAATGTGTACAATTCCTACAATTTCTTTCAGATATTTTTGTTCAAACCTTCAAATTAAACGTTACAATCTGCACTTGAATTCTGTTGTAGAGGTTTCATTTCAAATCCAATGTGGTGGCATGCAGAGCCCAACTCGCGAAAATTGTGTCACTGTCCAAAGATTTCTGGACCTAACTGTATATCTGTGTGTTTGCTGGAAACTGTTACATTACCTCATGTATAGAAGATGCTGATTAAGTGTGCCCTGATTTAATCCTCCAAATTTCAAAGAACTCATGTTTACTTTGCCCAACCTCCTTATACAGAGTGGCAGACATACAACATATGCCACAGCCAGTTTGACAAAAAGTTCAAAGCTGCTGTAAACAGCAGCAAAACTTACCCAAGCTGACCGAATATTTTAGCACATAATATGTGTATGAGGGCCACCACAAATCTTTCCCGATTGGAGGGTGTGGAGGAGGATCAGGCAAGTTAAATGTCTGTCCACTGTCATATTCTCACCTTTTGTCAGCTTCATTTTTTACCGATGCCACTCCAGTCTGGTGGCCACATCTTGTGACTCTAACGTCTGGGTGGCCGGAAGTCAGAAGTTACATCACAATCTCCCAATATATCTCTATGAGAGCAAGAACAATGCTCTCATAGACTTGTATTGAGGCTCTAATAGACTTGTATTGAGTTGTGACCTCTGGCACGCTCCAGCAAACACTGGAGCTGCAGGTATTTCACAAATTACACGAGACCGACTTGAGTGATGCTAGAAATAGATGAAGCTGCTGAGCGTGAGTATATGACAATGGTCAGGGGACTTTGATTTAAAACACCACTCCAGCAGTGCAATAAAAAAAACAAACAAACACTGGAGTGGTGCTTTAACCAGGTCTGAAAGTCATATGTATATGGTGGCTCCTAAACTTCTCCCAACAAATTACAAGAAGGATATGGCAAGCTGAATTCCCACACCCCAAGATTTTTGGTTTTCATAGCTGGAAGACAGAGGTGTGTGGCAGATTCTTCCTTACTCTTTAATGAAAACATGTGTATTCTACAAACTCAAAGGTTCAGGTGTATGGGGGAGATAAGAGAAAGAGATTTTGGCAAAATAAACATTTAGACAACATTTTAAGGAGGACCTGTTATTCTGTCAATAGTCGCTAGCTCTTGCTCTTATCTCCACTGATTATTCCATTTTTTTGCTTGTTTATTTTTTATTTAAATCCGCCATATGGTCTATGAGATATCAGCCTTTATATTTGGTGTGAATTTCTATGTTATTAAGAGGCAGTGGCTTACAGGATCCTCTAGGGCGGGTCTTTAGGCTGCTCTGCATTATTATCCTCTGACCACCACTCCCTTAGTAAAGATAGCAAACTTCAATATTAAATAAAAAGGTTGATATCTCTAGTCTGGAAACAGATGGCAGATTTAAAAAAAGAACAAGAAAAAAAGAATACTCAGGGGACCAGTGGGAATAAAAGATGGGCAAAAACTTTTGTCAGGTCCGCTTTATAAAATGGAAAGTTTACCCCACAAGGACAAGTCTCTTGTAAAAAAGCAATTATAAAGATCCAAAAGTAGAGGCAAAGGGACATAGATCTACCTAAAGGAAGGAACTTAGATCCAGGCAGAACAGATCCAAAGCAGAGCCATGGGCGTAGTGACCCATGGCTTTCCTTTGCAGGGCAATGTAGGGTTAATGTAGCTGGAGGAAGCAGAGTGGGCTTTTGTGGGGTCAGAAGTTTTAATGCGGTGGGTTATAACATTCAGGGGGTGGTTAGAAGGGGTTGGAATATATATATATATATATATATATATATATAGGTATAGGGGAGGAGGGGGGCTGCCATAATGGCGTGTTGGTACCAACAGAGAAGCAATGGGTAATCCTTTGGGGAAATAGGAAGGGTAGTGGTTTCTAGAATTATTTTGATTGGGTCATTCTGGCGAGCAGTGGTCAGGGGGGTTATTGGAGTTGGTGGAAATGTTTGGGTGGGGGGGTGGTACATCGGGTGGATGGTGACCACACTCCCCCAGTTATTTTGGACTGGCGGACTTTGGGGTTCTCAAGGGTGGGGACCCCTAAGAGTCGATGTTAGGGATAAGGTTTTCCAGCAACAGAGCTGCACTCAAGCTTGTGGTCGTGGCCAAGGGCCAAACGCTGGATGGTTGTTGAATAACATTTTGTTATCCATCAGGCGTTTGGGGCTCCAAGAACCTTCCTTGTGTGCAAATAGTTTTTTATTATTAATGTCAAGTTTGTTAATAAAAGGGCCAATCTGGCCAGTTTATCCAAAAAGTCGTGTTATGTGTTTATTTGTTTTTTTAAGGGAATCGGGAAGGATGGTTGAATGGAAGTTAGAGGGTGGTTGGATAAGAGGGTAAGGAAGCATCTGCAATAGGGCAGTCATAGTCATGACTTCTAATCTACGGGTATCTATGAGACTACTGCCACCACTAATGTTTTTAGGTCAAGACAAAAACCTAGAAACACTTGATGAGATTAGAAACTTCTCCCTTCGCTTTAATATTCACATTCTCCTGGAAGGTAAAGGACAAGAGTGACTTTAGCCGGGGCTCGTGTAGTCAGAGATCATGGATGGAAGAAAGAAGAGCAGAGCCAGGAAAAAAAAATCACCTTTCTTCGCAGAACCAGAAGTCCAAATGCCACAAGAAGACAAAAGTATTAAAGAGTACCATGGTAGTTAGGAAGCACTATTAGAGATTTTGTGTTGGCATCAAGAAGCTTCTGTTTACAATGCTCTTTTAGACCCTCATCAATCTATTGAAGATTTATATTGTTGAGGAGGGCCATTGGATCAAATATGTAATTAACCTTGGGAGATATTATTTCACCTTACATAGTTAGTTCATTACTTACAGCAAGATGGAATTGCAGCTGTATATTGCTCAGGCCAAAAGACTACTACTACTACTCCAGCAGGATACAGCTAAACCCCCACTAGGTGGAGGCATCACAGGTGCAGGTGGAGCCATTCACACTCACTTCCAAATACGGAGGAGGTAATGGCTGGATGGTAAAACTGCACACTAGTGGCTTTCATAGAGCACTGTTCACACTAGCAGATGCACAGTCACAAACCCGCAGCCTATTAGGTGACTCCCATACTATTAGATCAGGCGGGCTGCCAAGCCGTACCCCCACTGCGCGCTACGTAGGGACAGAAACTCTGATAGCAAGGCCTAACAAAAAGGGGACTGGCTGTATCCTGTACAAAAAAGGTTTGTGACTGTGCGTCTGCTAGTGTGAACAGTGCTCTATGCAAGCCACTAGTGTGCAGTTTTACCATCCAACCATCACCTCCTCCATATTTGGAAGTGAGTGTGAATGGCTCCACCTGCACCTGTGTTGCCTCCACCTAGTGGGGGTTTAGCTGTATCCTGCTGGAGTAGTAGTAGTAGTCTTTTGGCCTGAGCAATATACAGCTGCAATTCCATGTTGCTGTAAGTAATGATATTCTTTTTTGCTTTTTTATATTACATAGTTAGTTCAGATCATATACCAGCACAGATCTAAAAATGGCACCATTTCCTGTTCTCCACACTCTGCTTTGGTATGCAAAGAATGTCCAGATATAAGAAGACCACCCTATAAGGGAAAGACCCACTGCCCTACCTAGAGGACCAACTCACTGATGACCTCATGGATCCACCCACGATGATATCATAGACCTGCCCACCAATCAGCCCATGGACTAGCCTATTGACCAACCCACTGACCAATGGACACATCCCTGAATGCCCACTGTAGAGCTGACCACGCCCATTTTCCTAGCTTATATAAGTTACGGCTCTGTTAAAATAAATCCCTTTTGGTGCCCATTTCTGATCAAGGAGAGACTTCACATCTGACCCTTTGTGGTGTAATTCTTTCACGCATGCACTTGATCCCCACCAATTAGGTCAGGAGCAGGCAACTAGTGAACATTCTAGAGTGTTCACCCTAACAATATCCCTATAAAAAGTCTTCTTCCCAGACCGGGCATCACATATCAGATGTTCACGCATATCCTAAGTTGTTCGCCTCATACCATAATAAACCTTTTTCACAGCCTAATAAACAAAACACACAGGCCATGCTTTTTTTGCAGGTCAAATACAGAAATAATAAGAGCCAGAGTTTCTATCTCTTGCCAAAGTAGGATTAAGGACCAATGATTCCCAGTTGTTTTTTCGACTCTGCCCTATTGAGCCGCAATCTACCAGAGACAACAGCTGTCTGCTATTTGAGCGGAGTCAGCTCTTAATCCTGCAGGACGGCCATCGGAAGCCACTGGTGTGGAAATGTTACGAGCGTCCCAACAAAGCTGCTGGGCTGGCACCACGTAATATTTAAGGTGCTATTACATCCCCTCCTGTTTCCAGGCAGTGCATCTGAAGAATGCAAACTATTCATCATAGGAATCATTAAGAAGACAGGCTCCGTGCATTTCAGTAAGATGTCACCGGCCTCAGGCTACTCATTTTTGGCTGGGTTTCATGACAAATTGTAATATGTCTATTTATTGTTCAGGCAGAGACTCCCGAGCTCCAATGCACCTACCATGTGCCATTTATTATAAGGGTCTTCCGATGTGGCTGATGGGTCATTGAGCCCCTTCATGCTGCAGAGATTGAGGGCATGGGATCACCCCCTACGTGTATGCAGAAATACACAGCCTTAAAAAAAAAGTCCACCACCAAAAAAATCATACTTGGATCCAGGAGGAGAATAAAGGAAGTGGTTCACAGTTGCTTCCACCACTGCCAAAGATCTATAAGATCTTAAAATAAGAGGACCGTAAGACCCCCCAATGGACCATCAAAGCCCAAACTGTGCCCCAACACCCCACAACCCCGATCCCCTCCCTTCACACTTATTTCTCTTGCTTTGGCAACACTAATTGTATTTTGGTCCTGCCAATTAAACATATTTGAATTTGATTCCCGTTGTTACGGGAGGACAGCTATGTCATGTGATCTCCAGTCCAGGACATGTGCTAATGTACAGATAAGGCTCTCCTCACATCAGCGGTATTTTGCCACAAAACCGGATCCGTCACAAATGCGTTTCAGTTCCATTAATTTCCAATGGAATCGCGGCAAGATGCAGTCACATGCGGTTGAGTGCGTCATACACAACCGCGTGTGACCGCATCTGCCGCGATTCCATTGGAAATGAATGAAACTGAAACGCATTTGTGACAGATCAGATTTTGCCAGAAAATACCGCTGATGTAAGGAGAGCTTAAGAAGTATGTCTCTGATTTCTTGTGAACTAGAGGATGACAAAGTTACATAGATAATACATTTGCAAATGATAAGGAGGATGCATGATGTGGTCGACCCCAGAAGAACTGCTCTTTCCCCTATGATGATCCCAATTGTCGATCCACTGGACCAAACATTCTATAAAGAACTTTACACATTTAGATAATTATTTAGGTTGGTTACAAACAAAAAAAAAACATCCAAGACTTTTTTGAAACCATCTAACTGTGACCAACTCCTGGGCATGATCAATTAATTAAATCCCTCCATGCAGACTGCAGATTTCTACACCTACCGACCAAGGTCTACCCTCTTTTTTCTTCTGTATGTCCCGGCAGCAGGCCCCCTTGATAAAGAAAGAGGCAGCAGACTGGATATGTAGTGGGGAAAATAAGTATTTCATACAAATTTTCCCAGACCCAGACCCAGCCACGACCCATTTTCAATGCTCTTACTGAGGGAAGGAGGTTGTTGGCTAAAATCTCACAATACACCGCCCCATCCATCCTCCCTTCAATAAAGAGCAGAAGTACTGTTCCCTTTACAGAAAAGCACCCCCAAAGTATGATGTTTAAACTCCCATACTTCACAGTTGAGACAGTGTTCTTGGGGTTGTACTCATCCTACTTCTTCCTCCAAACACAAAGAGAGGAGTTAATACCAAAAAGTTCTATTTTGGGCTCATCTGACCTTCTCCCATGTCTCCATTAGATCATCCAGATGGTCATTGGTGAACTTCAAATAGACCTGGACATGTGCTGGTGTGATCAGATGGACCTTGCGTGCCCTGATGGACTTTAATCTATAGTGAGTTACTAATGGTAATCTTTGAGACTGTGGTTCCAGCACTCTTGAGGTCACTGACCAGGTTGTCCATTGTAGTTCTTGGCTGATTCCTGACCTTTCTCAGAATCATCCTTACTCCATGAGGTGAGATCTTGCATGGAGCCTCAGACTGAGTAAGATTTCAGTCATCTTGTGTTTGTTCCATTTTCTATTAATTATGCCAAGAGTTGTTGTCTTCTCACCAAGCTGCTTGCCTATTGTCCTGTAGCCCATCCAAGCCTTTTGCAGGTTTACAATTGTTTGTTGTATAAATCAAATGATATTCTGAGACTGTTGTATAGATCACATGGGGTACATTGAGATTGCAGTGGATTATGTCGGACCTGCAGGGGTGTTTTGGGGGCTAATAAACTGGTGAAAAAAGGTGTTTTTTAATTTATTTCAAATAAAGAATTTTTTTGTTTAGGTTTATTTACTTTCACTTACAGATTAGTAATGGGAAATCTCATAGACCCTCCCCATCACTAATCTAGGGCTTAGTGGCAGCTGTGATCTGATATTAACCCATTATTACCCTGATTGCCACCACACCAGTGCAATCAGGAAGATCCTGGTAAAGTGATGGGATTGTCACATCTAATGGATGTGGTAATTCCAGGCGGCTGAACGCTGCTATTTTTAGGCTGTGAGGGGCCCAATAAGCACAAATCTCCCCAGCCTAAGAATATCAGCCCCCAGATGTAGGGCTTTATCATCACTGGATATTAAATTTGGGGAGAGACCCCAGGGCAGGTTTTTTTTTTTTTAAATGATTTATTTAAATATTTTTTTTTTTAAAAAGCCACATGTGGTTCCTCTTATTTTGATACACAGCCAAGATAAGGGCATGACTGTGGACTGTAGCCTGTAGCCAGGGCCTTTATCTCTGCCGGGTATCTTAATATGGGGGGACCCTATGCCAATTTATATATTTATTTATTTTTATTGTATGATAGACCCGCAGATAGGGTCTGTGATTGCAACCAATCACAAACACCGGTGGGTGGGGAAAGCAGTACATATGCAGTGAAGTGAATGAGCATTTGCGGGAGAAGTTACAGCCGCGCCCAAGACTCGATAAGTATGAAGCTCTTGCTTCATTCTTATTTTCTTAATTTTTCCTTTTTTTTTATTTTCCGAGTTGCTGGATCCAGATGAATACCTGTGGTTATTTCCTTAGAATTCTGGGACCGGGACTGGCACTTGGGTATTTTTGAAACCGCGTGGATCCGGACTTTTATAGTCCGGGTCCGCCCATCACTACTTCTAAGCCTTCCTCAAACATATGTTAAACAGCAGTTCAGCTAAAGGCTATGTGAACTTTCAAGAAAAGATTTAGAAACTTGTGCTTGGAATATGTGATAAAGATGAGAATGTATATGTATATAATATGCTGCTTCCCTATTTTAACAAGAGTATCTGCAACTTTAAGATAATGATTTGTTTATTCAAATTTACCAAAATCATGCTGATTGATCAGGTTTCTTTATTTCCTCTCCACCAAACTATTGGTATAAAAAGGTGACCACCAATCTTCGGGAAGGCCATATTGTGCCCTGACACGTCTGTAAGTTATATTTGTCCTATCAGGAAGAGCTTGAGTGAACTTTGTGCAAACGTTTTGTCCAACTCAAAACCCACTACGCCAACATTGTTCTAACTTTTACAGTTCTCTTTCAGTATCAGAAATGAAGTTGAAAAGATTAAAATAAATGAATTACTTTTTAATCTTAATGATGTAAGGATGCGTTCTTAGTCACCAAATATATGATTTATCTACCGGGCCATTGATCTGATATGTAAATGGAAATTAAATGGCATTTATCATGCAGATAAAGAGTTTAAAAGATTACAGTCCAGTAGAAGAAAGGAAATTCATCAGGGATGCTCATGTATCACTAGAAAGTGCCTCAATAGGAGAATATTAATTACTTTAATCTTTCTGTAATGTATTCTTCTGTGAATGCCTTAAGTTAATGGTTAATGACCAGAAAAAAATTCAATACTAAAAATGAATGAATATCTAGTTAAAAAAAATCAAACTAAAATAAATAGACTTAGATCATAAGTTAAAAATTAAGCAAAATAACATCATGAAAAAGTTATCCATATACAGTGCCTTGCGAAAGCACAGGGAAGATGGTTAAAATTGATGGGAAGATGGATGGAGCCAAATACAGGACCATTCTTGAAGAAAACCTGTTGGAGTCTGGAGAAGACCTGAGACTGGGACGGAGATTTGTCTTTCAACAAGACAATGATCCCACACATAAAGCAAAGTCTACAATGGAATTGTTCACAAATAAACGTATCCAGGTGTTAGAATGGCGAAGTCACAGTCCAGACCTGAACCCAATTGAGAATCTGTGGAAAGAGCTGAAAACTGCTGATCACAAACACCTCCATCCAACCTCACTCAGCTCCAGCTGTTTACAAAGGAAGAACGGGCGAGAATTTCAGTCTCTCGATGTGCAAAACTGATAGAGACATACCCCAAGCGACTGCAGCTGTAATCGCAGCAAGAGGTGGCGCTACAAAGTATTAACTTAAAGGGGATGAATAATATTGCACGCCCCAATTTTCAGTTATTTATTTTTTTAAAAAGTTTAAAATAAGCAATAAACTTCACAATTGTGTCCCACTTGTTGTTGATTCTTCACCATAACATTAACATTTATAACTTTATGTTTAAAGCCTAAAATGTGGGAAAAGGTTGAAAAATTCAAGGAGGCCGAACACTTTCGCAATACACTGTATCTAGTCATATTGAGGTTATTTGTACATATCATAGGGACAAGTTGTGCCTGCTCTTAGAAAGGAGAGCCAATGTCCTCTCAGCGCCATTTCCTCTGAAATTAGTTGTAGGATATTTTGGTCTTACAATCCTAAAATGTTGGGGTGTGTGATGACATGAAGCACCAGCAGCAAAGGGCTCTATTTTCACTTTTAGTATCATCGTATTTTACTATGTACAGCACTGAGAAAAAAACATCGATATTCTCCATATTCTCGTCACATGGAGTTTTGCACAAATTTTGCCGACTGTATTGGCCTCTTTTCATATTGCACATTCTGACACTGCGCCTGATTGTTTCTCTGGTGTCTGGGATCAACACAGGCAGACTCGGGAGGCTTTAGGAGTTGCTGGTCTCCTTGCTACTTTGATCACATATTGTGGGGAGGCTTATCACATCTGTTCCCCTCCTATTTATGCTGGTTGACTCCTTCCACCGATGCCAGCTATAGTTTGTTCTATGCTGGTCTGTGAAGTGTGATTTCCTAGACTATCTGGTGAAAGTTATGCTTATTTTCTTGTTGTGATTGTGTAGTTTATCACTATTGTTTTGTTGCTACCTTTCTGCTCTTGTTTTCCTCCTGAATATCTTTTTGTCTTATCCTGTGTGTGTATGTTGTTTGACAAAGTTTTGGTTTTCCCTTGTCTTTTTTTATCTATGTATTTCATGTCTCTCCTATACTGTCCCTGACTGAGGGGGGTGAGGAGGAATCAGCTCAAGACTGGTCAGGAGCAGGGCCAGGAAGGAGACTCAGGCATCTCCACCATCAGGCGTATCCCTGAGATTAGGGATAGCATAGGGCCCTGCCTAGCTTGTGGGACAGCTTAGGAGACCCGGTTCCCTACTATCCCATAGTCATCCTGACAATTCTGACTTGGACGCCTTAAACAGGAATTGTCATCAGGTCAAAAAAGGACAGGTTTTTCCCATAATTTATTCCCAATATTCCCATGAGTATGCTGCTATTCATTTTTTACAAGAAAACAGTGTTTACAGGGCAATAATGTAGAGCAGCTTATAGACATGCCCCTGTGAGCCACACCCTTTTTGCAAAGACCATAAGAATGAGCACTGAAAAGACTCATTTCTCTTAATATTTGGGGATTTATTTATTTATTTTTTTTAAAAAAAGAAGGCATGCTCAGAGAAGTAGAGGGAATATAATAATATCAAAAACAGGTCAAATTGGTGGTGGTGCTGCTTAATAAATACTGCATGGAACCAGTTCTAGAGGTTGGTGAATTGATTCAAAGAAAATAAAACTACATTTCACAAAATTTGATCATCACACCAGACCAACTAACAAACTATAGCTGACACAGGTGGAAGGATCTAGCCAGCATAGATAGGAGGGGAGCAGATGTGATTGGCTTCCTGACAACATGTGATCAAGAGAGATTAACAAACAGACCAGCAGAGATTAACTCACTAGTCTGCCTATGAATCATCATTCAGCAGTTTGATGCTGGAGTCTGCCTGCGTTGATCAAAGAAACCAGAGAAGTTATCGGGCGGAGTGTCAGAATCTGTAGTCTAAACAGAATCAGATGTCACCATGACAGCCAGTGAAGTTTGTAAAAATCCTTGTGTGACAGTACCACAACAAACCTGGCAAGAGAGGGCCACCCACCAAAAATTTTAGCTCGGGCAAGGAGGGCATTATCAGTGCATAAGACCACAATAAGTACATTCCATAGAGCTGGCCTTCATGGAAGAGTGGCCAGAAAAAAAGCTTTTTCTTACAACCAAAAATTGGAAGGATCATGTTGAGTTCGCCAAAAGACATGTGAGAGACACTCCCAAATGTATGGAGGTAGGTGCAGTGGTCAGTTGAGCCCAAAATGAAACTTTTTCGCCTCCAAGGTAAGCACTATGTTTCGCTTCAAATCAAAACAGCTCATCACCCCAAGAACACCATCCCTACAGTGAAACATGGTGGTGGTAGCATCATGCTGTTGCAATGTTTTTCGGCAGCAGGGACATGCAAAATGGTTTGAGTCGAGGGGTAGATGGATGGTGTGAAATACAGGCATATTCTTGAGCAAAACCTGTTTTAGTTTGTCAGTGATTTGAGACTTGGAACAAGACAATGACCCACAGCTACTGCTAAAGCAACACTTCAGTGGTTTAAGGGGAAACATGTAAATGTGTTGGAGGCCAGACCTTAATCCAATTGAGAATCTGTGGTCAGATTCGAAGATTTCTGTTCTCCATAAGAAACCATCTAATTTGAAGGAGCTGTAACAGTTTTGCCTTTAGGATTGGGGAAAAATTCCAGTGGCAAGATGTGGAAAGCTCATAGAAACCTAATAACAAGCTAATTGCAGCTGTAATTGGGGCAAAAAGGGGCTCCGCAAGGTACTGACTTTAGAGGGGTAGAAACTTTTATAGACTGAACTTTTCAATTATTTTGTCCTATTTGTTGTTTGCTTCACAGTAAAATGTCTGTATCTTGGTGGTTCACATCTTGTTCCGTAATTGTTTTTATTCAATTTAAATAAAGCCTTTTCAATATGCTGTACCTTTCGTGGATGCTGGAGACTCCCCTCTTTTCTCTTTCCTGCATATGATTCCTCATTATTCTTCTGATCTTTTGGGGGTGTGCACTTTTTCCCTTGCATTGCACCTCCTGCTTTTGATTGGTCACTATTCCTCTGATCTTCTGGGGGAGTGCACTTTTTCCCTAGCATTACACCTACTGCTTAAGATTGGTCACTATTCCTATGATCTTTTGGGGGCTTGTATTTTTTCCCCTGCATGACACCTCCTGCTTTTGACTGGTCACTATTCTTCTGATATTTGGAGAGTCGTGTACTTTTTCCCTTGCATTGCACCTCCTGCTTATGATTATTCTCTATTGTTCTGATCTTCTGGGAGTGTGTACTTTTTCCCCTGCATGATACCTCCTGCTTATGATTGGTCACTATTCTTCTGATGTTCTGGAGGCGTATGTGTTGCCCACCACTGCGGCAGTCGCCCCGGGGACACCGCTCCACCTCCAGGGACGCCGCAGGAACTCTCTTGGGGATCTTCTCTGGCGAAAGGTATGTCAGGGTAATTTACATGGGAGTCGTGACGCCACTCTCGGTTTGCGGTCAGGGGGGTTACCGCCACTGCAGTTTAACGAGCGTCTGGGGCTGATGGGGTCTGCAGTCTGGTGGTATGGCCTCCCGAGAGTGAGGCTGGCCCCAGGGGCTTGGGTGTATGTATGTAGCACAACAGGTTGCAGAATAATTCAGTCTCAGTCCAAAGTGCCTTGCAACTGGTTTTTACTCACTTTCAAATGCTTCAAGTGGTACCCGGGCGATGCTGAGATACACCAAGAGAGAACCAGGTAAGGGTAACCGTTAACTCGCCTTCCTAGCACTTTTTGTTTCGGATAACCCCTGACTTGAAGTTCCGTGGGATTCATCCAGGGAAGTCGCAACTGCCTTTTCTCCCCTTTTTGGCCCGTTTGCTGGCAGCGTGGACCAAGGTGGATAGCTTCAGGCTCAATCCTCCTTATGGGCCCCCTCGTTGCTGCGGATGCTGAGACTCTAGTAGATTGGTGTGGGACTTGTGGTCCCCACACCGGCAGGTTTAGTAGGTAGTTAAACTTGAGCCTATTTCGGGAACCTGTTATCCCTGCGTGCCTAGCCACCAGAAGTCTCCATACTCATCCAGCTGACTTCCTCAGTGTCTTCCTGACCAAATGACTTCCTCAGCGGCTTTTTGACCGACTTGCTGGCAACCGTTCTTCCCCGCCAACGGTTACTACACGGACAGGGTCTGACTAGTGTGTCAGCACCCCTCACTCCTCTGCGACCACACACTGCGCTTCCTCACTTCAGACTGGCTAACTCTCCCTCCTTTTTCCTTCTGCCACTGCCACCTAGCTTCCAGACTCTCTACCGCACCCCTTGATTGGATGTGGAGGCACGCCCCCTCCTGGATCTGCCCAGGGGTCCCCTCAATGGTGTCTGAGACCTGGTTGCTATGTATCTGTGCGTACAAACCCTATTAGCCTTTAGGATTACCTGAAGGTACTGACCCAGCATGGGTGCAGTACCCAGTGGTGCCTGACCAGGTCAGGGGTGCCACATGTGTACTTTTCCCCCTGCATTACACCTCCTGCAAATGATTGGTCACTGTTCTTCTGATCTTCTGGGTGCGTGTACTTTTTCCCCTGCATGACACTTCCTTGCTATGATTGGTCAAAGTCATGCAGGGGAATAAAGAGAAGAATTTCAGGTAATGCCCCCTTATAAATAAATATTACCTAAACTGTACTAGCTAATATCTCCGGAGATGAGATATTAAAAAATAGAAACTAAGTTTTGTTCAGCTTTATACAATGCCAGTGTAACATGCTCAAACTGGTGAAAAGTCCTCTTTAAATACGTATAGGTTATTCATTGGTACAATTACTTAAATATTTTTGAATATTTCCTTTTTTTATTTTTGCAATGTTCCCCATTTTTTTTCTTTTCTGTTTATGATTCGGTAAAAGAAAGTAAAAATAAGGTTTTATTATTCTAAAAAAAAAAAAAAAAAAAAAAAAATATCTACATCTGTAATTACTAAGCAATTTTCGCTTTTGTTTTTGGATTATTTTTTTTCTTTCAGAAGTTATCTAGAAGAAAACATTTAGAACACATGTAACGTTAATTAGAGAGAAAAAGGCCTTGGAGATTGCAGCTTTTTTTTATGAAATCCAGACACCCCCTCGTGTGCTGTCTACACTCCAAGAGAAACAGCGAAGGCCCAGCTGGCGAGGAACAGACAAGGTTTCAGTGTTATTTTTTATTTTGCCTTTTTTTGATTGTGATAAACATGAGAAAGGGAACTGCTGACTTTACGCAAAGAAACAAACTGGCAAAAATATAATTGTGTCTGTGTTCAGCCAGAGTCAATAAAAACTCCGAAGACCTGGCAACGTCAATGAGGGTGAAAAATAAATTTCCTGGGTATAAACAGGTCTACAATGCCTTTTATCGAGAGAGGAAGAAGACTTTTTTTCATTCCCTTTCTTCCTCCGAAGGAAACGGCTTTTGGCAATACAGACCGCACTTTAGTGTAAAGGGTTGCATAGATTTTTTTCATTTTGTTTTTGCCGAGAGCAATAAATATATCAGTAGTGTCTACTTTAGAAAAGGTAGATCTTTAAGGAAAACATAAGCTCTTCTCAGTCTTCTCGCATCTTCTAGATTTAGTGGTATCAGGCAAGTTCTGCCAGTTCTTCAGGATTCTCAATAGACCTTTGTCCATTCTTAAATTTAACCAACTCAGATCCAAGGTATTAAAGTCCTTCAACATTTTTATTCGATGGGCTAAGAAAAGAGTTTTTGCAGACTTTTATTCAGAGCCAACGCAAGGGTTTTTTTTTTATAATTTTATACTACTAATTTCTTTTTTTTTTCATTTTTTTAGAATTTTTACCTTTTGGTTATTAACTACAGATATGTTATTTTTTTATTGTATTTATTATTTTAAGAATAATACAAAATAACATTCAGATTACTTTTTCTCGAAATACTACAGGGGGCTTTACACGCTGCGATATCGCTACCGATATCTCATCGGGGTCACGTTGTTAGTGACGCACATCCGGCGTCGTTAGCGACATCGCAGCACGTGACACGTACGAGCAACCTTCTACGATCGCAAAAGTGGTAAAAAAAAATTGGTGTTGGAGAGGTTGACCAAAAACCAAATATCGTTGTCTGGTCAGTAGCGATGTTGTTCGTCGTTCCGGCGGCAGCACACATCGCTACGTGTGACACCGCAGGAGCGACGAACATCTCCTTACCTGCGTCCACCGGAAAAGAAGGAAGGAAGGATGTGGGCGGAATGTTAGGTCCCTCTCATCTCCGCCACTCCGCTTCTATAGGCCGGCCGCTTAGTGACGCCGCAGCGACGTTGCTATGACGCCGAACGCACCTCCCCCTTGAGGGAGGGATTGTTCGGCGGTCACAGCGACGTCGCTGACAAGGTATGTGCGTGTGACACTGCCGTAGCGATAATGTTTGCTACAGCAGCGATCAACACATATTGCACATACGACGGGGGCAGGTGCTATTGCTCGCGACATCACTAGCAATAGCTAGTGTGACGCCCTGGACTAGCCAGGTAGTCACAGGTAGGCCCTTGCACAAACACCCTTCCCCTAACAAGGTAACAGCAGCCAACCTAAAAACCCTGAGTCACCCCTCTCAGGTCTTGACATTCACACCAGGGGGCGGAGCCAGGCGGTTGGCCACGCCCACCACGGAGTTCAGATATCCTGAGGTGGGAAAACACAGCAGATCAGTTAGGGAGGTGAAGGAGAGCAGTAGCAAAGTGAAAACGTCTGTCAGGGATCTGGGTCGTAGCCCGGATACCCTGTGACCAGGAGGCAGACGGTGGTTGCCGCCTGCAGGAGTCGGGAAGACGGCTGGTGGAACCGTAAGGGACCGGGACAGGGTAGTGGCCCGTCGGTACCGAACCGGGGAAACAACTGGAAACCGGAGCACCAGGAGGGGTACTTAGACCCAGAACAAGGTCCAGAAGCCACTGGACCACGCCGAATTTTCTGATTGAGGTCTGGACCTTAGGTCCTTTCCCGTCCCAAGACCCGAAAGACGGCAACAGCCCACCGAGGGGGATAGAAAGCCACCGCACAGGCAGAGAGATCCCACGGGCCAGTGCCTGCGAGCAAACGGGTTCCCCGACACACATAAAGCCGGGGAGCGGACTACCGTTGCTGAAGCATAGGCAGTCAAGTTCTACAAAAAGAGGTGCAGGAGAAAGGCGGGAACCAGCGAACCGGGTGGGGCACCAAGCGCAGCCGGCTGCGGGCACTGACCACCATCCTTTTGGTTTACCAGAGACTCCGGTGTATCTGTCATAGTGAGTACAACAGTGCCCTCGGGCTGCGCACCGCACCGCACCAACACACCTCCCAACCACCGGCCCTAGGACCATCAACCCCCTGCCCACGGAGGGGTCAACACCAGGCTGCACAACACCGTCCCCGGGAGCCTAGATAACGGCAGCGGTGGTGTCCACACTCATCACAACCCGTGGGTGGCGTCACGAACTTACATCCCTAAACACCATGGCCTCGGCCGTGAACCTCCCCACCGAAATCCCCTCACGTAGTGCCAGCCTCCTTTCAGAGCGACGTGACCCCTGGGTCCGGAGGCGCTCGAGCCACCCACCAAACTCGGCGGCCGAGCGCGGGGCGGTATACTAGCGATGTCGCAGCGTGTAAAGCACCCTTTAAAACATTATCCCAGTATTAGAATGGTTTTTGGTTGTTTACCATCGTGCCATTGTATGCTGATAAATGTCATATATTACATTTTATAATTAATAATAATAACAATAATAATAATAATAATAAACATTCAAAATTACTTTTACTTGAAATACTAAAATATGACCCCAGTATTAGAATATTTTTTGGTTGTTTACCATTGTGCCATTTTATGCTGATCAATTTCATATATTACATTTATATTTTACTGTAATTGCATCATGGTAAAATGTAGACAATGACAGATGGGGTTGATCTTTTTTTTTAGGGTATTTTGTGTATATTTTTTATTTCACTTCTTTTATTTTTAAGTCTATTTCTTTAAAATCAGTATAGTTATACCGTGTTATCCCCAAAAATAAGACACTGTCATTAATTTTTGCCTATAAAAATGCATTAGTGACACGCTGTACAAAGGGTTAGTAAGACCAGCAGAGTAACTTCAGCAGGCAGTTAACAGGCAAACCCCCAGGGGGCAATAGAGTAGTCACACAGTCAGGATCTAGCCACGAAAGTCAAGTCACTGCAAAGGAATGATCAAAATCAAGTCCGAAAACAGAACCGAGTCGGAAACTGGGAAATCAGGTATGCAGAGGGAAACACAAACAACTGACAGGAGAAGTACCCATGTACCAAGGGCATGGAGTTATGGCAGCATCTTCTTTTTTCAGTATAGAGCAGTACATCTGTGAATTAATTATACCATAAATGACATGCAGCTCCAACACCAGCAGCGCTCTTGCAGCCCCACATGCAGGTTCACATAAAGACACTGCCAATAGCATGTGTCACTGGGCACCATACATTTTTCTTTGTAATCCTCACCTTTGTGCTGCCGTACAGATTTTAAGCCATCAGTTCCAAAAACATTTATCTTAGTGGCATCACTACAAAGTATAGAGTTCCAGTAGTCTCCATAATTTTCATCACAGGCCATGGCAAACTGTAGGTGGTCTTTTTTGTGTATGTGTAATGCCCCAGCAGAGGTCGAACCGCTCGGAGCCGGGTGTCGCTACTCGTGGCTCGAAGGTCTCCTGACCCGGGGGCTCAGGGTCACTCTAAAATGTAATGGGGGGGATTATTTACAGGGGATTAGATAGTTCGTGATGCCATTAGTGGTGTGCGGTAACAGGGAGTACTGCCGCTGATACAATGGGGGCAGCCAGATGATGTTACCCTCCATGGGTAGGGAAGACCCCGGGACTCTGGATGATAGGGTTTTGCAGGGGAGCGCAGGCCCGCTGGGAGTAGGGGGTGATCAGGTACTCAGAAGGAAAGCAGACGCTGACAATGTAGTAAACCAAGTCTCTGGGTGCCGTTGCCCTCTTGGGGGAGCTTGTCCGGGTCTCCGTCCCCTGCAGTACTGCCTGATGGTCCGGAGCCTGCCTCCGTGCATAAATTGTAGTAGTGTCCAAGTGGCCCGTAAGCTTGAAGCTGTCCGGGCCCCGCTCCCCTCTTTTTGTGTGAAGGAGCTATGCTCTCAGGAGCTCACGCTTGGGATTTCAGTGGGCTACTTTCGTTGGAAAGCCCTATCCCCTTCGTTGCGCTAGTGCCCCCGATCTCTGAGCTTCGTGGGGACAGTCCATAAAGGCCCTATCCTCCACAGGTTAATTGCCGGGTTGCTTGAAGCCTCTCCCTGACCTAGAGTCCAGTACCCCAACGTACTTTCGGTCCCAGACCAGGTATTGTACTTGCTGCTGACCGTCCTCCGAGACTAAGCCAGGCACCCAGTCCCAATATCCCGCGACCAGGTCTCCGACTCCTACGGGTCCAGACCACCGTCTGCAACCCAATCTTCTCCTCCCCGGGAGCCACACGCTCCCGCCTAGCTCCTCACTGCTCGAGAGCTACCACTCAACTGACTTGTCATCTCCCACCTCCATGCCTGACCCCTAGGTGGGCGGCCCTATTCCAGCTTAGCAGCCCACTGGTGTGCCTGACAGGATGTGGTGCGAGGAGTGATTAGGATTTTTGGATGCTGATGGAGGCAGTGCTGCAGGTTGGGAACCCAGAACCAAGAGGGGTTGAGTCCTGCACTAAGAATAAAGAGCGTGCAGTACCCTGTGATGACCTGACTAGTCCAGGGGCATCACATATGGGCTTCAGGAGAGACTTCCTTTGTGGTGTGGATGAGAACCATACGTGCTTTTCCTCTGCTGTATTGTGACACAGGAAACCCTTACCTCCTGTTTAGCTTTCTACTTCTTTAGCTAACTGCAGTGAACTTTCATGTCCATTTTCTTCAACCCTTCTCATCAGAAGACACTGCTGTTTATGTGTTAACTTTCGTGGTCGGACTGGACGTCACTGTGAGATGGTTACTGTTGTATGACTTTTGCTACATTATTCTGACTGATAAGTTAAGCTTTGATGATCTTGCTGTAGCTTTCACCATTCTTCAGTGACATTTCTCTTCCATCTGGTGCCATTTCTGATAGCGTGAAATGGGAATGGATTTTCTTTATTAATACCCCTTTAGGTTATGTATGCACTAGGCATTTTTCATGGCATTTTTGCCCATTTTTCGGGTGCGTTTTTGTTCAGAAAACTGCATGACTTTGCTTCACCAGCAAAGTCTGAGTTTTCATTTTTGCTGTCTGCACACAGCGTTTTTTATAGCTGTGTTTTTGTGGTCCCCACAAAAACGCAGCATGTCATTTATTCCTGCGTTTTTCACCCATTGAGTTCAATCATCAGCTGATTGTATAAACGGCTTTTATACAATCAGCTGATGTGTCATGTGATTCACATCCTTGAACCTGACACATCATCTAATCGCTTTGCCTTCCAGCAAACCAATCAGATGACATTGGATCCGGATTGGACATCGTGGGACCCTTGACCCAGGACTACTGTGGAGGGGGGGTTCTTTAGTTCAATAAAGATGGAGTCACTAATTGTATTGTGTTTTATTTCTAATAAAAGTATTTTTTTGTGTTATGTTTTTTTTATCTTTACTAGAAATTCATGGTGGCCATGTCTACTATTGGCATGACACCATGAATTTCGGGCTTAGGGCCAGCTGATAATACACAGCTAGCCTCAACCCCATTATTACCCAGGGAGCCACCCGGCACCAGGGGAGCTGGAAAAGTTGGATACAGTGCCAGAAGATGGCGATTCTATGAAAGCGCCATTTTCTGGGGTGGCTTCGGACTGCAATTCGCAGCGGGGGTGCCCAGAAAGCTTGGGAACCCTGCGCTACGGATTCCAATCCCCAGCTGCCTAGTTGTACCTGGCTGGACACAAAAATTGGGCGAAGCCCACGTCATTTTTTTTTAATTATTTCATGAAATTCATGATATAATAAAAAAATCTGGCTTTCCTATATTTTTGGTTCCCAGCCGGGTACAAATAGGCAGCTGGGGGTTGGGGGCAGCCCGTACCTGCCTGCTGTACCTGGCTAGCATACAAAAATATGGCGAAGCTCATTTTTTTTTGCGCAAAAAACTCCTGCATACAGTCCTGGATCGAGGATGATGAGCCTTGTACTTCTGCAACTGCTGTCTGCTCTCCTGCATACACTAGTGGATGGAGTATGCTGAGCCTTGTAGTTCTGCTCCCCCTGTCTCTCCATCCAGCATGCAGTCCTGGATGGAGCATGCTGAGCCTTGCAGTTTTGCAGCTGCTGTCTGCTCTCCTGCATATACTAGTGGATGGAGTATGCTGAGCCTTGTAGTTCTGCAGCTGCTGTCTGCTCTCCTGCATATACTAGTGGATGGAGCATGCTGAGCCTTGCAGTTCTGCAGCTGCTGTCTGCTCTCCTGCATATACTAGTGGATGGAGCATGCTGAGCCTTGCAGTTCTGCAGCTGCTGTCTGCTCTCCTGCATATACTAGTGTATGGAGGATGCTGAGCCTTGTAGTTCTGCTCCCCCTGCCTCTCCCTCCAGCATACAGTCCTAGATGGAGCATGCTGAGCCTTGTAGTTCTGCAGCTGCTGTCTGCTCTCCTGCATACACTAGTGGATGGAGTATGCTGAGCCTTGTAGTTCTGCTCCCCCTGCCTCTCCCTCCAGCATACAGTCCTGGATGGAGCATGCTGAGCCTTGTAGTTCTGCAGCTGCTGTCTGCTCTCCTGCATACACTAGTGGATGAAGTATGCTGAGCCTTGTAGTTCTGCTCCCCCTGCCTCTCCCTCCAGCATACAGTCCTAGATGGAGCATGCTGAGCCTTGTAGTTCTGCAGCTGCTGTCTGCTCTCCTGCATACACTAGTGGATGGAGTATGCTGAGCCTTGTAGTTCTGCTCCCCCTGCCTCTCCCTCCAGCATACAGTCCTGGATGGAGCATGCTGAGCCTTGCAGTTCTGCAGCTGCTGTCTGCTCTCCTGCATACACTAGTGGATGAAGTATGCTGAGCCTTGTAGTTCTGCTCCCCCTGCCTCTCCCTCCAGCATACAGTCCTGGATGGAGGATGCTGAGCCTTGTAGTTCTGCTCCCCCTGCCTCTCCCTCCAGCATACAGTCCTGGATGGAGGATGCTGAGCCTTGTAGTTCTGCTCCCCCTGCCTCTCCCTCCAGCATACAGTCCTAGATGGAGCATGCTGAGCCTTGTAGTTCTGCAGCTGCTGTCTGCTCTCCTGCATACACTAGTGGATGGAGTATGCTGAGCCTTGTAGTTCTGCTCCCCCTGCCTCTCCCTCCAGCATACAGTCCTGGATGGAGCATGCTGAGCCTTGTAGTTCTGCAGCTGCTGTCTGCTCTCCTGCATACACTAGTGGATGAAGTATGCTGAGCCTTGTAGTTCTGCTCCCCCTGCCTCTCCCTCCAGCATACAGTCCTGGATGGAGGATGCTGAGCCTTGTAGTTCTGCTCCCCCTGCCTCTCCCTCCAGCATACAGTCCTGGATGGAGGATGCTGAGCCTTGTAGTTCTGCTCCCCCTGCCTCTCCCTCCAGCATACAGTCCTAGATGGAGCATGCTGAGCCTTGTAGTTCTGCAGCTGCTGTCTGCTCTCCTGCATACACTAGTGGATGGAGTATGCTGAGCCTTGCAGTTCTGCTCCCCCTGCCTCTCCCTCCAGCATACAGTCCTGGATGGAGCATGCTGAGCCTTGTAGTTCTGCAGCTGGTGTCTGCTCTCCTGCATACACTAGTGGATGAAGTATGCTGAGCCTTGTAGTTCTGCTCCCCCTGCCTCTCCCTCCAGCATACAGTCCTGGATGGAGGATGCTGAGCCTTGTAGTTCTGCTCCCCCTGCCTCTCCCTCCAGCATACTGTCCTGGATGAAGGATGCTGAGCCTTGTAGTTCTCCTCTCTTGCCTCTCCCTCCAGCATACAGTCCTGGATGGAGGATGCTGAGGATTGTAGTTCTGCAGCTGCTGTCTGCTCTCCTGCATACACTAGTGGATGGAGTATGCTGAGCCTTATAGTTCTACTCCCCCTGCCTCTCCCTACAGCATACAGTCCTGGATAGAGCATGCTGAGCCTTGTAGTTCTGCACCTGTCTGCTCTCCTGCATACACTAGTGGAGAATGAATAACAGATTGAAGAAGGAAATTACATCAGATCTTTTTTTTTTTTTCTTCACCAATCTTTAATGGCATTGTTTCCTGAAAAAACCCCGCATAAAAGCGCAGTGAACAAAAACACAGCAAAACGCAGCCAAAAACGCACCAAAATGCGGTAAAACCGCATGTGTTTTTTGATGCTTTTTTTGCCACGTGTGCGGTTTTTGCGGCAAAAAACGCACAAAAACGTGGCGTCAAAAAAATGCAGCATGCGCACATAGCCATATAGTCACCTGTCTACTGGACACCTATTTAGTGAATAATTACACTTACCTGTGGGTGAATTCTTGTTAATTAGATTTATTACAATTTTGTAGTCTAAACTTTAGCTTTGCTCCTAAAACTATAATTGAGTTGTACTTATATTTGCAACATGGTCTTGAATGAATTTGTTAGGAAAATTACATTTTTAGGTGTGAAAAAGAGCAAATCTGTTTTTGGAATCAGTAGCCCACACTTGTGGGAATGTTTTGAAGTATGGTATCCCATAGAAAATGTCTTATTCTGACGGAAACTTTCTTGTCAAATATGTTGGGTTGTATATAAAGATATTGTATTACATTGAAATTAATTTCTATGTACCAGTACAATGTTCCTGTAAATAAGAAGTACAGTATATATTAGTTATGTCTTTAGGAAGCAAAAATCCTTTTATACTTAGCATTATCAAGATCCGCTGCTGGCAGCTTACTTTGCTATTGCTGATCAATGATATCCCAGTTGTGCTCGATGGTAAACAAGCCTAGAGATGCTGCAGGCCATGCTAGTACGTTTAGACTTTGATGGGTACTCACTAGTAGCAACATGCGACCTGGCCCTGCAAAGTAATTTGTTGGCAATTGCAAAGGGAGCTGCCAGCAGCGGATCTTGATGATTTGCAGAAATTACGGCAGAACATTCCTCAGACAACCGTTAATAACCTCACTGATAGCAACAAAGCCATGTAAGTGCGGGGATTTCTCCACAGGATTAGGCCTCCTTTACCTGTCCATGTTTCCGTTCTGGTACGTGTAATGTCCGTTTCGACAAATACTGGAGGCACAAACGTATGAAGACCCATTAAATTCAATGGATTTGCAAACACGTCCATGTTTTCACATGTACCGTGTGTCCGTGTGGAGCACAGGTGTGTCCACGTGCTCCACACGATGACATGTGTGTTTTCTTCTGGCACCCTGATGTGATCCGTGTGACATCAATGTGACATGGAAAATTTTACTTACCTGTCTCTGGCGCTGCTGTCTCCGGTGCTGCTGTTGCTTATGGGTGTTGCTCCTTATGCTCTTGAATATTGCTGATGCTGAAGCTATCATCAGCGCTTTCTGGAAGGAATCCGTGCTTTAAATAGAGCGTAGACAGCTGCATGTGGCAAATATCAACCTGAGCTCTTAGGTCCTGCTCGCCAGTCTGCAGAAATTAACTCCTGCAGAGCTGAAAACCAGTGAACCTGAATCAGCCAACGCCCGGCTCTGGCTGAACAATCCAGAAGCCTCAGGTTGCTTGTCAGACTCTGTGGTGTGAAAAGTGTCTGACGATGCTGTGTCAGCAGGCGTGTGCAATGCCGAACATCGCATGACATCATGATTCCAAGAATAGTCACCAGTTGGTGACAGTGAGGAAAAGATGGAAGCATCATTAGGAATGTAGTCAATGGAAAATGATCAGGATCTAAGAAGTTGGGGGATGAGACTAAAGGGCGCTTTACACGCTGTGACATCGCTAGCGATGTCGCTAGCGATCGCACCCGCCTACGTTGTTTGTGCGTCACGGGCAAATTGCTGCCCGTGGCGAACAATATCGGAGGTACGCGTCACATGTACTTACGTGCCTAACGACGTCGCTGTGGTCGGCGAACAACCTCTTTTCAAAGGGGGCAGTTTGTGCGACGTCACAGCGACGTCACACAGCAGGTAACCAATAGAAACAGAGGGGCGGAGAGCAGCTGCATGAACGTCACTCCCACCTCATTGCCAGAGGACGCAGGAACGCTGTTGTTCGTCGTTCCAGTGGTGTCACATGTAGTGATGTGTGCTGCCTCAGGAACGACGAACAACCTGCATCCAGAACGAGCAACGATATTTTGAAAATGAACGACGTGTCAACGATCAACGATGTGGTGAGTATTTTGGATCGTTAGCGGTCGCTCGTACGTGTCACACGCAACGACGTCGCTAACGAGGCCGGATATGTGTCACGAATTCCATGACCCCAGCGACATCTCGTTAGCGATGTCGTTGCATGTATAGGGGCCTTAAGATATCTTCAGAAGTTGGACCATGAGTCTGAACCGGGAATAGGTAATGTAGCAGTCAATAAATCCACAATATGAGATACAAGGGTAAATTTAAAAATACATCTAGTGTCAAAGGATGATATTTGACAAGAACCCTGTACAACCCTGTATTGCTCATTATGCTTATGAATATTCACTGCACTGACTGCAGACCCGGAAGCAACAGTAGTGCCAGAGATAGCAGCACCAGAGACAGGTAAGTATACATGTTAATACTGTCCGTGTGCTACTCGGATGTCACATTGATAGCACACGAACAGCACCTGGAACACACACGCACGGACATATATACGCACCTACACCACGGACCGTGCAAAAAAGAAACGTGTGAAGTGGGCCTTATGGAGTGTGAAGGCATAATGTACCATAGTTGGACCCCTTTAGCCTTCATTCTAGATACGATGTTACTTTGCTTTGGTCATGGACCCAGTGGCACGGTCATTTCTCGTTGATAGAAGCCAAGCCGGGAATTTCTGCACGTGGCCTAAATTGTTTTTTTTTGTTTTTTGTTTATTTTTAAATCCATTTTTTTTTATCATTTGCAGATCAGTAACGTCTATACATTCCCATCACTGTACAACTTTTCCATCTTGCAATATCAATGTTGAGGAGTGCATCTATTCTACATAGTATGTATTCCATATGTAGAGTATCTAGTGTGGCGGGCTTACTCGGAATGAATGAATGAATGATAGTTTTATGTTCTGTAATTGGTTAAACCTCCAAATACCAAATAGCATTTTCCAAGCCCGAATGCTTTGAGCTTGCGGATCTCAAAAACGTGAATTCTTCTTTAGCTCAGTATTTATTTACAAGTCCTGATTCATGAAACCTCTCACACGGCTGATACATTCTCGCTTTACAAAAGCCCATTCAGAGTCTATATTGATTGTCTCCAATGACGTGTTTCAGACTTGAAAGGCTTGTAAATTATTTTTGAAAAGTAACATACATTTGAGAACTCAAGTTTTATTTCTACAAGCCAATAGAAAAACATACATTTCTGTAAGGTTGAAGAAATAGATTATTTAATTTCCATGTGGTCGTTTAAAAATCATTGTGGTTTTATACATGTTATGTATTCAGTATACCAAGGTTTGATGTAAATCTACATTGGTATCAGGGGAATGGTTAAAATTAAGTTTTTGAAATATAAATATAATTTTATGTTTAATAATTTAGTGAAATGTAGAATTGTGCACATATTCCATCATTACTGGATATATATGCAATAAAAAATGTATTTGTCGAAAGCCTACATTTAGTGGTTTGCCTATCTCTTATGAATTTGAGGTCTGCGGTGAGATGGGGTTACATTGTTTTGGATTTATACAGTTGTCAAAAGCTCAATGGATCAGCAAAATGGACCTTCATGATGAACTCACTGGGTTGTAAAGTTCAAGGGTTCTCCCCATTCTTTACCCATAAAATCTATAACAATTTATGGATTTCCTTGGTCTGAATCCTAGGTCATATGTCACAGGGGTAATGACAGAACAAGGGCCCCTAGGCTGGCCCTCAGACTTGGGACCCTGCGTAATCCCTTATCTCGGAGGTAAACTTGATGGTAGCCAGGTCTGAGCCCCCAGCGTGACCCTAACTCCTGTCCGAGCCCTGTTATTACTCTCCATCTCACACAATGACAAAACCCCACAAAAAGACACAGACAAGGGAGAATGGAAACTTACACACACAGTACTCAAAACACATAGGAGAGACAATATGTGTATTGGGGAACAATGAAAAAGGGAAGAAAGTAAGGCACAACAGAGGAATGCTCACACCAGTCAAAAGCGCAACACAGATCACCATTAACAGGATAACCATAAAGACCGGGATCGCTGGAGCTTATGCTGAAGCTATCATTGGCGCCTACTGGAAGGAATCCATGCTTTAAATAGGGAGTAGACAGCTGCACGTGGCAAATAGCAACCTAAGCTCTTAGGTCCTGCTCACCAGTCTGCAGGAATTAACTCCGGCAGAGCTGAAAACCAGTGAAATTGAACCAGCCAACGCCTGTCTCTGGCTGAACAATCAAGAAGCCTCAGGTTGCTTGTCAGACTCTGTGTTGTGAAAAGTGTCTGACGACGCTGTGCCAGCAGGTGTGTGCAAAGCCAAACATCACATGACATTATGATTCCAAGAATAGTCACCAGTTGGCGATAGTGAGGAAAAGATGGAAGCATCATTAGGAATGTAGTCAAGGAAAAATGATCAGGATCTTAGAAGCTGGAGGATGAGACTAAGGGGTACTTTGCACACTACGACATCGCAGCTGCGATGTCGGTGGGGTCAATTCGAAAGTGATGAACATCCGGCGTCGTTGTCGACATCGGAGTATGTGAATCGTTTTCACTACGATTAACGAGTGCAAAAGTGTCGAAATTGTATGATCGGTGTAGTGTCGGGCATTTCCATAATGTCGCTGCAGCGACAGGTACGATGTTGTTCCTCATTCCTGCGGCAGCACACATCGCTGTGTATGAAGCCGCAGGAGCGAGGAACATCTCCTTACCTGCATCCCGGCTGCAATGAGGAAGGAAGGAGGTGGGCGTGATGTTTACGTCCCGCTCTTCTCCGCCCCTCTGCTTCTATTGGCCACCTGCCATGTGACATCGCTGTGACGCCACACGACCCACCCCCTTAGGAAGTAGGCGGGTCGCCGGCCAGAGTGACGTCACAGGGCAGGTGAGTGCATGTGAAGCTGCCGTAGCGATAATGTTCGCTACGGCAGCTATCACAAGATATCGCAGCTGCGACAGGGGCGGGGACTATCGCGCTCGGCATCGCTGCAATCGGCTTGCGATGTCATAGTGTGCAAAGTACCCCTAAGATATCATCAGAAGATGGACCATGGGTCTGAACCAGCAATAGGTAAAAATGTACCAGTCAATAAATGCACAATATGAGATATAAGGGGAAATCCAAAAATACATCTAGTGTCAAAGGATGATATTTGACAAGAACCCTGTAAATAGTGTACCTTCATTTGCAGGCAAGGTGGGTAGGACAGGGTTCCTTTAAATAGTCTTCTAACATGCCATTGACCATGGCAATCTGACGTGGCAGGTGGACAAGCCCAGGAGATAATTAGAAAAAAAACTCAACAAGAAATTGTGAACTGAGCATGGACCCATTAATAAGCGACCTATCTTCTGATTCCGGTATACATAAGTGTCTTCCCTCAGTGTTTGTGACCATCCGTCATCTTCCCGGATCAGCACCCGCAGCTCTAATACATTTCTTCTTGATAAAGGAGCTTTTTGGAAAACTATTAAAAACGGCATTAGAAAGCACTTATTAGATACAGGCCCTGTTTCCAGATGGATGTTCGCAGCTGTTCAAGACAAACTGTTTACATATTTCCCATTTTCTTCACATTTATTGTGCTCGGGATATTTCACTGTTCATCTTTGTAAAATTCCAAAATACAAGACGTTGAATAAAGTAGATTTTTAATTAAGAGTCTCACCATTACGAGTACTTTGCACACTATGACATCGCAAGCCGATGTTGTGATGCCGAGTGCGATAGTCCCCGCCCCTGTCGCAGCTGCGATATGTGGTGATAGCTGGCGTAGCGAAAATTATCACTATACCAGCTTCACATGCACTCACCTTGCCCTGCGACGTCGCTCTGGACGGCGACCCGCCTCCTTATTAAGAAGACCGTGCGGCGTCATAGCAACGTCACACGGCAGGCGGCCAATAAAAGCAGAGGGGTGGAGATGAGCGGGACGTAAACATCCCGCCCACCTCCTTCCTTCTGCATAGCCGACAGGAGTCGCGGTGAAGGAGTTAGGAGATGTTCCTCGCTCCTGCGACTTCACACACAGCGATGTGTGCTGCCGCAGGAACGAGAAACAACATCGGAAGTCGCAGCAAGGTAATTATGGTTTTCACCGACGCTACACCGATGATACGATTACGACGCTTTTGCGCTCGTTAATCGTATCATCTAGGATTTACACACTACGATGTCGAGAGCGATGCCGTATGTGCGTCACTTTCGACATGACCCCACCGACATCGCACCTGCGATGTCATAGTTTGCAAAGTACCCTGTCGCGGGCGGGGAGGAGGGTGTCAGCACACCGCGCTCACCCCCTTCTGCTCGGGTCCGGCGGCCGCTGCTCAGTGGTGGCTCGAGCTGTAGGCCGGATCCCGGGGGCTTCTCGAGCGGCACTCCTCTCCCGTGAGTGAAAGGGGGGTTGTTGGGTGTGGGGATGATTATTGTCCTTGACGCCACCCACGGTTGTGGTGATTTCACCACCGCTGCTCTATACGGGGCTCCCGGGGATGGTGATGCGGAGCAGCCAGGTGTTGTGTTGCCCCTCCGTGGGTAGGGGTTGGTGATCCCGGGGCCCGGTGGAGGTTTGTGAGGTGCGGGACCTGGTGGGCGCAGGGACGCGGGGGCAGCGCTGTGCCTTGCGGCACTGTGGTACTCACTCAGCCTGAGACGTGACACAGTTTGTACGGTAAACCAAACGGCTGGTAGGACGGTCCCACAGACGGCTGCACCTGCACTCCCGGTAGGTGACGGTGATGTCCCTCTTCCTTGCACCTATGGTTGACTTGTGGTAGCGGTGGATTCCCTCCGGTTACCCGCTCCCCGACTACAATCTGGGCCGGAGGAGCTCTACACTTTGCCCGCAGGCGCTGGCCCTGAGAAACTGGTGCCGTGGCGGTGGCGGTGTCTCTCTGCTTCAGGTTGGGCTGTTGCCTTCAGTCGGGACTTGGTTGTTGGGGGATCTGCGTCCCCGTCACTGACGGATTCGGCAAATTTGGCGACTCCTAGCCTTGCCGGGGTCCGAGAGGCCCCTGCCCTGGTGCTGACAGTCCTTCGGAACACTGCTCCAGACCACCGGGCACACAGCCAACGGGGTCCTTCCAGGAACTTCCAAACGGTCCCCCTCCAGACAGTCACCGCCGTCGCTGACCTTGCTGATCTGGCCCTACACAAGGCTGGACCCTTCAGGCTTTCTTTCTCTTCTGTCACTTCACTTGCTTTCCTCTTTTTCCACTTTTCTACTTTCACTCTCACTTTGCTGTTTACTTTTGCCCTGTCTAGACTACTCCTCCACTCCTTCCACTTCCTCCTCTCTGACTAGACTGCCTGGTTTCTCCCGCCTCCAGAGCTGTGACCTCCTTGGTGGGCGGAGCCAACCGCCTGGCCCACCCCCTGGTGTGGATCATCAGCCTCTGGAGGAAGGCAACAAGGATTTGTAGTTTAGCTGTGATGTGCCTACCTGGAGTGTGGGGTGTGGTGGTGTTGTGACCTGTGACCCCTGGCTTGCCCAGGGCGTCACAACCCCATAGGGTACGGTTCCACTTGCGTACAGGTTCCGTTGTAAGAGCATCGGAAGCGATATGCTAATGACCCTCTGCTGCGAGCGTCAACCAAGGGTCATGCGACTGTGATTTGATCTTGTGATCGGATCACAGATGCGAAGAAGAGGTAGGGAGCACTTTTTCCCCATCTCCTCCTCTGCCTGCCTCTTCGTATATCACAATGCACTTGTATTACATGCGAGTGCAGGGCGTTGTTTCATATGCTCCCATAGGTGGGCTTTGCACACTACGACATCGCAGGTGCGATGTCGGTGTGGTCAAATCGAAAGTGACGCACATCTGGCGTCGCAGTCGATATCGTAGTGTACAAATCCTTTTTGATACGATTAAAGAGCGCAAAAGCGTTATCGTATCATCGGTGTAGGGTCCGACATTTCCATAATGCCGGTGCAGCGACAGGTACGATGTTGTTCCTCGTTCCTGCGGCAGCACACATCGCTGTGTATGAAGCCGCAGGAGCGAGGAACATCTCCTACCTGCGTCCCGGCTGCAATGCGGAAGGAAGTAGGTGGGCGAAATGTTTACATCCTGCTCATCTCCGCCCCTCCGCTGCTATTGGCCGCCTGCCGTGTGATGTCGCTGTGACGCCGCACGACTCGCCCCCTTAGGAAGGAGGCGGATCGCCGGCAAGAGCGACGTCGCAGGACAGGTGAGTGCATGTGAAGCTGGCGTAGCGATAATGTTCGCTACGCCAGCAATCACAAGATATCGCTGCTGCGACGGGGGCAGGGACTATCGTGCTCGACATCGCAGCATCGGCTTGCGATATCGCAGCGTGCAAAGTACCCCATAGACTTGTATGTTGTATGGGGGTGCGTGAGCAAAGACTCGCTGCCAAATGCACCATGCTGTGATTCATTTCTAATGCCGTTATGACATGAGAAATCATTCGCAGATGGACACTGCCCCATAGTTTTACACTGGTGCGAGTGCAGCCCGATAGTTTATCTGATTGCACTCGTCCATGCAAAACGCAAGTGGAACCGAAACCTTAGGCTGCAGTCAGAGAGCCGTAGATTCTCTCAAGCCAAGGAATTGGATCAGTTATGTTAATGACACTCCGATATAACGCTGATTGGAGTGTCAGCTTCGTATGATCCCATTCTCATGGATGCGAAAATCGGAGCACACTGTGAGGAGAAGAAGGAGAACAAACGTCCACAGAAATCAAATGTCGTCTTAGTGCAGTCCAATGATTTCCAAGCACCCATATACTTGAATGGGTGTGTGCCGTCCAATTTGCGCTGTCACTCAACGCATGCCGCGTTTTGTTTCTCATACCGAATCGGCATGAAAAATAAAGAGCTGATCGGCACTGCCCCGTGGTATAAAATTGGATCAAGAGCTTCATCTTCTGATGACATATTGCCCTTACATATAGCACACTGCGCAATGGCAACATATCCCAAAATCCTTTCTTTTGTGCTGGTCACATGAAACTCAAAGAATGTAGAAAAGTACAAACACAGATTTACTCACCCTCTCTGGGTCCAGTGATGCCTACTCTGGTCTTTATTGGCAGGCTGCAGCAGTAACAACATCATCATGGCACATGTGACCACTGCAGCCAATCACTGGGATTCATCCTTAAATGGAACATGACTGGCTGAGCTCAGTGGTTGGCGGCAGCAATCTAGATTATGTGACTTCACTAATGTTGCCTATCAACAAAGCAGTGCTAGACCTGGGAAAGGTGGGTAGAAATGTGTTTGTTCAGCTCACAATCAAATGTAGGACCAACCCTAATTGCCAGTCTGGTATTACATTGGCAAACCAGCTTCTCTGTATAAATGCTGCGTGTTCTCACAAGAACTATGGAAAGGTTATTTTTAGCAATTGACTCCTCAGCGGGAAAAATATGGATGCCACATTTAGTAAGTGCTGCCTCATCCTTCATGCGTTACACAGGCACAGCACCGTACATAGGTACTGACTGTGCATGGTACTGTAGCTTAGTCCTACTCAAATGAAAGGGACTAATGTGCAATAGGATACAGTACCAGCTGCTCCTTTATTTAGCTTAGTTCCAAAGTTGTTGGAATTGGACTCCCACAACCTATTATTGAGAGTCTATGAATCCCTTTTAAGGAAGAAGATCTGCAATGACATTATCAATGTTAAATATTTAATTAACTATTATTTTACGAGTTTTGTGTGACTTTTATTATACTTGGTAGCATCTTAAACAGTAAAATTATACATATACTGTATATGTGTATATATATTAGTACAGACCGACTGTTTGGACACACTTTCTCATTCAAAGAGTTTTCTTTATTTTCATGACCCTGAAAATTGTAGATTCACATTGAAGGCATCGAAACTATGAATTACCACATGTGGAATGAAATACTTAACAAAAAAGTGTGACTCAACTGAAAATATGTCTTATATTCTAGGTTCTTCAAAGTAGCCACCTTTTGCTTTGATTACTGCTTTGCACACTCTTGGCATTCTCTTGATGAGCTTCAAGAGCTAGTCACCGGAAATGGTTTTCACTTCACAGGTGTGCCCTCTCAGATTTAATAAGTGGGATTTCTTTCCTTGGGATGCCACCATCAGTTGTGTTGTGCAGAAGTCTGGTGGATACACAGCTGATAGTCCTACTGCATAGACTGTTAGCTGCTTTTTTCTTGCCATAATACAAATTCTAAGTAAAGAAAAATGAGTGCCCATCATTACTTTAAGAAATGAAGGTCAGTCAGTCCGAAAAATTGGGAAAACTTTGAAAGTGTCCCAAAGTGCAGTGGCAAAAACCATCAAACGCTACAAAGAAACTGGCTCACATGAGGACCGCCCCAGGAAAGGAAGACCAAGATTCACCTCTGCTGCGGAGGATAAGTTTATCCGAGTCACCAGCCTCAGAAATCGCAGGTTAACAGCAGCTCAGATTAGAGACCAGGTCAATGCCACACAGAGTTCTAGCAGCAGACACATCTCTAGAACAACTGTTAAGAGGAGACTTTGTGCAGCAGGCCTTCATGGTAAAATAGCTGCTAGGAAACCACTGCTAAGGACAGGCAACAAGCAGAAGAGACTTGTTTGAGCTAAAGAACACAAGGAATGGACATTAGACCAATGGAAATCTGTGGTTTGGTCTGATGAGTCAAAATTTGAGATCTTTGGATCCAACCACCGTGTCTTTGTGTGACACAGAAAAGGTGAACGGCTGGACTCTACATGCCTGGTTCCCACCGTGAAGTATGGACAGGAGGTGTGATGGTGTGGGGGGGCTTTGCTGGTGACACTGTTGGGGATATATTCAAAATGGAAGGCATACTGAACCAGCATGGGTACCACAGCATCTTGCAGCGGCATGCTATTCCATCCGGTTTGCGTTTAGTTGGACCATCATTTATTTTTCAACAGGACAATGACCCCAAACACACCTCCAGGCTGTGAAGGGATATTTGACTAAGAAGAAGAGTGATGGGGTGCTACACCAGATGACCTGGCCTCCAAATTCACCAGACCTGAACCCAATCGATATGGTTTGGGGTGAGCTGGAACTCAGAGTGAAGGCAAAAGGGCCAACAAGTGCTAAGCATCTCTGGGAACTCCTTCAAGACTGTTGGAAGACCATTTCCGGTGACTACCTCTTGAAGCTCATCAAGAAAATGCCAAGAATGTGCAAAGCAGTAATCAAAGCAAAAGGTGGCTACTTTGAAGAACCTAGAATATAAGACATATTTTCAGTTGTGTCACACTTTTTTGTTAAGTATTTCATTCCACATGTGATAATTCATAGTTTTGATGCCTTCAATGTGAATCAACAATTTTCAGAGTCATGAAAATAAAGAAAACTCTTTGAATGAGAAGATGTGTCCAAACTTTTGATCTGTACTGTATATATATATATATATATATATATATATATATATATATATATACATACATACATATATATATATATATATATATATATATAAACACAGTATATATACACAGCACATGAGGCCAAAAAATCTTATCAATGAATTTCATTACTTGAGTGGTGGTGACGTATTATATGCATTTACCACTTACACTTGTGACCATCTGTAATTTATACTGTAGACTCCGGCATCTATACAATGTAATGTTATGAATGGTCCATTGTTCAGAAGAAATATCGCAGCAGTTGATTTTTATTTTTTTTTTTGCTCAGTTGTATTATTTCAGCACCGCATGTGAGGACTCATATATTATTTTATGTTAGCTTTTATCACAGCTATGTCAATACTAATGTAAGAAGAGAAAATTGAAGAACTGCAGCCGGGGCTGAGATATGTGTCATGGGGTATGTACGAATAAGAAAAAAGATGGACTGTCAGCAGTCTTTTGCCTGTAGACATTTTCAGCATAGACCTTGGGAAAATTTGATTTTTTTTCTGATTGACTGATTTATTTATATATATATACTGTACCTGGTACCATACCTTTTACACACAGAAAATATAAGCAAGTTATGTAACATGCCTTTTTGAACAGACTTAACAGTCTAGTTTGCGGGGTTGCAGAGATAGCATTCATCCTTGGTGCCTGAAGGGGCCCAAAAGCTTCTCTGCCATCTATGAAAGAAGATATGGGCGGATTAATCCGTGAAGGATCGAGTTTGAGTCGAATTTCCTGAAATCCAAAGTTTCAAGCAAGTTTGGATATTTTGATCAACGTTGGACTGGTCCAGCAAGAGACTGGACGATACTCCAGTAGCGCCCAGTTCCTCGGTGGGCCCCCGAGCAGGACGTAAAGGAAGCATGCTGATAACTTGTCCACAGTAGAAAAAATGGCCATAGGCCTGTAGCTAACGTCAGCGTGCGGTACATGGCATTGACTTCACTGCCATGCACAACAAGCACCTGAAAAACCATAGCAAATAAGCGAGAGCTGTGAGCGGGGTTATGTGTAGAGTGGAGAACCTAACCATTCAAAGGGTAGCCATTACTTACGGTGTCGCCCATATGTGACTGGACGGTGAATGATCTGATCATACTACTGGGATGCTAACGAAAAAGTTTCCCTACAAGAGGCTAAGGTACTGGTCATGACTGATCTATAAAAGACTAAAGCGGGCTTTACATGCTACAATATATCTAACGAGATGTCGGCGGGGTCACGTCGTAAGTGATGCACATCCAGCATCATTAGTGATATCGTAGTGTGTGACAGCTATGAATGAGCAGAAATACTCACCTTCTCGTTCATCGTTGACACGTCGCTCATTTTCTAAAAATCGAACGTCCAGTTGTTCAATGTTCCTGAGGCAGCACACATCGCTCCGTGTGACACCCCGGGAACAATGAACTGCAGCTTACCTGCGGCCACCGCCAATGCGGAAGGAAGGAGGTGGGCCGGTCCTGGCTTCAGGGTCCGAGTACCCACTTGTGTGCATGGTTTCCGGGTCGGTTCTCTGGTGTCGGTACCGGCAGGCTACAACCCTGCCCCGGTCCACCTAGGATCTGCTGAGCCATCTTCCCATCTCCTGCTGGCGCTGACCACTGTCTGCCACCTAGCCAATGTGTCAGGGCTCCGACCCTGACACTTGTCAGCTTGAACTTCAGGCCTTGACTGCCTGAGCTCGACTCCTCCACTCCTCTCTCCACTTAACTCCAAACTCCACTCTCTGACTCCTAGACTCATCTGCTGTTTTTCCTTCTCCAGGCTCTCCCTCCAGACCCCTAGGTGGGCGTTTTCCTTCCGCCTGGTCCCGCCCACTGGTGTGTCTGTCCTTCCCTGAGGGGGTGACTAGGATTTTGTCGGCTAGTTTAACCCTGTGTGGAAGCGGTGTTATGCGGGGGCCTAAAACTGTGTGACTACCTGGTTTTGCCAGGGCGTCACATATACATACACAAATGGGACTGCAACTCTGTATTGAGTGTTTATCTCACCCCAGAGCTGAATTCCTGTCCCATTACTGCTGTATAAAGTCCTCCATGTTGCTGCTTCTCCATACGTTGTCTAGACACAAGAGAGCGGGATTCCTTCATTCCTCTGTGTGCTGTGTATAGAAAACAAATGTGGCGCCCTAGGACCTGGTCGCCACAACGGCATTGCCCTCCTGAGGGTTAATGCTGAGCCTGGAGGTAATGGGGAAATCTACTGGCCAGTAAGTTAACATCCACCGCAGTTTCTCCCTCAGGCCAGTAGGGGGAGCTCTGAACCTGAAGTTTCAGGGAGCTTCCTTAAGCCTGACCTGGGGGAGGAGTTAGTTAGTCTGTAGGGAGCAGCAGAAGTGAACAGACACAGAGTGAGCTGTCCTGTGAATCTGGGGCCTAGAGCTGGAGCAGTTTGGCCCAGAGAAGCAGGAGTAGCTGAGAGGCAGCAGAGAGACTCGGACATCGGAGTCTGTGGTTGCCAGGGTATAAAATCCGTCCCTGGTAGCCGAATCCGAAGGGCAGGGGAGCTGCAAGCCCCTGGCCCAGACACATCCAAGGTACAGCTGCAGCATCAGGGCCCGGTGTGGACCCCAGCGGAGAAGCACCAGGGAGTGGGCCTGCGCAGCCACCTACAGAGGGAAGGGACGTGCTATTGGTCCCAGCAGCGAAGAGGGCCATTGCTGGATTCAGAGAAGCAGGGTCCTATCATCACCAAGAAAGGTACAGGAGTAGGCCTCATACTCAGCTGGCCAGAAAGATCACCCCAAGTACCTCCAGGCCGACCGGATCCCCATCACCACCTGTAACGGTCTCCCAGGACTGGACTGTTCCCAGAGTAAAAGAGGAAAAGGTAAAGAGACTGTTGTTTGTGCCTGGTTCTTTCCTCGCCTGTCGGCCCTGCACCGTGTTAGTCACACATCACCATAGACTTTCACAAGCACCAACTGTGCCCCGGGCATTGCTCCACCTGTGGGGAGCAGTACCATCATAGCTGCCATAATATCATCCCGGAGGCCTCACACAGCAGCGGCGGCTTAATAGCCGCATGCCACAGGTGGCGTCACGAACACAACCATTAACAAGCAAGCCACATATTCTACTGACACCCACCAGGGCCACGGAGCCGGGCCCAGCCACCACTGACTACCACCGGACTAGTCCAGCCCGGCACCGGGTGTCCCATAGCCCTGGGGTGGGCGAGTCAACTTTTGGCGTCACGAACAGGATTTCGTGCCCGGTCCCACCGGGTACTGTGCGCCTGCCGGAATTGTGCTTAAAAGATTGTGTACTGGCTGCAGACCACCGCCGCCATTAGCCTCGCCGAGCGCAGGAAGAAGGGGGGCGTGCCTGACAAAGAGCGCGAAGGGAGCGCGCCATCAGAGCAGAGCGCTGTTAACCCCGCGCGACCCGGAAGAAAATTTGAAAAGTGAACGGAGCCTGGTAAGGTTCACTAAGGGGGAGGAAGATGTCCGACTCAGAGGGAGGGCAGGTGGCTGCCATAGCCCGAGACGCCGCAGCACCAGCAGAAGCAATCCCAGTCGCCGTCGCCCCGGCCCCCACTGTAGCGCCGGTAATGCCGATCACCATGCCATACATACCGGGAGCAGAATGGCTGCCGCAATACTCCGGGGAGTCCCATACCTTGAGTGACTTCAGAGAAAGCCTGCACAGCTTATTCCGGGTGTATCCGCTGACTGAGAGCCAGAAGGTGGGCATATTAATGGGACAGCTAGCCGGCGCAGCCCAGCGTGAAGCGAAGTCATGGCCTGATACAGATAAAGGGACAGCAGCCCAGATACTGGCCAAGCTAAAGAGTACGTTTGACACTCGCACCGCAGCAGAGATAAAGATGAGATTCTTTGGGTGCAAGCAGCGGGCCACAGACAGCATAAGGGACTATGCCCTAAACCTGCAAGAGGCCCTGAAAGCAGTTAAACAGGTGGACCCAGAGAGTGTACGTGAAGAAGACAAACTCCTAACTGAGCAGTTCATAGAGGGGCTCCTGTCAGATGCCCACAGGACCCAGCTGCGTATCCTGGTCCTGCAGAACCCTGCTCTGGACTTTGCCAAGTTTAAGGACCAGGCCATCAGGGTACTGAGAGAATCTACGCCGAATGACCCAGTACTCCTCCGGCCTCCTGCTATCACGTACCCCGGGGTGGTGCCTGCAACACGAGCCACTGCAGGGGCTGAGGCGCAGTCCCTGGATAAGGATCCCACTGCAGAGCTCAGACAACAGGTCCAGGAGCTGACCAAGACTGTGGCTGCCCTTGCCAAGACCGTGCAGTCTCTACAAATGACCCCCTCGCCTGCGAAAATCGAGTTGGCCTCCAGCCCAGAGGACGTCCCATGGATGCGACAGAGAAGGATTCCGCCGACCCGAGGCAGAGACACTGACCGGTACGATTCAACAGGACAACCGATCTGCCGCAACTGCAACCAGGCGGGCCACATTGCACGACGCTGTCCTTTAAATGGGCCGAGCCTGGGGCCAGGAGCCGACCCTCAGGTGTAAGGAAGCCCGGCTCAACCCCCAGCCGCAGCAAGTATGTGGGAGGACGACCGGTCCTTCCTATTGTGCTGGATGGAATCCCTTTGAATGCCCTCCTGGATACGGGGTCCCAGGTAACAACCATCCCCCACAAACTGTACAAAAGATATTGGGCCGATTCAGACATTGACCATGGCCCAGATGATGATTTAACAATTGTGGCCAGTAATGGTCAGCCCTTACCTCAGATTGGGTACAAAGAAGTAACCATTAAAGTGGGGCGGGTAGCATTGCCATGTCAGGGGATGATAATTGTAGATATTGATCGCAAAGAATCTGACCCACTGCTAACTCTTGGTACAAATGTGATAGAAAATTGTATTGCCGAAGTGATAATTTTGTTACAGCAGGCGTCTGAAACTGCCAGCTCCGGGCAGCAGCGTGTCCTACAGAGGGAGATCAGAGCCCTGATGAGGAGGCAGCAGGTAGAGCTGGCCGGAGGAGAAATTGGCAGTGTGAGGGTAAGTGACCCCCTCCCCATTGTAATACCCCCAAGAAGTGAAATGTTGATATGGTGTCGGGCAGCAATAGGCCTCAAGGGTCAGGATTACCATGCCTTGGTAGAACCAATGTATTCAGACAGTAGGCCTGGAGTCCTGATAGCCAGAGGGGTAGCGGACGTCCGCAAGGGGAGAGTGCCCGTCCGTGTCCTGAATTGTGGGGAGGAGGAGGCCAAATTGCCCCGGTATGCCACTGTGGCAAAATTGTACACTGTCAGCAACAATACCATTAAAGCAGTGGAACCCTTGATCCCGTCCGACCAGGCGGAAGACAATGGCTCCAAGGGGCAGCCGGAAGACTGGTGCCAAAAATTAAATGTTGGCACCGACTCCACCCCCTCACACCAAAAGCATGGGGTTTACCGGGTGGTACAGGAGTACGAGCGGGTCTTCAGCAAACACCCCCTAGATTTTGGGCAGGTGAAAGGGGTTCAACATCAAATCCCCACGGGTGATCATCATCCCATTAAAGAAAGATACCGCCCTGTACCCCCCGCACAGTATCAGTGTGCCAAGGAAATGTTACGGGAAATGAAGGAGGCTGGGGTTATCAGAGATAGTTGTAGCCCCTGGGCAGCTCCACTAGTGCTCGTAAAGAAAAAAGATGGTACAATGAGAATGTGTGTAGATTACAGGCAAATTAACCGCATTACACATAAAGATGCCTATCCACTACCCAGAATAGAGGAGTCACTAACAGCCTTAAAGTCAGCTAACTATTTCTCCACCTTGGATCTCACCAGTGGGTATTGGCAGGTTCCCGTGGCAGAGGCGGACAAGGAGAAGACTGCATTCACGACACCAATGGGTCTCTGTGAGTTCAATTGTATGCCATTCGGGCTCTGCAACGCCCCAGGGACATTCCAAAGGTTGATGGAGTGCTGCTTGGGCCACCACAACTTCGAAACCGTGCTGCTGTACCTGGATGACGTAATAGTCTACTCCAAGACTTATGAGGACCACCTGAAGCACTTAGCAGAAGTGTTTGAGTCCTTGTCGAAATATGGCCTGAAGATCAAGCCGTCCAAATGTCACCTCTTGAAGCCAAAGGTACAGTACCTGGGTCATGTGGTCAGCGCAGAAGGCGTGGCACCTGATCCGGAGAAAGTCACGGTAATTAAGGACTGGCCAAGACCCACCACGGTGAAGGAGGTGCGGCAGTTCCTTGGACTGGTGGGCTACTACCGAAGGTTCATTGATGGGTTCACCAAGATAGCAGCGCCCCTTCAAGATCTCCTGGTGGGCCAGCCGAAGCAGGCTAAGAAGCAAAGCCCTCCATTTGAATGGGGCAGCCAACTGGAAACATCCTTTGTCCGGCTGAAAGGGGCTCTCACGGGAGAAGAAATTCTGGCCTACCCTGACTACAGCCAACCGTTTATACTGTACACAGACGCCAGCAACGTGGGACTGGGAGCAGTTCTGTCCCAGGTACAGGGAGGCAGAGAGAGGGTAATAGCGTACGCCAGTAGGAAGCTTCGGCCCACGGAAAGGAATCCAGAAAACTACAGTTCCTTCAAGCTGGAGTTCCTCGCTATTGTGTGGGCAGTGACTGAACGCTTCAAGCACTATCTGGCATCGGCCAAGTTTACCATCTTCACGGACAACAATCCGTTGACACACCTGGCAACAGCCAAGTTAGGTGCGATGGAACAGCGATGGATGGCCCGGCTGTCTAACTTTGACTTTACCATCAAGTATCGGGCTGGCAAGAAGAATAACAATGCTGATGCGCTGTCCAGAATGCCTCACTTACCCGAGTCTGGAGAAGACCTGGATGAACTCGAAGAGATAGAGTTACCGGCTTTCCATCACCAGGGTGTTTCACAGTGTGAGCATGCTGTGGGAGTGAAGCGCTTAAACCAGCACGAGGTCTCGGTCAATCCATTACTCCACCATAATTGGGAAGAAACACAGAATGGTGACCCGGCCGTGCGATTGGTCAAAGAGAAGCTAGCGCAAGCTGAGACCCATCTTGGCCCAGACGCTCCAGAGGAAGCCCAGCAGCTGTGGAAGGAGAGGGGACGACTGTTCACCTACCAGGGCAAGCTCTGCAAGAGATATGTCAACTATCGAACAAATGAACTTGTCTGGCAGATAGTGGTTCCGCAGAGGGATGCTCCAATGGTCCTAGCAGCGTATCATGATAACGCCGGGCACTTCGGGTGGAAGAAGTTGGAGGCCTTACTCCGTGATCGGTTCTACTGGGTGCACATGAGAAAGATGATCGAGAAATGGTGCCGAGACTGTGGCCCGTGTAACTTGAGGCGGAAGGATGATGCCAGCCAAAGGTCTCCCCTACAGCCAATTGTCACGAAGCAGCCCCTGGAGTTGGTGGCCCTGGACCACGTGAAGTTAACACCAAGCCGGTCAGGCTATGTGTACGCCCTCACCATTGTGGACCATTACTCTCGTTTCCTGGTAGTAGTGCCTGTGAAGGACCAGACAGCCAGGACGGCAGCTAGAGCGTTCCAGGCATCCTTTTGTCGACCGCACGGCTATCCGGAAAGGGTACTGACGGATCAGGGTCCTGCATTCGAGGCTGAAGTGTTCCAAGAGTTCTGTAACATGTACGGTTGTAAGAAAATTCGAACCACACCGTACCACCCCCAGACCAATGGACTGTGCGAGAAAATGAACCATGTGGTTATTGATATGCTGAAGACCCTACCGCTGGAAGAGAGGAACCAATGGCCAGAAAAGTTGCCAGATCTGGTAGACTTGTACAACCACATCCCAGTGAATTCGACCAACTGCAGCCCCGCTTACCTGATGCGAGCCAGACCAGGCAAGTTGCCTGTAGACTTTGAGATGGGGACTGTGTCGCCTGAGGCGGTTCAAGAAATAGAGGATTGGGATGCAGAACGGCAGCAGCGGTACCGTAAGGTCCAGGAGTGCGTGGAAAGGAGCCTGTCTCAAGCAAGAACGAGACAAGAACAGCATTACAATCAAACAGCCCCAGCAACTCCCTTAGCACCTGGAGAACAAGTCCTCAAGAAGAAGCGGAAGACGCATAAGTTGGATGATCAGTGGGAAAACGAGCCCTACACCATTATCCCCTCCAACTTTGACAATAGTAAGGTATGCCTCATAAGCAAAGATGAAGGCAAGACCTGTCAAGCAATTTCCCGAGACCGCCTGAAAGCGTGCCCTGAACGGTGCCGAATCCAAAGAGAAATGGAAGGAGTACAAGGAAGTCCCCAAAGTCAAGAGAAAGAAGGGGAGATGATTCAAACCATCCTTGGGAAGTTCCCCAAAACTTGGACCCGAATCAACAATGCCATAGTGGTACCAGTTTTGGCGTTTCCGCAGTTGGTCGAGCCAGAAACAGAAAAGGTTCCGGATCCACCTAAAGAATCGTCCGCTCCAGCACGAGATGACACGCCAGCAGTGGAACAGGAGGATCAACCCCCTGTCAGTGGTGAACCTGTCATACCCTTGGCGACTCCTGGACCACAAAGGCAACCATCACGCTTACCTATTGGGGTTAGGCCCACCTGTAGTGCTGAGATAGAAGACGTACCACGTAGTCAGGGGCAAACACCAGAGCTACGTAGGTCCCAGCGCAGCACTCGGGGACAACCCCCTCTAAGGTATAGGGAGTCTACTGTATAAAGTAAAGAGTACTTATTAGAGTGTAAATAGTTATGCAAAATGTCTGTCATGTTGTGCACAAAATGTTTTCTTTTTCTTTGATTGCGAAAATGGACAATTGGGCCACTGGACTATGGGTGGCCAACACCTAAATTGTTCATAGTTAGCACCAGTGTGCTCAAACACCCCTGAAGAAAAACCCGTCCGGCGTGCATAGAGTGGGGTCATCAATGCTCTGACGCACGCCCAGAGCCTACGTTGGGGGTTTGATCGCGGCGGGTCCCCCATGGAGCAGTGTAATGGACACCCGGCAGGGAGCCACACTGGACTCTTATAGAAATGTTTAAGATTGTAACGTTAAAGAGAATGTGCCTCCCATATTGGGATGAAATGTATGACATGTTATGTTTTGTTTCTACAGTCCGGGAGTACTGAATTTAACTAAGGGGGAGTGTGGCGCCCTAGGACCTGGTCGCCACAACGGCATTGCCCTCCTGAGGGTTAATGCTGAGCCTGGAGGTAATGGGGAAATCTACTGGCCAGTAAGTTAACATCCACCGCAGTTTCTCCCTCAGGCCAGTAGGGGGAGCTCTGAACCTGAAGTTTCAGGGAGCTTCCTTAAGCCTGACCTGGGGGAGGAGTTAGTTAGTCTGTAGGGAGCAGCAGAAGTGAACAGACACAGAGTGAGCTGTCCTGTGAATCTGGGGCCTAGAGCTGGAGCAGTTTGGCCCAGAGAAGCAGGAGTAGCTGAGAGGCAGCAGAGAGACTCGGACATCGGAGTCTGTGGTTGCCAGGGTATAAAATCCGTCCCTGGTAGCCGAATCCGAAGGGCAGGGGAGCTGCAAGCCCCTGGCCCAGACACATCCAAGGTACAGCTGCAGCATCAGGGCCCGGTGTGGACCCCAGCGGAGAAGCACCAGGGAGTGGGCCTGCGCAGCCACCTACAGAGGGAAGGGACGTGCTATTGGTCCCAGCAGCGAAGAGGGCCATTGCTGGATTCAGAGAAGCAGGGTCCTATCATCACCAAGAAAGGTACAGGAGTAGGCCTCATACTCAGCTGGCCAGAAAGATCACCCCAAGTACCTCCAGGCCGACCGGATCCCCATCACCACCTGTAACGGTCTCCCAGGACTGGACTGTTCCCAGAGTAAAAGAGGAAAAGGTAAAGAGACTGTTGTTTGTGCCTGGTTCTTTCCTCGCCTGTCGGCCCTGCACCGTGTTAGTCACACATCACCATAGACTTTCACAAGCACCAACTGTGCCCCGGGCATTGCTCCACCTGTGGGGAGCAGTACCATCATAGCTGCCATAATATCATCCCGGAGGCCTCACACAGCAGCGGCGGCTTAATAGCCGCATGCCACAGGTGGCGTCACGAACACAACCATTAACAAGCAAGCCACATATTCTACTGACACCCACCAGGGCCACGGAGCCGGGCCCAGCCACCACTGACTACCACCGGACTAGTCCAGCCCGGCACCGGGTGTCCCATAGCCCTGGGGTGGGCGAGTCACAAAGGCGGAGCTTTTCTACACCCACTAGCTCAGAGACAACCTATAAACTTGGAGATAGATAGATAATAGATGGATAGAGAGGTAGAAAATAGATAGGTAGATAGATACTCGTGATGGGCGAGAACTAAGATGCTCAAGATGCTCAAATGCTTGTTCCTCGATTCAAGCTTCACGTGAGGAACGAGCATTATGGATAGTCAATCAATGGTTTGTTAGGTCTCCGCGCACCTACAACTCGCCATAAACAGCGCATTTCCATCGGGAGGGAGGTCAGAGGTTTTTTTTTTGGTCACACTACATCTGAGAACGTTCTTTTATCTCGCAGGAAAGCTGGTGTTTAATGCACGAAATATCAGAGCACTCGCGACACTCGGTTGAACTCCACGAGTACCCGAGCACCCCCATGGTTGATCGAATAACGAGCAGTACCAAGCACGATCACTCATCACTAATAAATAGATATAGGGACATGATGAAAAATTCTGGATATGAAGATGTAGGTCCCTTATGGGTTCCCCAAATATGCCTACAGTATACTGGTAGATGCCATGAATGCTTTAAAGGTTTGGAGCATTATCGATAAATGTGTGATCCTGTTGGTTTTGTATGAAAATGAAATGGCATGCAGTAGGACAGAAAAGTGGAGTGAACAAGTACTGAGATAATAGAGTAAAACTGACCCGTGCAATTGAGACTAGAATTGTCAGGGCTGTGTCACAGGTGACGGACAGTCCTGTGGTTTCTGGCATTAGAAGGTCACAGCGTTTGACTGCGCAAAATGCTCCCTAACTTTCTGTTGTTAGGGAATGTCCCCATTCCCTAGGCATAGGGTTTCCCTTTCCTTTTTACCTTTAACTGCTTACTTGATACTTCCCCGTAGTTAGCCTGACAAGAATAAGTAGAGCAAGTCCCATGTTAAAAGGTTAGTGATTCAACATGGCAGCAGAGTGGCTCAATCATCAGTCCTTGTGCCTTGGGGTACTGGGTAGCTGGCTGTGAACCTAAACATGGATAGCATATGCATGGATTTTGCATGGTCTGCCACTGATTACTGGGTTTGCTTCCAGTTTTCTTCCAGACAGCAATTGTGGAATATGTAAAATATGTGGAACAAATAAATATAACTTGGAGTATCAGCTCTCTATATCAGATAAGGGTAATTCAGATCATTATAGGAGGTCAGTTTGGGGGAGAAAGGTGGCTTCTTAAAAAGCTCACCAAAGGACATAATCAAAATAAATTCACAGAAAAAAAACACCAAAAATAAAGCCAACAGCCAAAAAATGGTCAGATAATGGCAAAAGCACATGCAAGATGCATACGGCCCCCATGATACAAGTTGGAATTTCACAGGTGCAGAAAGCCTATAAAACAACCACCCCCAGCCTAATCTGTCAGGAGGGGGAGGTTGCAGGCATAAAACTGCACACTAATAAGATCTAATATAGGGCGTCAGTCACACAGTTACGTGCAATGCACAGTGTCCAGGCAAAGCCTATTGATCACGCCCTTCTATTAGGTCAGGCAGGCTGACCAGCACCTAAAAGGTGCACTGGCACAATGGACAGACATCTGTGATGCCCTGGACTAGCCAGGTAGTCACAAACAAACCAACATACACACCCCCACAATAGGCAGTTACAGCAGCCAAACACAAAACCCTTGTTGCCTCCCTCCAGAGTCTGATGTCCACACCAGGTGGGGCGGAGTCAGGCGGTTGGCCCCACCCACCGAGGAGTTCACAGGCCTGGAGGCGGGAAAAGTGCAGTTCAGTCTTGGAGTTGAAAGAGAGAGGAGTGAACACTTGGGTGTCTGGGTTGGAGCCCAGACACTGACAGCAAGGTTGGCAGATAGTGGTGGCCGTCTGCAGGAGTTAGTGGAACTCCGCAGAGCCGTAAGGACCGGGGTCGGGCGTCGGCCCGCCGGTACCGGACCGGGGAACGGAGTGAAGCTAAGCACACAGGCAGGGCCATCGGACCCCGACCAGGCTTGGAGCCGCCGTCAATAGTCAAATCCGAATGTGACAGGAACCCCAGGGGTTTCCCAACTACAAGTCCCGATTGAAGGCAACCGTCCACCCAGAGAGGATATACAGCCACCGCCACAGGCTAGAGATCCAAGGGCCAGCGCCTGCGGGCGAAACGGGCTCCTACGGCACCTATACGCCGGGGAGCGGACTACCGGTGGGCAACCATAGTAGTCAAGAACATTCTCAAAGGTGCAGGAAAAGACAGCCACCATCAGCCGTCCGGGGAGAGCACAACAACAACACTGCAGCCGGCTGCGGGACCCGTCCATCTGGCCGTTTTGGTTCACCTACGACTCTGTCAGTGATTGTCTGAGTGAGTACACCAGTGCCGTCCGGCACCGCGCCGCGCCGTTCCTGCACCCCAGCCATTTAGCCTCGCCATCCAGCCTCCCCGTCACCACCACCGGGCCCCGGGAATGCCAAACCCCCCTACCCACGGAGGGGACAACATCTCAGCTGCACCCTACCATCTCTCCCGGGATCCCCGTTACCAGCAGCGTTGGTGCCATTATCACCATGACCCATGGGTGGCGTCACGAACAATCTCGCTAACCAAACCACCCCCTTTTCACTCACGGGTGAGGAGCGCTGCTCGAGTCCCCGGGTCCAGTCCACCGCTCGAGCCACCGAGCAGCAGCAGCAGAAGCCCCGGACCCGAGTGTGGCGAGCGCGTCCCCTCCGCCCGCGACAACTTGGCGTCACTAACAGGATAGAACCAATCTACCTACCGGTAGAGGTGCGCCTTGCAGTCCCCGCCGGCGGCGTTCGGCCAAAAAATTTGAAGCGCCGCCATCTTTGGCGTGACGATTTCCCGCTCAAGCGTCTTCCCCGAGCAGGGAAGGCGCAAAAGTGAAGCCCCGCCCCCAACAAGCGGAAGTGCTAGAAAGAACCAAGGGGGGCGGGTGAAAGCCTGCCTAATGTAGCCGAGGGCATAAAAAGCAGGGACGCCAGGACTCTGCAACATACCCGGCTGAAGGACTCGGTCTACCTCTGGCCCCAGCAGGGCCCGCCCCATCGCCTGTGCTGGCCGCCCGCACAGCCCTGCTCAAGCCGCTGTCCCCGATGGAGGTGGCGGAGTCCGTGCTGCCCCGCCAGGGCCCGGATGCCCGAGAGGACGCCAGCCAATCAAGAACCGATGGCGGGCCTCCGTGTGCAGACCGATGACGGATCGCTTGCCACTGAGGAACCACAAGTCTGGGCTCAGTTAGAAACCGTTGCTGTCCTGCCGGGTCCCATCATTAGCCCCCTGGAGTCAGATGACAGCGGCTCGGGGGCTGACACAGAGCCTGTCTCAGAGGAGGAGGGAAGCTTCACCTTGTATGACATGGAGGCCACTTACATTCCTCGGAGCGGAAATAATGGATGCCGGGCAGTCCTTCCTCGTCGCACCTGCCGTGCGCTGGAGGGGCTGGAACCCGTGCTTCTTCACCTGGAGCCGGGTGAGGAGTACGGAAGTGAGCAATAGTGGCAGCGGTCCTCCGTTGCAACCAAGTTGTCCCAGTTGGGACCCTCAGCAGTTTGAATGAATGAAAAATAATCCAACCGAAGCTTCATCTGATTGTCTACTTGATTATTCCGGCCGTTGCCGGCAAGTTATCCCCAGAGGGACCCTATGTGTTTACCGTATGCATGAGAAGCTGCTCATGGACATGGCCGAGAACTGGCAGGCCACCCACGAACTTGTGGGTCTGTAAATAATTTAGTGGGCTGGTTTCCGTCCGTCCCGCATCCGGAGAGGCAGATTGGAGGAAGGGCCCACAGCAGAGGAGGCTGGGGCCCAGCTACCACCAGGACCTGTGGCCATCCTCCGGGGGTCAGGGGTCCCCCTGGACGTGGCGTCCCCTGAAGTGACAGCCGGGTGCGAGACACCGTACCCGTTCCCGCTCGGGTAACCTGGATCTGGACTGGGGTAAAGGGGTGCTGCCCGTTTCTTAGGGGCAGCATCAAGGATCAGGTTATTTGGGTGGGAGAGTGGATGACCGTGAACCCGTCCGTTTAATAAAAATGTTTGAAACGTTAAAGCAATGCACCTCCCGCCAGGGAAGATTTGAAAAATATGCATGTGTTGAAAGTTTTAATGTGTTATTTATCTTTTACAGTTTTTGAACAAAAATAAAACCGGTGATGGACGGGCAGCCCGCGGACGGTCTGCACTTTACCAAGGGGGAGTGTGACGCCCTGGACTAGCCATGTAGTCACAAACATACCAACATACACACCCCCACCCTAGGCAGTTACAGCAGCCAAACACAAAACCCTTGTTGCCTCGCTCAAGAGTCTGATGTCCACACCAGGTGGGGCGGAGCCAGGCGGTTGGCCCCACCCACCGAGGAGTTCACAGGCCTGGAGGCGGGAAAAGTGCAGTTCAGTCTTGGAGGTGAAAGAGAGAGGAGTGAACACTTGGGTGTCTGGGTTGGAGCCCAGACACTGACAGCAAGGTTGGCAGATAGTGGTGGCCGTCTGCAGGAGTTAGTGGAACTCCGCAGAGCCGTAAGGACCGGGGTCGGGCGTCGGCCCGCCGGTACCGGACCGGGGAACGGAGTGAAGCTAAGCACACAGGCAGGGCCATCGGACCCCGACCAGGCTTGGAGCCGCCGTCAATAGTCAAATCCGAATGTGACAGGAACCCCAGGGGTTTCCCAACTACCAAGTCCCGATTGAAGGCAACCGTCCACCCAGAGAGGATATACAGCCACCGCCACAGGCTAGAGATCCAAGGGCCAGTGCCTGCAGGCAAAACGGGCTCCTACCGCAACTATACGCGGGGAGCGGACTACCGGTGGGCAACCACAGTAGTCAAGAACATTCTCAAAGGTGCAGGGAAAGACAGCTACCATCAGCCGTCCGGGGAGAGCACAACAACAACAACACAGCAGCTGGCTGCGGGACCCGTCCATCCAGCCGTTTTGGTTCACCTACGATTCTGTCAGTGATTGTCTGAGTGAGTATGTGACGCCCTGGGCAAGCCAGGGGTCACAGGTCACAACATCACATGCACCCCACATTCCCTGCAGGAACACCAAGCTAACCTAAAATCCTTGTTGCCTTCCTCCAGGGGCTGATGTCCACACCAGGGGGTGGGCCAGGCAGTTGGCTCCACCCACCGAGGAGTACACAGCCCTGGAGGCGGGAGAACCAGGCAGAGCAGAGAACGGCTGGGGAGGTGAAGGAGTGAACAGTGAAGTGGTAGAGGAGGAAAGTAAGAGTAGTGACAGAAAAAGGAACAGTAGTAAAGCCTGAAGTTGGTCTGGGTGTGTGCCCCGGACTGTGACAGCAAGGTCAGCAGACGGCGGTGATAGTCTGCAGGGGGACTGTTTGGAGGTTGCTGGAAGGACCGCGGACGGGTGGTGACCCGGCGGTACTGGAGCAGTATACGAAGAACAGTCAGCACCAGGGCAGGGGCCTTTCGGATCCCGGCAAGGCTAGAAGTCGCCATAATTTGCCAAATCCGTCAGTGAAGGGGACCTCTGTCTCCTAACAACCAAGTCCCGATTGAAGGCAACAGCCCGACCGTGAAGGGGAGACACCGCCACCGCCAGGGCACCAGTTTCCCAAGGCCAGCGCCTGCGGGCAAAGTAGGGCTCCTTCGGCCCAGATTAAAGCCGAGGAGTGGGTAACCGGTGGGGACCCATCGCTACCAAGAGACTTTACATAGGTGCAGGGAAGAGACCGTCACCGCTAACTGCAGGGAACCGCAGCACCGTAACCGTCCGAGGGACCCGTCCAACCAGCCGTTTGTTTACCGAGAACTGTGTCGTGTTTACTGGCTGAGTGAGTACCTCCGTGCCGTGCGGCACAGCGCTGCCTCTGCGCCCCTGCACTTCCACAGGCCCCATACCCGCCTGTCCACCATACCAACCCCATCACTGGGCCCCGGGATCACCAACCCCTACCCACGGAGGGGCAAAACAACAACTGGCTGCTCCATACCATCACTCCCGGGTTCCCCAGCCAGAGCAGCGGTGGTGTCCACTTAATCACCACAACCGTGGGTGGCGTCACGGACAATAAACTATCCCAAATTCCAATCCCCTTTCACTCACGGGCGAGGAGCGCCGCTCGAGTCCCCGGGATCCGGTCCATCGCTCGAGCCACCGAGCAGCGGCAGGCCGCAGCAGCCGTGGCAGCCGGACCCGAGCAGAGGGAGAGCGCGGTGTCCCCTCCTCCGCCCGCGACAACTTGGCGTCACGAACAGGATCTTACCGCTCTGCCGTTGGGTAGAGGTGCGCCTTGTGACTGCCGGAGGTATCCGGCCGAAAAATTTCAGAAGTCGCCATCTTTGGCGCGAAAAGTTCCCGCTCGAGCGTCTTCTCGAGTAGTAGAGGCGCGAAGGCCAAAACCCCGCCCCGATAGAGGAGGGGCCGGAAAGAGGCTGAAGGAGACGGAATGGCGGCTAGCTGCATGTAGCCGCGGCTATACAGATAAGGACGCTGGGGCCTCACGATCCGCCGACCCCTGTAAAGAATGTCCACTCTCCCTAGCTATACGGAGGCTACCGAACCAGTGCCCGACACAGCGGCATGGCTGAGGGCCTGGACGGCAGGGATCTGCCGACACTACCGGGACCAGATCTGCCGGCTGATGGAACAGTGGACCGCGGAGGTGGAGGATGCAGCTGCAGTTGCACGAGTGTATGGAATGGAGGCCATGATGGAGGAGCTGGTGAGTGACCCACGCCCCTATGTCCCCGAGGGACCGGTCGCTGCGGCTGAGGGACCCGGTCTACCCCTGGCCCCCATGCCACCTCTGTCCTCCTTGTCCGTGCACTGCGCTGCGCCTGGTTCATCGGGCGTATACCCCTTCGTGGCAGTGGCCGAGGGAGTGACAAGCCTGGAAGCTGCGGCAGCTGGCGGCAACCCGCCTGGCGCAGAGACAGACGATAGTGATTCCGGGCCTGACACCGAGCCCGTTTCGGAGGAAGATGAAGGAGTCGTCGCTCTGCAGGGCACGGAGGCCACTTACATCCCCCGGAGTGGAAACAACGGGTATCGGGCGGCCCTTCCTCGCCGCGCTTGCTATGCGCTGGAGGGGCTGGTGCCCGTGTTCTTCCACCCAGAGCCGGGTGAGGAGGACGAAAGTGCACAGTAAGGGCAGCGGAACACCGTTGCACCGTCCCCGTTGGGACCACCAGTGTGTTTGAAAGTTTTCGCAAAAGATGAAAATGCATGATTACCGAACAGTCACCTGATTCTTCTGTGATTTGGAAACCGGCCGTTGCCGGCACCGTTGTCCCCGTGGGGACCGTTTGAAAAATATGCATAGGAACTCCATGGACAAGCCCGTGAACTTGCAGGGCAACCACAGACGCTAGTGGCTTGTAAATAAGTTTTGTTACCGTTACCGTTTCCGCATTTACCGCCTCCGGAGAGGCAGGTTGGAGGGAGGGCCCACAGCAGATCAGGCTGGGGCCCAGCCACCACAGGAACCGGTGGCTATCCTCTGGAGGGGAAGGACAGATCCCGCTCGGGTAACTTGTGCTGGACTGGGGTCAAGGGGTGCTGCCTGGGCTTTAGGGGCAGCATCAGGGCCAGGTTACTTGGGTGGGAGAGGGCGGAGACCGTAACCGTTAACCGTTTTAATGTTTGCAACGTTTAAGCACTGAACCTCCCGATGTGGGATGATGTCATAAATTGTATATATGTTACCGTTTTTTCATATCTTTTACAGAAAAACAAAAGGAAAATAAAACCGGTGTTGGACGGGCAGCCCGAGGACGGTCTGCGTTTTGCTAAGGGGGAATGTGACGCCCTGGGCAAGCCAGGGGTCACAGGTCACAACATCACATGCACCCCACATTCCCTGCAGGAACACCAAGCTAACCTAAAATCCTTGTTGCCTTCCTCCAGGGGCTGATGTCCACACCAGGGGGTGGGCCAGGCGGTTGGCTCCGCCCACCGAGGAGTACACAGCCCTGGAGGCGGGAGAACCAGGCAGAGCAGAGAACGGCTGGGGAGGTGAAGGAGTGAACAGTGAAGTGGTAGAGGAGGAAAGTAAGAGTAGTGACAGAAAAAGGAACAGTAGTAAAGCCTGAAGTTGGTCTGGGTGTGTGCCCCGGACTGTGACAGCAAGGTCAGCAGACGGCGGTGATAGTCTGCAGGGGGACTGTTTGGAGGTTGCTGGAAGGACCGCGGATGGGTGGTGACCCGGCGGTACTGGAGCAGTATACGAAGAACAGTCAGCACCAGGGCAGGGGCCTTTCGGATCCCGGCAAGGCTAGGAGTCACCATAATTTGCCAAATCCGTCAGTGAAGGGGACCTCTGTCTCCTAACAACCAAGTCCCGATTGAAGGCAACAGCCCGACCGTGAAGGGGAGACACCGCCACCGCCAGGGCACCAGTTTCCCAGGGCCAGCGCCTGCGGGCAAAGTAGGGCTCCTTCGGCCAAGATTGAAGCCGAGGAGTGGGTAACCGGTGGGGACCCATCGCTACCAAGAGACTTTACATAGGTGCAGGGAAGAGACCGTCACCGCTAACTGCAGGGAACCGCAGCACCGTAACTGTCCGAGGGACCCGTCCAACCAGCCGTTTGTTTACCGAGAACTGTGTCGTGTTTACTGGCTGAGTGAGTACCTCCGTGCCGTGCGGCACAGCGCTGCCTCTGCACCCCTGTACCTCCACAGGCCCCATACCCGCCTGTCCACCATACCAACCCCATCACTGGGCCCCGGGATCACCAACCCCTACCCACGGAGGGGCAAATCAACAACTGGCTGCTCCATACCATCACTCCCGGGTTCCCCAGCCAGAGCAGCGGTGGTGTCCACTTAATCACCACAACCGTGGGTGGCGTCACGGACAATAAACTATCCCAAATTCCAATCCCCTTTCACTCACGGGCGAGGAGCGCCGCTCGAGTCCCCGGGATCCGGCCCATCGCTCGAGCCACTGAGCAGCGGCAGGCCGCAGCAGCCGCGGCAGCCGGACCCGAACAGAGGGAGAGCGCGGCGTCCCCTCCTCCGCCCGCGACAAGTACACCAGTGCCGTCCGGCACCGCGCCGCGCTGTTCCTGCACCCCAGCCATCCAGCCTCCCCGTCACCACCACCGGGCCCCGGGAACGCCAAACCCCCCTACCCACGGAGGGGACATCTCAGCTGCACCCTACCATCTCTCCCGGGATCCCTGTTACCAGCAGCGGTGGTGCCATTATCACCACGTTCCGTGGGTGGCGTCACGAACAATCTCCCTAACCAAACCACCCCCTTGTCACTCACGGGTGAGGAGCGCTGCTCGAGTCCCCGGGTCCGGTCCACCGCTCGAGCCACCGAGCAGCAGCAGCAGAAGCCCCGGACCCGAGCGTGGCGAGCGCGTCCCCTCCGCCCGCGACACATCCCATGGGACCGGCTGCATCCTGCAGAATTGTGCGATAATAAAATGATAAAAATGATAATAAATGTGAGGTATTGGTCATATTTTGGCCATAATATATAAGTTCGTAACCCATACGTCAAGGGTCCCCACGCTTACCTACGAGTCCCTAACCACATCAAAAAAAGCTCACCAATCGACATAATCAAAATAAATTCACAGAAAAAACTCACCACAAATAAAGCCAACCGCCAAAAAATGGTCAGATAATGGCAAAAGCACATGCAAGAAAGGTGGCTTCTTGCAGAAATTGGGGCCACCAGGTTGTCCTCAGTCGTTCAAGTCTGAGTAGGTAGAACATTACAAGCCAACGTCAGCGTTAATGTATTCTGGATAGGAGATAGAAAAAGGATATTGATATTAAGGGAAGGGTTGGAATGCTTTATACCTATTTTCTCTATACCATATCTGGATTGGGCATCTTTTAGGGGTTTAGTTGTCGTTTAATCTTCAAAAATCCAATAAATATTCTTGACATTTTTAGTGTTCTGCTATTTGTATGTAAAGATGCGATGAGGAATATGACACAGGCCGGCCGGCTAGGAATCAGCTCTGTGCTTATATTACCTGATTTTGACAAGCGAGATCAAAGTGACTGTTCTGTTTTGCAAAATTCAAAGAATTCGGAGCCGCTTTCGTCCAGATTTAAGATTGTTTTATATATTTCTCCAGTAATGTAAGCCGAGATCCTGCAAATATCCTAGGTAGGCACGAAAGAAGGACTTGCATGAAAATCTGAACTTCAAGGGTTGTTTTAATGAAATGACATATCCAGGTAACCATTTCTATAAATTATAGGCAAATATATTGTTTGAAGTGTTTTTTCCCCATTTTTAGCATTTATAATGATTCACTAGGATACGCCATAAGTATATGATGGTAAGGGGGTCACTAAAATGAAGAGGTGTTAAGCTTACACCTTTCAATTCTTTGCCTTTCGTGAAAGACACATTGATTATCCAATAGAATTTAATAAGTAGACCATATGTGTCCTTCAGCACTCTAAAAAAAAAAAATCGGTCAGATACTAACCCAACCAAACTCCTGAACATAGAAATTACAACACCAAGAAGGAACAGTTGTGGAATTATGCAAATCATAGGATAGGTAGACATGGTCCTGGTATGCAAAAGAATAAAAAATGGAAGCAAAATGTGAAAAACATTTATCCTGTATCGCATATGAGCACCATGAGGAGAAATCCCCACACTTACATGGCTTGGCTGTTTTCAATGAAAAATGGCTGTGCAACTTGGGCCACGACCAAATCAAAGTAATACCGTACGTGTACCTGAAGTGAAGGCTAAAGGGTTACAGGCTACTATACATTATGCCATCCTACACCATAATCCTGGGAGTAGGACCTGTTACGAGGGGGACCCGGGGAAGCGTGCCAAGATGGGAAATGGACAGCTTCCGCCGGTCAAGGTCCACTATGCGGTGTAAGGGACCGCCGCTATGGTGGGTGAAGAGTGAGTGTCGCGGGCGGGGAGGAGGGTGTCAGCACACCGCGCTCACCCCTTCTGCTCGGGTCCGGCAGCTGCTCCTGGTGGCTCGAGCTGTGGGCCGGATCCCGGGGTTTCTCGAGCGACACTCCTAGCCCGTGAGTGAAAGGGGGTGTTTGTTGGGTGAAGGGATTGTTATAGTTCGTGACGCCACCCACGGTTGTGGTGATTGCACCACCGCTGCTCAGTGTGGGGGTCCCGGGGATGGTGATGCGGAGCAGCCAGGTGTTGTGTTGCCCCTCCGTGGGTAGGGGTTGGTGATCCCGGGGCCCGGTGATGAGATGTAAAGTGTAGGGCCTGGAGGGCGCAGGGACGCGGGGGCAGCGCTGTGCCTTGCGGCACTATGGTACTCACTCAGCCTGACACACGGACACAGTTTGTACGGTAAACCAACAGCTGGTAGGACGGTCCCACAGACGGCTGCACCTGCACTCCCGGTAGGTGACGGTGATGTCCCTCTTCCTTGCACCTGTGTTGACTGATGGTAGCGGTGGATTCCCTCCGGTTACCCGCTCCCCGACTGCAATCTGGGCCGGAGGAGCTCTACACTTTGCCCGCAGGCGCTGTCCCTGAGAAACTGGTGCCGTGGCGGTGGCGGTGTCTCTCCAATACGGGTTGGGCTGTTGCCTTCAATCGGGACTTGGTTGTTGGGGGATCTGCGTCCCCGTCACTGACGGATTTGGCAAATCTGGCGACTCCTAGCCTTGCCGGGGTCCGAGAGGCCCCTGCCCTGGTGCTGACTGTCCTTCGGAACACTGCTCCAGACCACCGGGCACACAGCCAACGGGGTCCTTCCAGGAACTTCCAAACGGTCCCCCTCCAGACAGTCACCGCCGTTGCTGACCTTGCTGTTCTGGCCCTCACAAAGCTGGACCCTTCAGGCTATCTTTCTCTTCTGTCACTTTACTTGCTTTTCCTCCTTTTCCACTTCTCTACTTTCACTTTCACTTTCTGAACTCCTCTCTTAGCTCCTCAACTTCACTCTTGCTCTCCCTGGGCTCAACTCTGTTGTTTACTCAAGCTCGTCCCTGAGCTAACTGCCTGGTCTCTTCCTGCCTCCAGAGTTGTGAGCTCCTCGGTGGGCGGAGCCAACTGCCTGGCCCACCCCCTGGTGTGCATCATCAGACTCCTGGAGGAAGGCAACAAGGATTTGTGGTTAGCTGTGATGTGCCTACCTGGAGTATGGGGTGTGGTGGTGTTGTGACCTGTGTCCCCTGGCTTGCCCAGGGCGACACATTCCCCCTTAGCAAAATGCAGACCGTCCGCGGGCTGCCGTCCTACACCGGTTTTATTTTTCTGTAAAAAGGGGATAACAGGGTTAAGCAAAACATAAATACATTTTTAATCAAAAACTCTTCCCAAGACGGGAGGCACATTTACTTAAACGTTGCAACGGTATACGGTCACGGTTTCCGCTCTCTCCCACCCAAGCAACCTGGCCCTGATGCTGCCCCTAAAGCCCAGGCAGCACCCCTTGACCCACAGTCCAGCACAAGTCACCCGAGCGGGATCTGTCCTTCCCCTCCAGAGGGTGGCCACCGGTTCCTTTGGTGGCTGGGCCCTGGCCTGCTCTGCTCAGGGCCCTCCCTCCAACCTGCCTCTCCGGAGGCGGTATAGCGGAAACGGTAACGGTACCCAACATATTTACAAGCCACTTAACGTTTGTGGTGCCCTGCAAGTTCACGGGCTTGTCCATGGATCGTCCCCATGCATATAAACTTTAAACGGTCCCCACGGGGACAACGGTGCCGGCTCCTGCCGGTTCAATCACAAGCAAATCAGGTAAGGCACTCGGTCATCATCATTTTTCTTATCATTTTCAAACTTTTTAAACTTTTCAAACAACAAACACTCTGACTTCTGGTCCCAACGGGGATAACTTTTAGGTGGAGGACCGCCGGCTTAGCAGTCCATCCTCAATCGCGGGGCTCTAGTGCCACCTTCACATGGTGCACCGCCGTGGACCCCGATAGTAGCTAGCTGCGGGTCATCTTCCTCCATATTCATGCGGGCATGCACATCCGCTCTACACCCCTCTCGGGCATCGATCTCCCTGCGCAGCTGTTGTTGCCGTCGCTCCCAGCCGGGAGCACTTTGTTTGCTCCGGTTCAGCGTGTGCGGGGGACGGGCCCAGCCAGAGTCCCTCCGTGTCGGCTACGACCAGCACCTTCAGTAATGAGGGACCCCGCTGTGACATGGCCTGCTTTGCCTCCTGGCAGCCGCATCCCCGCCGTGCCTCCGGTGCATCTTTCCTGAAGGCTTCAGCCTTCGGCTTCTTCCATGGAAGCGGATCAGAGCGGTCACGAGCTTCTGCTGCAGGTCGGTCCGCCGGGGCGGATTGGCAGGGTACCGCTACCGGTGATGGTGGTAGCGGGCCTAGTAGCGGGGCAGCAGCAGCTAACGCGGGTAGTGGGGGAGGCAGCAGGGTGAACGGGGGTAGGCCGGGCCCCTCAGCCGCAGCGGCCGATCCCTCGGGAATACAGGGACGTGGGTCTCTTACCCGTTCCTCCAAATCTTCCTCCACCTCGCATCTCCGCATAGCAGCCACCACGTCCGCCATGTCGGCCTCCCGCTCCTCCAGGAGGAGCTGCCTGTGGACCTGCAGACGGCTGCTTAGCTGGACGGTCCGGACTTCCACCCACGCCGCCATGCCGGGCGCGGGGACCACGGTGTTGTTGGTCGGACTCAGCATCTTTAGCAGCGGCCTCTTCCAGGAACCAGTAAATGGCCGCAGGGTCCTGGCGTCCCCGCTTTTATAGCCGCAGCTACATGCGGCCAGCCGCCATCGCGTCCCCCTTAGCTCTTTCCGGCCCCTCCTCTCTCGGGGCGGGGTTTTGGCCTTCGCGCCTCTACTGCTCGAGAAGACGCTCGAGCGGGAACTTTTCGCGCCAAAGATGGCGGCTTCTGAAATTTTTCTGCCAGATGCCTCCGGCGGTAACAAGGCGCACCTCTACCTGACGGCAGAGCGGTAAGATCCTGTTCATGACGCCAAGTTGTCGCGGGCGGGGAGGAGGGTGTCAGCACACCGCGCTCACCCCTTTTGCTCGGGTCCGGCAGCTGCTCCTGGTGGCTCGAGCTGTGGGCCGGATCCCGGGGTTTCTCGAGCGACACTCCTAGCCAGTGAGTGAAAGGGGGTGTTTGTTGGGTGAAGGGATTGTTATGGTTCGTGACGCCACCCACGGTTGTGGTGATTGCACCACCGCTGCTCAGTGTGGGGGTCCCGGGGATGGTGATGCGGAGCAGCCAGGTGTTGTGTTGCCCCTCCGTGGGTAGGGGTTGGTGATCCCGGGGCCCGGTGATGAGATGTAAAGTGTAGGGCCTGGAGGGCGCAGGGACGCGGGGTCAGCGCTGTGCCTTGCGGCACTATGGTACTCACTCAGCCTGACACACGGACACAGTTTGTACGGTAAACCAACGGCTGGTAGGATGGTCCCACAGACGGCTGCACCTGCACTCCCGGTAGGTGACGGTGATGTCCCTCTTCCTTGCACCTGTGTTGACTGATGGTAGCGGTGGATCCCCTCCGGTTACCCGCTCCCCGACTGCAATCTGGGCCGGAGGAGCTCTACACTTTGCCCGCAGGCGCTGGCCCTGAGAAACTGGTGCCGTGGCGGTGGCGGTGTCTCTCCAATACGGGTTGGGCTGTTGCCTTCAATCGGGACTTGGTTGTTGGGGGATCTGCGTCCCCGTCACTGACGGATTTGGCAAATCTGGCGACTCCTAGCCTTGCCGGGGTCCGAGAGGCCCCTGCCCTGGTGCTGACTGTCCTTCGGAACACTGCTCCAGACCACCGGGCACACAGCCAACGGGGTCCTTCCAGGAACTTCCAAACGGTCCCCCTCCAGACAGTCACCGCCGTTGCTGACCTTGCTGTTCTGGCCCTCACAAAGCTGGACCCTTCAGGCTGTCTTTCTCTTCTGTCACTTTACTTGCTTTTCCTCCTTTTCCACTTCTCTACTTTCACTTTCACTTTCTGAACTCCTCTCTTAGCTCCTCAACTTCACTCTTGCCCTCCCTGGGCTCAACTCTGTTGTTTACTCAAGCTCGTCCCTGAGCTAACTGCCTGGTCTCTTCCTGCCTCCAGAGTTGTGAGCTCCTCGGTGGGCGGAGCCAACCGCCTGGCCCACCCCCTGGTGTGCATAATCAGACTCCTGGAGGAAGGCAACAAGGATTTGTGGTTAGCTGTGATGTGCCTACCTGGAGTGTGGGGTGTGGTGGTGTTGTGACCTGTGTCCCCTGGCTTGCCCAGGGCGACACATGAGCGGGTTGCTGCTAGCGATCGTCTGGAATGTCACAGACGATCTATGTACACCGATCTGCCCTAACCCGTGAGGGTTGTATGGCACGGATCTCACGGCTCGGTGTACCTGTTGCACGGGGAAGCACAGAGGTGCCCACGCACGTGTGCCAGTGGAAGTCACGAGAATATGGCACGAGGGTAGCACAGAGGTGCCCACGCACGTGTGCTTTCAATAACCAGGTGAGTCCGGTGGAGACTCGAGGAGCTCACCTGGGACAGGAACACGGCCTGTTGAAGGGGATACTGCCGGAGCAGCAAGGCAGGAACACGGCCTGCAAACGAGGTACTGCCGGAGCAGCAAGGGCCAAGCCCACAAGAGACAGTAATGCCTGAGCAGTGGCGTGGCAGCACGCTGCCAGACATCCAAACATAGAAGGACGGTCGCACGCCGCCATGATGGCAGGGGGAGCTTTTAAGGAGGTGCAGCTCCACCCGAGGGCGGGCGTGAGGCGGAGATGACGGACTTGACCCAATCAGGGTCCACGACGTCCCAGCCTGGCCAGTCAGGATTCACCATGTCACCAGCCTTGTCATCAAGCCGTGTGATGTCAGTGAGCGAATCAGGACCCACCACGCATTGCACATGCTCACCCTCCTGCCTCTGGGAAATAGAGGCGGGATCCTCGGTCTCACAATGTGCAGAGATAACGGGAATCTCACTGCTTCCCTGAGCAGTAAACCTCTGCACATTGCGCAGCCTCACAGACCTTCGGGGCCGCTGAGCAGGAGAGTCTGCGGCAGGCCAGGAATGGGAGACCGCTTCACTCCTTGTAACAGGAGAACCACTAGGTGTCACCCTTCTGCTGCCTCTCTGAGAAGGTATCTCCTGCACACTGCGCAGTCTGGCAGACCTTCGGCGCTGCTGAGGAGGAGTGCTCGTGGCAGGCAAGGAATGGGAGACTGCCTCAGTCCTTGCCTCAGGAGAGCCACGAGATGTAACATTACCCCCCTGTCTAGGCCCCCCCCTGTCCGTGCTCAAAGGCCGCTATCAAACCCGGGGCGCGGATATGATCCTCCAACTCCCAGGATCTATGCTCCGGACCACGGCCGGCCCACTCCACGAGGTAGTACCTCTTGCCCTGTATGACTTTTGTCTCCACAAGTTTTGCCACCTCAGGGTCGTCGGACGGGGAGTCGGTTTGAGCCGGCAGGGACCCCGAGAATTTATTAAGTCGTACGGGTTTCAGGAGGGACACGTGAAAGGTGTTGGCTATAGCCCAGCGTGGAGGGAGCTGGAGTCGATATGCCACTGGGTTTACCTGCTGTAGTACTTTAAACGGACCCAGATACCTAGGGGCGAATTTGGCTGCCTGTACCCGTAGGTTAACATTCTTAGAGGACAGCCATACTAGGTCACCAGGGGTGAAGGATGGTGCAGGGCGGCGGCGAACATCAGCCGTTGTCACCATCCGGTCTTTAGCCCTTTTAAGAGCCTCTTGGGTGTCATCCCAGATCTCCCGGGCCTTGGTCGCCCAATCCTCCACTCTAGTATCGGGTGACGTAATGGGCATCGGAACCGGGATTCTGGGATGTTGTCCGTTATTGAGTAGGAACGGAGTCTGACAAGAGGATTCATGGACCGAATTGTTAATGGCAAATTCGGCCCAAGGAAGGAGGTTAGCCCAGTTGTCGTGGTGCGCGGATATAAAATGGCGGAGGTAAGTTACCAAGGTCTGATTAGTCCTCTCCACTAGTCCATTGGTCTCGGGATGGTATGCGGAGGAGATGTTCAGCTCTATCTGCAGGAGCTTACAGAGCTCTCTCCAGCAGCGAGACGCGAACTGGGGACCCCGGTCGCTCACCACCTTGTCAGGCATGCCATGCAACCTAAATACATGCCGAATGAACAAGGTGGCGAGAGCACGTGACGTCGGGAGTTGTGGGAGAGGCACCAAGTGGACCATTTTAGAGAAGTAGTCCGTGATGACCCATACGACCCTGTGCCCTGCTGACTTGGGCAGATCTCCCAGGAAGTCCATCCCTACCACTTCCCAGGGACGATCCGGCACTGGCAGTGGGTGAAGAAGACCTGCCGGTCTCTGCCGGGACGGCTTATTCCGAGCACACGACATACAGGCTCCCACATACTCCTGTATGTCCTGGGGTAGTCTCGGCCACCAATAATGCCTGGTCACCAGGTCTCTGGTCCTTTTGACCCCGAAGTGACCCCCAACCTTGGAGGCATGGGCCCACGATAGCACCTCGTTCCGTAGTTCAGGGGGAACGAGGGTCTTGCCAGGTGGCACCTGGTCCAAAGAAGTGGGAGTGACCATCCTCAAGCTGTCCGGGGGTAGTATAAGACGAGGCTCCTCCTCGTCCTCTTCCAACACAACCATACAACGTGACAAGGCATCGGCCTGTACGTTCTTCTCACCGGCCAGGTGGCGTATAATAAAGCGGAACCGGGAGAAGAATAAAGACCAACGGGCCTGCCTTGGGTTCAGGCGTTGTGCTGTCTGGAGGTATGTGAGGTTTTTGTGGTCAGAAAATACCTCAAATGGATGCTTCGCACCCTCCAGGAGATGCCGCCATTCCTGGAATGCTAGTTTCATCGCCAGTAACTCCCTATCCCCTATGGAGTAGTTCCTCTCGGCCGGAGAAAAGGTCTTGGAGAAAAAGAAACAAGGATGCTTCCTTCCTCGTTCGTTTTTCTGGTACAGGACTGCACCTGCACCGACCGAAGAGGCGTCTACCTCCAGTAGGAAGGGTTTGGAGATGTCTGGACGATGAAGGATGGGAGCTCTGGAGAAGTGAGTTTTGAGAGTGTGAAATGCCTCTACCGTTTCCCGTGTCCATGCTTTGGGATTAGCGCCCTTGCGGGTAAGGGCAATAATGGGTGCTGCCACCGTCGAGAAGTTGGGAATGAACTGGCGATAATAATTGATAAACCCCAAGAATCGCTGGATCGCCTTCAGCGAGCGGGGCTCAGGCCAGTTCATCACTGTCTCCAACTTCCCCGGATCCATTGCTAACCCCTGACTGGACACGATGTACCCCAGGAACGGCAAGGATTCCCGTTCAAAAACGCACTTTTCCAGCTTAGCATATAGCGAATGGGTACGGAGCCTCTTAAGTACTCGGATGACATCCCTCCGATGGGTGGTAAGATCGGGGGAGAAGATAAGAATGTCATCCAGGTATGCAACCACGGAAAGATACAAATCCCGGAAAATGTCATTCACAAAGTCTTGAAATACGGCGGGGGCATTGCAGAGTCCGAAGGGCATTACTAGATACTCGTAGTGACCGTCCCTGGTGTTAAAGGCGGTCTTCCACTCATCGCCCTTTCGGACTCGCACTAGATTATACGCCCCGCGTAGATCCAGCTTTGTGAAGACCTTTGCCCCGCGGAATCGATCAAATAGCTCAGTAATGAGGGGCAAAGGGAATTTGTTCTTGATCGTGATTGCATTTAATCCCCTGTAATCGATACAGGGGCGCAGATCCCCTTCCTTCTTCTGCACAAAAAAGAACCCTGCACCAGCCGGTGAAATAGACTTGCGAATGAACCCCTTCGCCAGGCTGTCCTGAATATATTTGGACATAGCCTCCGTCTCTGGCGCAGAGAGTGGATACACTCTGCCCCTAGGGGGCTCGGAGCCTGGCTTCAGGTCTATTCGGCAATCATATGGCCGGTGGGGAGGAAGAGTATCTGCCGCCCTTTTTGAAAAGACATCCCTGTAGGCCTCATAAGGTGTCGGTAAACCCGGCCCCTCTGTATTCCCTGAGGACCCTACCGACCTAATGGTAGCGGGTGGTTCGGTAGTCACGAGGTGCTCTCTACAGGATCCTGCCCAGGATGAGATCTCCCCTGTTGCCCAGTTGAGTATAGGAGCATGCTGTCTCAACCAGGGAAGGCCCAGTAGGATCTCATCCGTCCCCCCTGGAAGCACCAGGAAGGACACCTGCTCATGGTGTCCCGGTGGTACATCCATCCTGAGAGGGATGGTGATCTGGGTGATAGGATCGAGTAGTATGGACCCGTCGACTACCCGAACCCTGAGTGGCTTGGGCAACAGAACCAGGGGAACTGAGTATCGGGTTGTCAGGGAGGTCGAGATGAAATTGCCTTCAGCGCCTGAGTCCAAGCAAGCCAGGGCAGAGAAGAGAGTAGTGCCGAACTGCAACTGGGCGCTGATAGTCAACCTAGAGGGAGAGGTAGCGTCTAGAGTCCCCCCTCTGATAGAAACTAGACGCTGTCTTTTCCCGACGGTTTTGGGACATCGGGTAGCTATGTGTCCCCTCTGCCCACAGGAAAAGCAGATAACACAAGACCGAGAACCTGGGGCAGAGGAGACCACCTTGGACACCTCCATTGACTCCACGGAGTCGCCTACAGGACTGGCTGGGAGACCTGTCTGATGGAAGACGGGAGGCAGACGCTTTTTAGGCCGAGAAGACGTGGGTGCTGAAGAGGCCTCGAGCCTTCGCTCCGCCTGGCGGATGCCTATGCGAGAGGCAACCTGAATCAAGGACTCTAAAGTGGCAGGCACCTCACGTGTGGCCAGTGCGTCTTTGACAAACCCTGCCAGGCCCTCCCAAAACACAGGGACAAGGACCTTATCCGGCCAGTCTAGCTCTGCGGCAAGTGTCCTAAAGTGTACCGCAAAGTCCCCGACTGAAGCGGACCCTTGCCGAAGTCGTAGGAGGCGCAGTGCGGAGTCGTGGGTGACTTGAGGCCCGAGGAACACCATTCTCATGGCCCCAAGATAAGCTGTTAAGTTATTCACCACCCGATCTCCGCGCTCCCACAACGGCGTGGACCACTTCAGCGCTCTCCCTGTGAGCAGGGACTGGACGAAGGCTACCTTCGCCTTCTCGGTAGCGTAAAGAGTCGCGGACAGCTCTAAGTAGGTGGTAACCTGGTTTATAAAACCACGGCACTCAGAGCTGTTGCCGCAAAAGCGCTCTGGAAGCGCAAGGCGAGGAGACCTTCCGCCCAATAGCATAGCCTGGGTAGCCGCCTGGGTGGCGACTGTCGTCAGAGTAGTCTTATCGGAGGAAGACTGCTCCACTGCTGCCAATCGTGACTCCAACTGCTGCACATAACGCAGCAACTGCTGCTGCTCTTCAGCCATAGCCAGACCTTTGGCGCGACCGTAATGTTACGAGGGGGACCCGGGGAAGCGTGCCAAGATGGGAAGTGGACAGCTTCCGCCGGTCAAGGTCCACTATGCGGTGTAAGGGACCGCCGCTATGGTGGGTGAAGAGTGAGCGGGTTGCTGCTAGCGATCGTCTGGAATGTCACAGACGATCTATGTACACCGATCTGCCCTAACCCGTGAGGGTTGTATGGCACGGATCTCACGGCTCGGTGTACCTGTTGCACGGGGAAGCACAGAGGTGCCCACGCACGTGTGCCAGTGGAAGTCACGAGAATATGGCACGAGGGTAGCACAGAGGTGCCCACGCACGTGTGCTTTCAATAACCAGGTGAGTCCGGTGGAGACTCGAGGAGCTCACCTGGGACAGGAACACGGCCTGTTGAAGGGGATACTGCCGGAGCAGCAAGGCAGGAACACGGCCTGCAAACGAGGTACTGCCGGAGCAGCAAGGGCCAAGCCCACAAGAGACAGAAATGCCTGAGCAGTGGCGTGACAGCACACTGCCAGACATCCAAACATATAAGGACGGTCGCACGCCACCATGATGGCAGGGGGAGCTTTTAAGGAGGTGCAGCTCCACCCGAGGGCGGGCGTGAGGCGGAGATGACGGACTTGACCCAATCAGGGTCCACGACGTCCCAGCCTGGCCAGTCAGGATTCACCACGTCACCAGCCTTGTCATCAAGCCGTGTGATGTCAGTGAGCGAATCAGGACCCACCACGCATTGCACATGCTCACCCTCCTGCCTCTGGGAAATAGAGGCGGGATCCTCGGTCTCACAATGTGCAGAGATAACGGGAATCTCACTGCTTCCCTGAGCAGTAAACCTCTGCACATTGCGCAGCCTCGCAGACCTTCGGGGCCGCTGAGCAGGAGAGTCTGTGGCAGGCCAGGAATGGGAGACCGCTTCACTCCTTGTAACAGGAGAACCACTAGGTGTCACCTTTCTGCTGCCTCTCTGAGAAGGTATCTCCTGCACACTGCGCAGTCTGGCAGACCTTCGGCGCTGCTGAGGAGGAGTGCTCGTGGCAGGCAAGGAATGGGAGACTGCCTCAGTCCTTGCCTCAGGAGAGCCACGAGATGTAACAAGGACCAATCTGACATTCCCTTGTGAAACCCTCTTCATTCCCTTGTGAAACCCTCTTCATCTTCATTCCCTTGTGAAACCCTCTTCATTCCCTTGTGAAACCCTCTTCATTCCCTTGTGAAACCCTCTTCATCTTCATTCCCTTGTGAAACCCTCTTCATTCCCTTGTGAAACCCTCTTCATCTTCATTCCCTCGTGAAACCCTCTTCATTCCCTTGTGAAACCCTCTTCATCTTCATTCCCTTGTGAAACCCTCTTCATTCCCTTGTGAAAGCCTCTTTAGTCATATCACTCACGTGGCTTTCAGATCAATCTCCAGCTATCATTGAAACCAAGACAAAGGTCGGGACTCGTAACTGAAGAGGATAGACCTCCTTTCCATCCATTGCCATTTTGCTCTGCAGCATGATAGCATGATAGCCTTTGCGAGTGATGATATGAGGTCAGTGGATCACTGTAAGCTGAACATTTGGCTCGTAGCCCAATGTCATCCAAACGCCTCAGATGGTTTGTGATACACTATTTGATGCCTTAGGAGCACTTTGCACACTACGACATCGCAGGTGCGATGTCGGTGGGGTCAAATTGAAAGTGACGCACATCCGGCGTCGCAGGCGATATCGTAGTGTGTAAAGAATTTTTGATACGATTAACGAGCGCAAAAGCGTCGTAATCATATCATCGGTGTAGCGCCGGACATTTCCATGAATTGGGAATGACCGATGTTACGATGTTGTTCCTCGTTCCTGCGGCAGCACACATCGCTGTGTATGAAGCCGCAGGAGCGAGAATCATCTCCTACCTGCATCCTGCAGCTCACGCCGGCTATGCGGAAGGACAGAGGTGGGCGGGATGTTTACGTCCCTCTCATCTCCGCCCCTCCGCTTCTATTGGCCGCCTGCTGTGTGACGTCGCTATGATGCCGTACGACCCGCCCCCTTAATAAGGAGGCGGGTCACCGGCCAGAGCGATGTCGCAGGGCAGGTGAGTGCATGTGAACCTGGCGTAGCGATAATGTTCGCTACGGCAGCTATCACCATGATATCGCAGCTGTGAAGGGGGCGGGGACTATCGCGCTCGGCATAGCAGCATCGGCTTGCGATGTCGTAGTGTGCAAAGTGCCCCTTAGGCTTGGCATGTGATGTCTAACTTTACTTCTAGTTCAGAATGTTTTGCGACTTGCCATTCTTCAAATGCTAACAATACCACTTGGGCAACATCATAAAAATGCCTTGATGAGATAACATTTTACAGGTCCTACTCCAAAGATTATGGTGTAGGGTGCCATAATGTACAGTAGCCGAACATCTCTAGTCTTCATTCAAGGTACACAAACAGCTTGCTGTTACACTGATATGTGTGATGCTAGTCACTATTTACGGGTAGTATAGGCGGAAGGGTAGTCAGACAAGTCGGGGTCAGGAAACTGGAGGACACAACAGGACACAGTGAGTAAATAGAAGCACAGTCAAGTCACAGGCCGAGGGTCAGAATTCCAGGAGAGTACGTATTAGATTCAGGGAGCAGACAGAGACATGGTCAAGTAACGGTCCGAGGTCAGAAGCCAGAAGGTAATGACAAGAACAGGGAGAGGACAGAGAGGAGTCCATCAACGGTCCAGGGTCACAAAACTTAGGTCAGAACACAAGCACAAACACAAACCAAGAGCACAACTGCAGAACCAGAGAGTACAACTGGCGAGGTTGTGGGAGAGCATGCTCAGTAATGAAACAGTAGCTACCAAGAAGGTGGAACACCTGAGTAATCAGCACCTTCCAGAACCTGCATGGATTCCTGTGCTATCAAACAACCTGTAATCTAGTGCTCATAGAAACACAGCAGAGCATCTCCAAATGTAAGATGCTCTGCACAAAGGAAACATGTCACTGTCGGCTCTGTAGTTCAGGAAAGTTACCTGTATGCAAGATGCCCTGCACAAAGAGATCGTGACAATATGGTGATGGAACCAGTGGTATGAACATTTTTCATTAATAACATGTAAGTACAGTATGGATATTTCTGCATGTGGCATTTATATTTGATATTGAATAAATCGAAATGTTCTGAGAATTTTTTGCCATTGTGAAAGAGGGTAGACCTCCATTTCGGTCTCCATTTCTCCATTCTATCATCCGGGGCATAGGGGCAACATCATGCACTGATCCTACTCCTGGCATTATGTCGTGGGGGTTGGTGTAATGTACGGTAGCCGGACCCTTCTATCCTTCTCTCCCGGTACACTAATAGCTTAGTGTTACATTGCTTTGGTATAGCGACTGCAGCAATTATGCCCTTGAGGAATTTTTATTTTTGCCAAAATAAGCCCTTTTTTTATATCATAAAATGTGTGAAATGAGGCTGTGACGGGCAAACTGTAGGAAAACAACCCCATGATTTTATTTATGAAAAAAATAATTGGAAAAATTAATAAATTCTCATTTTTTGTATTCTCCAAACTGTCACTTGAAGACGCTAACACTTAGGGGTACTTTGCACGCTACGACATCGCTACCCGATGATAGCGATGCCGAGCGCGATAGTATCCGCCCCATCGCACATGCGATATCTTGTGATAACTGCTGTAGTGAACATTATCGCTACGGCAGCTTCACATGCACTCACCTGCCCTGCAACGTCGCTCTGGCCGGCGACCCGCCTCCTTCCTAAGGGGGTGGGTCGTGCAGCATCACAGCGACGTTACACGGCAGGCAGCCAATAGAAGCGGAGGGGCGGAGATGAGCGGGACGTAAACATGCCGCCCACCTCCTTCCTTACGCATTGGCGGCAGGACGCAGGTAAGGAGATATTCCTCATTCCTGCGGCTTCACACACAGCGATGTGTGCTGCTGCAGGAACGAGGAACAACATCGTAACATCGGTCATCCCGAAATTATGGAAATGACCGACGCTACACAGATCGCCGATTTACGACGCTTTTGCGATCGTAAATCAACGCATCTAGGCTTTACACGTTGCGACATAGTTACTGGCGCCGGATGTGCGTCACTCTCGATTTGACCCCGACGAGATCGCAGTAGCGATGTCGCAATGTGCAAAGTACCCCTAAGGGTACCTTCACACTTTAGCGATGCAGCAGCGATCCGACCAGCGATCTGACCTGGTCAGGATCGCTGCTGCATCGCTACATGGTCGCTGGTGAGCTGTCAAACAGGCAGATCTCGCCAGCGACCAGTGACCAGCCCCCAGCCAGCAGCGACGTGCAAGCGACGCTGCGCATGCACGGAGCCGGCGTCTGGAAGCTGCGGACACTGGTAACTAAGGTAAACATCGGGTATGGTTACCCGATGTGTACCTTAGTTATCAGCTCACACCGCTTAACTTAGCGTGTGCAGGGAGCAGGAGCCGGCACTGGCAGCGTGAGAGCTGCGGAGGCTGGTAACGAAGGTAAATATCGGGTAACCACCTTGGTTACCCAATGTTTACCTTGGTTACAGCTTACCGCAGGCTGTCAGACGCCGGCTCCTGCTCCCTGCACATTCAGGATTGTTGCTCTCTCGCTGTCACACACAGCGATGTGTGCTTATCAGCGGGAGAGCAACAATAAAAAAACGAACCAGCGCTGTGTGTAACGAGCAGCGATCTCACAGCAGGGGCCAGATCGCTGCTCAGTGTCACACACAGCGAGATCGCTAATGAGGTCACAAAAAACGTGACTCAGCAGCGATCTCAGTAGCGATCTCGCTGTGTGTGAAGTACCCCTAACACTTAAGGCCACTTTACACACAGAGATAAATCTTTGGCAGATCTGTGGTTGCAGTGAAATTATGGACATATTGTTCCATTTGTACACACCCACAAACCTGGCACTGATTGTCCACAATTTCACTGCAACCACAGATCTGCCACAGATTTATCCCTGTGTGTAAAGTGGCCTTTAGACTGCCGTATTATCTCTACTCGGTGGATCATGATACACTTAACTATTTTTGACCATCCTTATAAATAAAAAAAAAAAAAGTTGAAGGGAAATAAACCTTTTTGATAAATCCCAGAGGGAATTCTCCAGTCAAAATCATGGACTGCACATTATCTTAGTAAATTGGAATGGAATTATTTCTTCTGTCTATAGAATATTTCACTTGTCTTCGTAGAAGTTACACGATCCAGCGTTTTATGAGGAGACTGTACAACAATATCTCCAGTGATGAAAAGAGAACTGGAGACTTTCCATTTCTAAACTCTCAATGATGAAAACATAAAAATGTCTAGATTTATACAGAGGAGCAAACTAAAAGCACCAGGGCACCCAATGCAATATGTGGAACAGGCTAATTCTCACCTACCAGGTGCCATTAATAATACCAGTGTCTTCCTATAGGTCTCTAGAATCCAGCCTTTTCTCACCATGGAAGCTACAAAAACCTCTCTGGCCCTGATCAACTCCCGCTTTGACTACTGTAACTCTCTATTAATTGGTCTCCTCCTAACTAGACTCTCTCCTCTACAGTCCATCCTTAATGCTGCAGCCAGGGTCACCTATCTGGCTAACTGATGATTCCGCTCTGTGCCAGTCATTGCATTGGCTGCCCATATATTACAGGATCCAATTTAAATTGCTTGTTCTTACCCACAAAGCTCTTCAAAATATGGCACCCCCCTACATCTCCACCTTCATCTCTTTCTATCACCCTACTCTCAACTAACATCCACACTAATCCAAACCTTCCACTCCCGGATCCATGACTTCTCCCGAGCTGCACAAATCCTCTGGAATGCTCAACCACAAGAAACTAGGACGAATCAAAACTTACTCAGCTTCAGACGCTCCCTAAAAGCACATCTTTTTAGGGAGGCCTATTACAGTCCCCAATCAAAATCAATTCACATTGTCCCTCCACGATTTCTCAGAACATAACTCCCCGTTAAACTGCACCACACCCAAAAGCATCTCAAAATTTTGTCTGACTGGTTGAGGTAGCCTTTCTCTATCCCACATTTCTTTGAAATGGCTGGATTATCATTCTAAATAGGCACTTGTACCCTGCCCCCCCACCACCTCATTGTAGGTTGTAAGCTCTCATGAGAAGGGTTGTCTTTTTTTTGCTCTATTCATTGTATTTTCTATAACTGCTACTTGTTTGTATGTGAACCTCCTGAATTGTAAAGCGCTGCGAAATATGTTGGCGCTATAGAAATAAAGATTTATTATATTATTATAGGTCACAGGTCCTTTTGGGTCCCCGCCGTCACAAGTGCTGGAGAGTGACTACTTCATCGTCATGCCCTTTGTTTATGTTGTTGTTCTATTCTCTTTAGGTTTTATGTTAAAGGAAGCATAAAGAACCCAAAAAATTGGGTATGCCGTTATTGACGTCAAGTGGGTTCAAAGATAACCGTCACAAATGGGTCTCCTCATGGTCTACTCCTGGTATAGGTCCCTCAGTCAGGTAAAACCGATACAATATGATGTAATCACAAATGGTGGAAGTCACTTCCAATAAGCTGGTGGCCCACATAGAACTTTTGCAATTAAGCGTTAAGTACTTCAAAGTACATGTTTGGTTATACCAGGTCTACTGTTGACTTTTCATACCAGATGGTTTCAAAATAGGTAGAGATGGTATGGAGCAATGGTTGGGACTGGAGATGAGTATTTTTTATGACTGGAGATAACTACACGTCTATACTACTTGAGCATTGAGTGTAGAAAATTAAGCTGGACCATGAGTAGGAACAAATATATTTGTGAAACTGTGCAAGACTAATTAAGACTAATAGACTCTACTGACCATTCTCATCACTTTCACAAGTGTTTCCGGTTTGGACTACTCCCTATATATACCCCCTGCTCCCAGTAGAGGGTGCCAGTTATTCTCTGATCTCATCTGGATGCTTGGTCTGGAGGTGGAAGGAGCTGGTGGCGCCCTCTCAGCAAATTGCTGTGTGACGCCCCTGGACTATCAGGTCATCATCACAGGGTATTGCACAATCTGCCCTCCCGTGCAGTATCCACCTCCTTCTTGGTTATGGGTCCCCAACTACATGGTGTTGCCTACATCAGCTAATCAAAATCCTAGGTACACTCTGCACCACAACCACCAAACACACCAGTGGACGGCTTGAGTGGAATAGAGTCGCCCCCCTGGGGGATTGGAGAGGAGAGGGGAGGTCAGGAGTGTCAGAGTAGAGAGTTTGAGTTTGGAAGTGAAGGAGAGAGGAGGTCAGGAGCCGGGCTCCTAGAAAGCTATCTATGTGGCAGACTGTGGTCTGGGCCTAGAGGAGCTGGACCCCCGGTCGCAGGGGATCATGGCAAGGGGCATGGAACTGTCGAGGAGGACAGCTGGTGGCCTTGCACCATCACCGGGCTGGGACCAGGGCACGACGGGGTACGTGGACCCTAGATCAGGGAGTAGCTTTAGGCAACTTGACAATTTACCCGACGAGAATGAAGCCTTCAAGATCCGCTCTCCACCCGCTCCAAAATCGGGATACTAGGGCATCGAGGGGGATAGGACTTTCCACTAAAACAGTCCAGAAAATACCAAGCGTGAACCATGAGAGCAAGCTCCCACACTTAGCCATAATGGGGAGCGGGACCCGGCAAGTTCCATACTACCGGGACCAACAGAGAAGTAAACTAAAGGCCGCTTTACACACTGCGATATCGATACCGATATCGCCATCGTGCGTACCCGCCCCCATCTGTTGTGCGACACGGGCAAATCGCTGCCCGTGTCGCACAACATCGCCCGGACCCGTCACACTACTTACCTTCCCTGCGACGTCGCTGTGACCGGCGAACCGCCTCCTTTCTAAGGGGGCGGTTCATTCAGCGTCACAGTAACGTCACTGCAGCGTCACTGAACCGCCGCCCAATAGAAGCGGAGGGGCGGAGATGAGCGGGACGAACATCCCGCCCACCTCCTTCCTTCCGCATTGTGGCCGGGAGGCAGCTAAGGAGAGCTTCCTCGTTCCAGCGGTGTCACACGGAGCGATGTGTGCTGCCGCAGGAACGAGGAACAACTTCATTACTGCTGCAGTAACGATATTTGAGAATGGACCCCCATGTCGCCGATGAGCGATTTTGCACGTTTTTGCGACGATGCAAAATCGCTCATAGGTGTCACACGCAACGGCATCGCTACAGCGGCCGGATGTGCATCACAAAATCCGTGACCCCAACGAGATCGCTGTAGCTATATCGTAGCGTGTAAAGCCCGCTTTAGTGCCAGGAGGCAGGTCACGGATCACCAGGCAGCACCATTGGGGACTGGACCCGAACTAGCTCCCCTCAGCGGCAGCGGTATCCAGAACTTTGGTTTATCCAGTTGTCGGTGTCAGCTTAATGGACTGAGTGAGTACGCAAGTGACCCCTTTGCACCCAATGGAACTCCCCCTCACCATCACCGAGTCCCCCCTAGGTATCCCCCTTACCCGTGGAGGGTCACAACACCTGGCTGCCCCATTCCATCATCCCCGGGTACTCCGAACTGCAGCGGTGGTACCCCTAATTACCACATACCACGGGTGGCGTCACGAACTTTACAATCCCCTGTAAATACCCCCTTCATTTGGGTGGCCGCACGACCCCCGGGTCCGGAGACCTCTCGAGCCACCGCAGATCCGGATCTGAGCAGCTCGGCTGCTGGCACGGCGGCGGCACAGCTATGTTGCCGGCAATCTTGGTGCTGACTGCAGCAATCTGTGGTGTACTTATTGTGTGGTGTGGAAGTCTCCCGGTTGTCCATTTATTTCCTCCCTTTTATGTTATGTTCCCCTGTGCACGTAATGTCGCTCCTTCGGGCTTGATTGTCATGTGGACGAGTTTTGATTCCGTGTTCAGTTGTGTGGTTTGGGACTATAGTCCTGGCTCACTCCTTGGATGGAGGAGGACGATAGGACTTACACCAGGGCTTGGACTCGAATTAGGGCTACACTGGCAACTCAGACATCACTACCATTAAGCGTACCTCTGAAGTAAGGGACAGCACAGGGTTCGCAGTCTGAGGGTCAGCCTAGGTGTCCCTGTCCAGTCATCCCATCCCTATGATGTGATACATCTATATTATCTCATACAGATGTTGTAAAACACATCTGGAAGGTCAGCCAGTAATTTGCATCATAACTCCCTGTCCCCTCTCTGAATATGTACCCTTTTGATGCAAATAACCTCATGCTAAAGAGGCTTTGGAACAATTGATTCAAAGTATCTGCTGACTGCGTTGTCTGCTGTCAAATGTAATCTTCTGACATGCAGGAGATAACAATGTGTGCTGCCCCTGCAGCGGTCGAACCGCTCGGATCCGGGGTCTGCTGTGGCTCGAGGGTCTCCAGACCCGGGGGCTCATGGCCACTTCAAATGGAAAGGAAGGGGGAATTTACAGGGGGGTAAGCGTTTGTGACTCAACCCGTGGTGAGTGGAAAGAGGAGTACTGCCACTGCCGATGGGAGTACCCGGGGAAGATGGAATGGGGCATCCAGATGACGTTCCCTCCACGGGTAGGGTAGGCCCCGGGACTCTGGATGGGTGGAGGTGTAGGGGAGCGCAGCGCTGGTTGGAAGCAGGGGAGGACCACATACTTACTCAGGCAGGTATGGTGGTGATGCGACCGCAAAGCAGACTCTGACAACAAGGTAAACCAAGTCTCTGGGTGCCGCTACCCTCTTGGGGAGCTCGTCCGGGAGTCCGCTCTCTTTGGTGTTGTTGGTGGTCGGTACCATGCCTCCATGCACTAGTGTAAGATATTCTGTGTGACCCCTCGGCTTTAAGCTTTCAGGGTCCCGCTCCCCACTATTAGATAGGGAAGCTGTGCTCTCGATGGCTGACACTTGGGATTTCAGTGGGCTGCATGGGTTGGAATGCCCTATCCCCCTCGTTGTTTTAATGCCTTCGATCTCTGAGCTCTTGGGGACATTTCATAAAGATACTATCCTCCACAGGTTAATTATCAGGATGCGTGAAGCTACTCCCTGATCTAGGGTCCAGTACCCCGCCATGCTTTCGGACCCGGACCGGTTATTAGGCTTGAGATGCTGACCGTCCTCCAAGATCAGGTCTAGGCATCCAGCCTCAATACCCTGCGACCGGATCTCCAACTCCTCCGGTCCCAGACCGTCTGCGACCTAGCCAACGTCTCCCAGGGAGCTCCAACTCCCTTAGCGCCTCACTCTCTGAGGGCTACCACTGTTCTCTTCTCCCAGCTCCCCAGGAGCTGCCACTGAGCTCCTCTCTCACTGAAAGCTGACACTGAACTGACCAAGTCCCTCCCACCAGTCTGCCTGACCCCTTTGCGGTTTGCACTTTTCCAGCTAGACCACCTACTGGTGTGCCTGACATGGTGTGGTGTAAGGTGACTAGGATTTGAATGCTGATGGGGCAACACTAAAGTCAGGATCCCAGAACCATGGGGGGTTGAGTCCTGCACCAGCAGAAAAAAAGAGGATGCAGTACCCTGTGACTCCCTGACTAGTTCAAGGGTGTCACAAATGCATCAATAGAGGCTTCTTACTGAGTCCAATGTAAAAGTGGCACAGTATTATAGGAGAGTTAAAGAGAATATTTCACCTTTTTTTGCGATGTAATCTGACAGTATTGTTGACAGTACTCAAATCTGAAGACTTATAAAAGATCCACACTTCAAAGATGCATTGAATGATGCTGAGGCAGATGCATGGTCTCCTTTCACTATGGTTGTACATGAAGCAGATTCATGGTCTCCTTTCACTTTGGTTGTAAATGAGGCAGATGCATGGTCTCCTTTCACTATGGTTGTACATGAAGCAGATGCATGGTCTCCTTTCACTATGGTTGTACATTAGGCAGATGCATGGTCTCCTTTCACTATGGTTGTACATGAGGCAGATGCATTGTCTCCTTTCACTATGGTTGTACATGAGGCAAATGCATGGTCTACTTTCACTATGGTTGTACATGAAGCAGATGCATGGTCTCCTTTCACTATGGTTGTACATGAGGCAGATGCATTGTCTCCTTTCACTATGGCTATACATGAGGCAAATGCATGGTGTCCTTTCACTATGGTTGTACATGAGGCAGATGCATGGTCTTCTTTCACTATTGTTGTACATGACGCAGATGCATGGTCTCCTTTCACTATAGTTGTACAATAGGCAGATGCATGGTCTCCTTTCACTATGGTTGTACATGAGGCAGATGCATGGTCTCCTTTCACTATGGTTGTAAATGAGGCAAATACATGGTCTCCTTTCGCTATGGTTGTACATAAGGCAGATGCATGGTCTCCTTTCACTATGGTTGTACATGAAGCTGATGCATTGTCTCCTTTCACTATGGTTGTACATTAGGCAGATGCATGGTCTCCTTTCACTATGGTTGTACATGAGGCAGATGCATTGTCTCCTTTCACTATGGTTGTACATGAGGCAGATGCATGGTCTTCTTTCACTGTTGTTGTACATGACGCAGATGCATGGTCTCCTTTCCCTATAGTTGTACTTGAGGCAGATGCATGGTCTCCTTTCACTATGGTTGTACATGAGGCAGATGCATGGTTTCCTTTCACTATGGTTGTACATGAGGCAGATGCATGTTCTTTCTCTATAGTTGTACATGAGACAGATGCATGGTCTCCTTTCACTATGGTTGTACATGAGGCAGATGCATGGTCTCCTTTCACTATGGTTGTACATGAGGCAGATGCATTGTCTCCTTTCACTATGGTTGTACATGAGGCAGATGCATGGTCTTCTTTCACTGTTGTTGTACATGACGCAGATGCATGGTCTCCTTTCCCTATAGTTGTACTTGAGGCAGATGCATGGTCTCCTTTCACTATGGTTGTACATGAGGCAGATGCATGGTTTCCTTTCACTATGGTTGTACATGAGGCAGATGCATGTTCTTTCTCTATAGTTGTACATGAGACAGATGCATGGTCTCCTTTCACTATGGTTGTACATGAGGCAGATGCATGGTCTCCTTTCACTATGGTTGTACATGAGGCAGATGCATTGTCTCCTTTCACTATGGTTGTACATGAGGCAGATGCATGGTCTTCTTTCACTGTTGTTGTACATGACGCAGATGCATGGTCTCCTTTCCCTATAGTTGTACTTGAGGCAGATGCATGGTCTCCTTTCACTATGGTTGTACATGAGGCAGATGCATGGTTTCCTTTCACTATGGTTGTACATGAGGCAGATGCATGTTCTTTCTCTATAGTTGTACATGAGACAGATGCATGGTCTCCTTTCACTATGGTTGTACATGAGGCAGATGCATGGTCTCCTTTCACTATGGTTGTACATGAGGCAGATGCATTGTCTCCTTTCACTATGGTTGTACATGAGGCAGATGCATGGTCTTCTTTCACTGTTGTTGTACATGACGCAGATGCATGGTCTCCTTTCCCTATAGTTGTACTTGAGGCAGATGCATGGTCTCCTTTCACTATGGTTGTACATGAGGCAGATGCATGGTTTCCTTTCACTATGGTTGTACATGAGGCAGATGCATGTTCTTTCTCTATAGTTGTACATGAGACAGATGCATGGTCTCCTTTCACTATGGTTGTACATGAGGCAGATGCATGGTCTCCTTTCACTATGGTTGTACATGAGGCAGATGCATTGTCTCCTTTCACTATGGTTGTACATGAGGCAGATGCATGGTCTTCTTTCACTGTTGTTGTACATGACGCAGATGCATGGTCTCCTTTCCCTATAGTTGTACTTGAGGCAGATGCATGGTTTCCTTTCACTATGGTTGTACATGAGGCAGCTGCATGTTCTTTCTCTATAGTTGTACATGAGACAGATGCATGGTCTCCTTTCACTATGGTTGTACATGAGGCAGATGCATGGTCTCCTTTCACTATGGTTGTACATGAGGCAGATGCATGGTCTCCTTTTACTATAGTTGTACATGAGGCAGATGCATGGTCTTTTTTCACTATGGTTGTACATGAGGCAGATGCATGGTCTCCTTTCACTATGGTTGTACATGAGACAGATGCATGGTCTCCTTTCACTATGGTTGTACATGAGGCAGATGCATGGTCTCCTTTCACTATGGTTGTACATGAGGCAGATGCATGGTCTCCTTTTACTATAGTTGTACATGAGGCAGATGCATGGTCTTTTTTCACTATGGTTGTACATGAGGCAGATGCATGGTCTCCTTTCACTATGGTTGTACATGAGGCAGATGCATGTTCTTTCTCTATAGTTGTACACGAGACAGATGCATGGTGTCCTTTCATTATGGTTGTACATGAGGCAAATGCATGGTCTTCTTTCACTATGGTTGTACATGAGGCAGATGCATGGTCTCCTTTCCCTATGATTGTACATGAGGCAGATGCATGGTCTCCTTTCACTATGGTTCTACATGAGGCAGATACATGGTCTCCTTTCACTATGGTTGTACATGAGGCAGATGCATGGTCTCCTTTCACTATGGTTGTACAGTAGGCCGATGCATGGTCTTCTTTCACTATGGTTGTACATGAAGCTGATGCATTGTCTCCTTTCACTATGGTTGTACATTAGGCAGATGCATGGTCTCCTTTCACTATGGTTGTACATGAGGCAGATGCATTGTCTCCTTTCACTATGGTTGTACATGAGGCAGATGCATGGTCTTCTTTCACTGTTGTTGTACATGACGCAGATGCATGGTCTCCTTTCCCTATAGTTGTACTTGAGGCAGATGCATGGTCTCCTTTCACTATGGTTGTACATGAGGCAGATGCATGGTTTCCTTTCACTATGGTTGTACATGAGGCAGATGCATGTTCTTTCTCTATAGTTGTACATGAGACAGATGCATGGTCTCCTTTCACTATGGTTGTACATGAGGCAGATGCATGGTCTCCTTTCACTATGGTTGTACATGAGGCAGATGCATGGTCTCCTTTTACTATAGTTGTACATGAGGCAGATGCATGGTCTTTTTTCACTATGGTTGTACATGAGGCAGATGTGTGGCGCCCCTGACCTGGTCAGGCACCACTGAGTACTGCACCCATGCTGGGGACAGTACAATACAGGTAATCCAGAAGGCTGACCGAGGTGTGACTACACAGGCGCATAGTGATCAGGTCTCACACATGTACCTTTGAGAGGACCCCTGGGGATCCCAGGAGGGGGAAAAGCCTTGACCTCCACTGGAATAGTGGAGGGGGCCAAAAGCCTCCATCTCCACTCAAGGGGTGTGGTAAGAGAGTCTGGTTGCTAGGTGGCGTAGGCAAGAACAGGAGAGGAGGAGCAGTGAGCCAGTTCAGTGCAGAGTCCAGGGAGCTCGAGTGAGGAGCAGATCCCGTGGGCTGCTGTAGTCTGACAGCGTCCGCGCAGTGGCTACCGACGGGGGAGAACGGTCAACTAGGAGTGCTACCCGAAACCCATCTCAGCTAGAGAGAGAGCACGGAGTGGGAAGTAAGGAGACTGCTAGGGAGTACCAGGCCCAAACGGGCGGCAGATCCCGAAGCGGAGATAGATCCAGCTTTCTTTTGCTAAACCTGCCGGTGTGGGGCTCTCAAAGCCCACGCCACAACACCACAAAAGCCGCAGCCACGTAGCCACAGATAGGGCCCATAGGTCACAGGAGGCAAGTAGCTGGAGTGGCCTGGTCCAGGCGACAAGCACACGGCAAACGAAGGGGAGTGAGGCTTCAGCAACTTCCCTGGGTGACCCCCATAGGGACTAAAAGTCGGGGTTACCCCAAACCACCAAGGGCTAAGGAAGGCGAGTTGGTAGTCACCATCAGAAGTCAGCCTGAAGGATACCTGGTTCCCACTTGGTTCATCCCAGCTATGCCCGGGTCACTCACCCTGCCATCAACTGTGAGTAAAAACCCTGAAAGACATCCTGCTTGTGTGGAGTCATTCTGCGCCTTGTAGTTCTACACAACCTACACAGGGCCCTGGGGCTTGCCTCACTCTCAGGAGGCTATCACAACTGACTGCACCCACCATCAGCCCCAGGCATCCCTTAACCTGCAGTGGCGGTCCCCACTGACCGCAAATCTGAGAGTGGCGTCACGACAATCAAGAAAGAAGGTTTCCTACCTGTGACCAGATCCAGCTGCGTGGAGTCCCTGAAGGTAATGCACCGACACAGCGTTAGCGGGGCTACACAGATGCATGGTCTCCTTTCACTATGGTTGTACATGAGGCAGATGCATGTTCTTTCTCTATAGTTGTACACGAGACAGATGCATGGTGTCCTTTCATTATGGTTGTACATGAGGCAAATGCATGGTCTTCTTTCACTATGGTTGTACATGAGGCAGATGCATGGTCTCCTTTCCCTATGATTGTACATGAGGCAGATGCATGGTCTCCTTTCACTATGGTTCTACATGAGGCAGATACATGGTCTCCTTTCACTATGGTTGTACATGAGGCAGATGCATGGTCTCCTTTCACTATGGTTGTACAGTAGGCAGATGCTTGGTCTCCTTTCACTATGGTTGTACATGAGGCAGATGTATGGTCTCCTTTCACTATAGTTGTACATGAGGCAAATGCATGGTCTTTTTTCACTATTGTTGTACATGAGGCAGATGCATGGTCTTTCTCTATGGTTGTATATGAGACAGATGCATGGTATCCTTTCCCTATGGTTGTACATGAGGCAGATGCATGGTCTCCTTTTACTATGGTTGCACATGGGGCAGATGCATGGTCTCCTTTCTCTATGGTTGTACAGAAGTTTATTGGGAAATCTAAAGTAGATAGTTACACTGAACTAGTAAAAAGAATGCTTTCTTCTTTTGGTCACCTTGGCTGTACAATGAGTATAGAGGTGCATTATCTCCAAAGCCACTTGGATTGTTTACCAGAAACGCTTGGTAAAATGAAGAGCAAAGTAAACGGTTCCAACAAGCTTTAGGAAGAAAGAAATGGACAACACTGGGATACTCACATGATGTCGGATTAGGCTGCTTTCACACTACGTTTTTTTAACATCCGTCATGAACGTTTTTTTAATGCAAAAACGGATCCAGTGCAAATGCGTTTTCATTTCAATGCATTTGCAATGGACTCGCGTCAACATGCGTTCACCTGCGTTTGCGTGCGTTATAGTAAGGATCCAGCGACTTGCAGTTTTTTAACTTTTTTCAAAAACGCTACTTGTAGCGTTTTTGAGCTGCGTCCAAATACTGCAAATTGCTGGATCCTGACTAAACAGCACGCAAACGCATGTGAACGCTGGCATGCTGATAGACAGGATCCTGCTTGCTCTACTGAGCATACACAGAAACCAGCCTCGGGTATTCAGTCTCTCTCTCCCTCCCTCCTCCTCCCTCTCTCTCCACTCTCCTCCGCCTGAGAGCGGAGGACGCTGGTAACCAAGGTAAACATCGGGTAACTGCGGTCTAAGTTACCGATGTTTATCTTGGTTATGTGTGCAGGGAGCCCGGCTCCTAACAGCTGCAGACTCTCGTAACCAATGTAAATATCGGGTATCCAAGCAAGTTACCCGATGTTTACCTTGGTTACAAGCCTCCACAGCTGTCAGATGTCGGCTCCCAGTCTTTCACGTTCAGTTCCCCTCACTCCCGATCACATGACTCCAGTGCCCGCCCATAAACTTAAAGTGACAGGATCCTGCAAAATAACACATGCGATTGCATGCGTTTTTCTTTACAAAAACAGGATCCGCTTTTGCAGCAAAATATCGTTCATGACGCATGCTAAAAAAAGTAGTGTGAAAGCAGCCTTACTGCTTGACTTTTCAAGGTGTTTGTCCTGACCCAACTCACTGCAAGCAATCTTTAAAGAGCTGCTTTTGCTAAGTATCTTAGTAAATGAACAATGTCTCAATGCCATTTTTTTCTGGATGTTTAATTCTTATTTTGTGATGCAAATTCTTCATAAATAAAATAAATCTTCATGTATAATTTTTAATAACCAAACAGGCAAAAATAATAATGTTTTGTAGACAGCAGTCCTAGTGTTTCGATCGGTCATGTGTATATACATATTGTAGATTACATCTCCTTAACTAGAGCTGATGGAAGAAAAATAAGGGCAAATTTAGAATCAGCGACAAAAATTGACCTAAAACCAGATTACATTTCTCATGCACCAATTTTTTCATTCCCCAGTGTTATGTTTGCAAAACTATTGCCCTGCAAATTCATACCAGAAAATAAGCATGGATTCTTTTCTAACTTTTACTATACAAAACTTGGGATAATTAAAACCCACATTTACATGTAGAAACCCCTCTCTGAATATGTATTCATCGGCTGGCTCAGGCGGAAGAAGCCTGATGAATCTTTTATCGCTGAATCTGGGCTGAAGAATCCTGTTCAAAGTAACATCAAACAGAGAAAGATCTCGCCATCTTGTGTATTTGAAGATCAGAGGAGAGAATTCCACATTTCATAAATGTTTAGGTTTTGTCCATCTAAGAATGGTCCACGTGTGTCGGAGCTAAAAAACAGTGATTCGACACATTTCTTCCAAATGATCGTAACAGATCAGATGTAGAGATGTTGGGGAGGAGGTCATATTATGGGTTTACGGGAAGACTCCTGCTTGTGAAGAGTACAATTTATTTACCTTTATAATTTTAATAGATTTCAGGTCACTAAATATTTTACCATATTTTCCGGATTATAAGTCACACTTTTTTTCTCCCAAAACTGGGGGTAAAATGGGGGTGCGCCTTATAATCCGGATATGGCTTATTGGAGCGGCGGTGGTAGAGCGGGGTCACAGAAGGCAGGGTCGGCAATGCTGAGGGTTCGGAGGAGGGGATGTCACTGCAGTGAAGCGGCTCAGGAGGGTCACAGGACAGAGGGTTGGCGCCATTGATGCCGCAGGTGGCTGTGGGGTACATTGAATCACCTATGGTTGACGCAATGGACTTCAAGAAAATGGCTGCGGAGGCCTGTCTGCGCACGTGCTATCTCCGCGGTCAATTTCTTTAAGTCAATCTTGTCAACTGCAGGCAATTCAATGGAGCCTGCAGTCTGCCGTTAGATCAATGGCGTCCGCTGCCATGACACCCCCGAGCCCACAGTATTGCCGACCCTCCATCCACTGACCCTCCTGAGCCACGATACACACTCCTCCGAGCCAGCAGCATCGCCGACCCTGCCTCCTATGACCCTCCTGATCCGCTCCACCACCGCCGCTCCTACCTGGTGAGATGTTATAAGACGCACTATGATTATAAGACGGACCCTCATTTTAACATTAAAAATTATTTTTTCTATTTCTCTCCTCCAAATTTAGGATGTGTCTTCTAATTCAGTGCATCTTATAAAACAAAAAATATGTTATTTTTTTTTTTACCTTTATCTTTAAAATCTCTTACTTACGTTTTGTCAATGTCATAACTTACTGATTGGTAGGACTTCAATTGTCGGACTGCCATCGATCCTTACAATGAGGTAGCAGCAGTGCTGGTTATGTGCTGTGACTCCCTTCAAGGGATCCTGTCACTAGATTTTCAATGTATAAACCAAAGTTACCATTTTTGGCAGCGCCTGTGCTGCATTCCATAAAGGTGCAAAGTATCCTCTTACTCTCCCTGTACACTCTAAAAATATCTTTTGAGAATATCCCTCATTGAATGTAAATGTGGATGGTCTGGTCTGATGGGCGGTCGTGATGCGGCTACTGTCCCTCCTCTCCGCGCTGATCACCGACCTCTTATGATTGACGGAGATGATGCCTTCTACGTCATCCACATAGCCAGGTGAAATCTCGCACCTGTGCAGAGCCATCGCCGGCTTGCACAGGCACACTTTGCTCTACCCTACTGCGGACAGTGTGTAGTACATAAGTGCGCATGCACAAAACGGGAAATTCTTTGTGCAGGCGCAAAGTATTGCTGTTTCTTACATGCACACTTATGTATTGAGCTCTGCTCGCAGTAGCATAGCGCAAAGTGAGCCTGTGTGAGCCAGCAATGGTTCTGTGCAGGCACAAGATTTATCCTGGCTATGTGGATGACACAGGAGGCGTCATCCATGGCAATCATAATAAGTGGACAGTGATCAGTTTTTAGACGAGGGACAGACGCCGCAGTAAGCACGCCCATCAGACCAACAGATTTACATACAGCGCGGGAGACTTTCAAAAGGTATTTGGGGTGTATACAGGGTGAGTAAGGGGATAAAATGCACCTTTAAGGAATGCAGCACAGGCACTGCTGCAGAAAGTAGTTTTGGTTCATACATGAAAAATCTGTTGACAAGTTCCCTTTAAATTTTTCCTGCACAGCAATGCTCCATACCCTGGCTGTGCAGATATCTTGACCATAGCCCGGGGCGGAATGGTTGCAGGAATCGCAACTGCGAACAAGCCAGGGGGTGCAGGGGGCCCACCATGCATAGCCCCTGCTTCAGCTGGATGTGCGTCCGAGACTGCACATCAGCCTGAAATGCATTGCAGTGCAGAGATCCGGCAGCTTTAATCTGTATCCCTGTAACTGAGGATGGCGCATAGCCATGACGTCACGCATTGCAATAACACCGACACCAATGAAAGCTGCTGGCCACTATGCGCTGGCTACACAGGAGGACGCTGTGTGACATGGGAGCCAGAGATGATGAGTACAATGTTGTTGATTTTTGCATTAGACAGAACACAGACATACTTACCAGGATGGGAACATATATACCAGGAAGGGAACAGTAGATACCAGGAAGGAGACAGTATATACCAGGAAGAGCCCAGCAGGGGGACAGTACACACCAGGAAGGCCCCAGGAGGGAGAGAGTAGATACCAGGAGGGGGACAGTATATGCCAGTAGGGCCCTAGGTGGGTGACAGTAGATACCAGGAGGGGTGACAGTATATACCAGGAGGGGCCCAGTATGGGGATATATATACCAAGATGGTGACATATATACCAGGATGATGACATATATACCAGGATGGGGTTATTTATACACCAGGATGTGGGCTAAATTGGTGAACATATATACTAGGATGGGGGACATATGCCAGGATGGGGGACATACTTACCAGGATGGGGGCATATATACCAGGATAGGGGCATATATACCAGGATGGGGGACATATTTACAAAGGAGGAGCTCAGGATGGGGGGCATTAGAACAAGATGGGGGACATTACTGCATAATGGGGGGGGCAACCCATATGTCTTTAGAAGATTTAGAATCCTAAATATATACATATACATACATCTGACCAACATAAGGGGGGTGCCAGGTCCAAATTTTCTACCGGGGCCCATCGAACTCTAGTTATGCTACTGACCACGTCTATATTAATTCAGCACTATGTTGCTATTTACCTGAGGTATTCCTGAGACCAGATCCTTATTTATGATATTTATATGGAATCACATGATAGGATAGAAGCACCCCTTTAAATTTCAGGTTCATTGGTCACTAGACCATGGAATAAGGGGGCCCTTCTATAACATTCTTGCCTTATAGGAAAACGAATCAGCTGCTTATTTCATACTATGTTGATGTGATATACTGTTACTTTACACAGAAACTTTCATTTTTTTTTATTAAACTTTTTTTTTTTAGAATGAAAGTTTTTGTAATCATCACTTGTGTTTATTTTTTAGCCTAATTGTAGGGGTATATTATAACACCACCCACGCCCCACATGTTAGAAAAGTATCACAGGGATAAATAAGCAAATGCTGCCCACACGTTAAACATCTCCAAAGAAACAGCGATGTACATTTTTACATTTTGTTCCACTGAGTTTCATTCAGAAACCACAGAGAAGCCATTCACCGAGAGCGCCGTTCTATCAAAGGTTATGGTGAATGTTATGAGAGTCTACATTAAAGCCACAACTCCTGATATTGCAATTTAGGTTTGTACTTTTCAATTTCATTGAAACCAAAGGGTTTCTAAAACCTACACTTTTCTTGGCAGGAAAAGAAGTTTGAAACACATTAGTAAGATTTGCTTAGAAAGAAAATAAACTATAGTGGGTACAATGGGATCATTTTTTTTTTTTGGGGGGGGGGTTCAGAGGTTGCAGATATTTTTAACTACTAGTGCCTGAGTAGACATAAGCAAAGCTGCTGGAATTCTTCTCGTAGGGGACTCTGGTTTTGTTCTGGGTACCCCCTGTCCTCTTCCATTTTTTCGGTGGTCTTTGACGCCACCAGTCTTGGCTAGGTCATGTAACATCATGACTAGGGTTCTAGACCACCGTGAAGGGGAAATGGGCACCTAGAAGAGGAGCCAATGTGACGCCCCTGGACTATCGGGTCGTCAAAGGGTATTGCACAATCTGCCCTCCCGTGCAGTATCCAGCTCCTTCTTGGTTTAGGGTCCCTAACTATATGGTGTTGCCTACATCAGCTAATCAAATCCTAGATACACCCTGCACCACACCCACCAAAAACACCAGTGGACGGCTTGAGTGGAATAGAGTTGTCCACCTGGGGGGTTGGGGAGGGGAGGTCAGCAGTGTCAAGAAGAGAGAGTTGAGTTTAGGAAGTGAAGGAGAGAGGAGGTCGGGAGCAGGTCTCCTGGGAAGTAATCTAGGTGGCAGACGGTGGTCTGGGCCTAGAGGATCTGGACCCGCGGTCGAAGGGGATCGTGGCAAGGGGCACGGATCTGTCGAGGAGGACAGTCGGTGGCCTTGCACCATCACCGGGCTGGGACCAAGGCATGACTGGGTACGTGGAGCCTAGGTTGGGGAGTAGCTTCAGGCAACCCGATAATTTACCTGAGGAGAACGGAGCCATCAAGATCCGTTCCCAACAGCTCCAAAATCGGGGTACTAGTGTGGCGCCCTGGACAAGCCAGGACGTCACAGGTACTTCAACAACACACCCTACACCCCGGTTAGGAACATCAAGGTCAGACACAAATCCTTGTTGCCTTCCTCCAGGGACTGATGTCCACACCAGGTGGGGCAGAGCCAGGCAGTTGGCTCCACCCACCGAGGAGTTCACAGTCCTGGAGGCGGGAAAAGGAAGACAGTTGAGTTGAGTTTAGTTTGAGGAGTTGTAGTGTGAGGAGGTAGTAGTGGAGGAACTGACTGGCCATGTCCGGGTACGAAGCCCGGGCACTTGACAGCAAGGTTGGCAGACGGTGGTGACCGTCTGCAAGAGAGGCCGATTGACGCACAACTGTGAGGACCGGGGATGGGCGGTGGCCCGCCAGTACCGAACCAGGGAGCGAAGAGAAGCCAGCACCATCCGGCAGGGCCTACGGACCCCGACCAGACTATGAGTCGCCATAAAACCGGTCAAATCCATCAGCGACGGGAACCTCCGGGGTTTCCCAGCAGTAAAGACCCGACTGAAGGCAACCGTCCAAACCGTTAAGGAGATAAAGCTACCGCCAGACCTAGAGCTCCCAGGGCCAGAGCCTGCGGGCAAAGGAAGGGCTCCCTTAGCCAACATACCGCTGGGGAGCGGGCTATCAGTGGGAAGCCATTGGGGCCAAGAACAGAACACTGGTGCAGGGAGAGACAGTTAACGCCAACCTACCGGGAGTGACCGCCGCAGCCGTCTGTGGGACTCGTCCATCCAGCCATTTGTTTTACCAGAGACTCCGTGTGCATTACTGGCTGAGTAAGTACCACCATGCCGTCTGGCACTGCGCTGCCCCGCGACCCCGCACCTGGCCCAGCCTCGCAACCCACCTTTCGACCTCCACCACCGGGCCCCGGGACCACCAAAACCCCCCTACCCACGGAGGGGAGAAAACATCTCAGCTGCTCCCTGTCAACGCTCCCGGGATCCCCGTACAGAGCAGCGGTGGTGTCCCAACCTCACCACAAACCGTGGGTGGCGTCACGGACAATATCCCTAAACCAAACCACCCGTTTCACTCACGGGCGAGGAGCGCCGCTCGAGTCCCCGGGATCCGGCCCACCGCTCGAGTCACCAACCGAGCGGGCAGCAGCCGGACCCGAGCAGTGGGTGAGCGCAGCATCCCTTCCCCGCCAACTTGGCGTCACGAACATGATCTTACCGCTCTGCCATCTGGTAGAGGTGCGCCTTGTGTCCCGCCGTAGGTGTCCGGCCGAAAATTTTCGGAAGCCGCCATATTGGGCGCGAAAATTTCCCGCTCGAGCGTCTTCCCGAGCAGTGGAGGCGCGAAAGCCGAGGCTCCGCCCCTGTAGAGGAGGTGCCAGAAAGACACCAAGGGGGCACGGATGGCGTCTGGCCACAAGTAGCCCGCGGCTATAGAAGCAGGGACGCCAGGACCCTGCGGCCATTTTTCCGGTTCCTGGAAGAGGCCGCTGCTCAGGATGCTGAGTCCGACCGACAACACCGTAGTCCCCGCGCCCACGCCCGGAACCGCAGCGTGGGTGGAAGTCCGGACCGTCCAGCTAAGCAGCCGTCTGCAGGTCCGCATGCATCTCCTCCTGGAGGAGTGGGAGGCCGACATGGCGGACGTGGTGGCGGCTATGAGGAGACGCGAGGTGGAGGAAGATTTGGAGAAGCGGGTAAGAGACCCACTCCCCTGTATTCCCGAGGGATCGGCCGTTGCGGCTGAGGGGCCCGGCCTACACCTGCTCGCCCTACTGCCTCCCCCGCTACCCGCATTAGTCGCTACCACCCCGCCACTAGGCCCGCTACCCGTCCAACCGGTAGCGGTACCCTGCCCGTCCGCCCAAGCGGACCGACCTGCAGCAGAGGCCCGACCCCGTCCTGAGCCGCTTCCTTGGAAGCTACCGAAGACCGTGCCCGATACCGTACCGATTCCGGCAGGCCGTTCCGTGCAGGAGGAAGTGGAGGTTAAGGGGGAGACGATCCCTGTGCCCATCCCCCATGCCTCGGCTGAGGCCGCGCCGGGTCGCCGCTGTGAGGCAGCACCCCAGGCCATGACACCACGGGACCTTCCACCCAGAATGCCAGTAGTGGGTAGTGTGGAGGAGGTCTCACGGAGCCCGACCCGTGCGCCGGGGCCCGCAGTAGCCCCCTATTGGGACAGGGAACAGACCCCGCTGGGCCACGAAATTGCGGACAGAGAGAGGAGGAAGGCGGAGCTGGTCGCCCGAACAATTAGAGAAAAGGAGAGCCTCCGCAAAGCCACCTTCCGTGTACGGGGCCCGATCTACGAAGGGCAAGTCCGGAAATTTGATGTCCGTCGGGGGTACGGATTTATATAAGAACCGGGCCTGGAGGCCGAGGTCTTTGTAGCACGTCGGGACGTCAATGCCCATCTGCCGGAGGACCACCCAAGCCGTAATCTGTTCCCAGGAGATCTGGTGCAGTACACACGACACTGCGGGGAGAGGGGCTGGATTGCCCTGGACGCCAAGCTGAGGCGTAGCCAGGAAGCCCAAGCATCAGCCCAGCCCCCTTCTCCGGCCGCTGTGGTGGATTCGAAGTAAGGCGGCGGTCCCTCCGTTGCAAGTGTCCCCGTTGGGACCCCAGTACCGTTGTTAAATGTTGTTGAATGATAAGAGTGAATCAACCGAAGAAGTTTATCAGATTGACCCCGTGATTGAACCGGCCGTTGCCGGCAACTAGTCCCCGTGGGGACTTCCTGCAACCGTTGCGTAAGGAACTTCTTACGGACAAGCCCGAGAACTTGCAGGGCAACCACAAACTTAGTGGAGTGTAAATATATTTGTTGGCTTGATACCGTAACCGCCTCCGGAGAGGCTGATTTGGGAGGATGGGCCTGGAGGAAACGGATGGCCCAGGCCCGCCACTTCGGTAACCGGTGGCGATCCTCCGGGGGTTCAGGGGTCCCCCATGGACGTCGGTCCCCTGAAAGAGACTGTACCCGCTCGGGCAATTTGGTTCTGGACTGGGGCAAGGGGTGCTGCCCACTTCTTAGGGGCAGCATCAGGGCCAGGTTGTTTGGGCGGGGGAAGAGTGGAAGCCGTTACCGTTTAATAAAAATTGACTACCGTTTAGTAACGTTAAAAGAAAGTGCCTCCCGTAAAGGGAAGTTTATAAAGAATGCTTGTGTTTTATATATGTTTTGCCGTTTTCTATTTTTCTAGTTGTGAAAATAAAACCGGTGATGGACGAGCAGCCCGCGGACGGTCTGCGTTTAACCAAGGGAGAATGTGGCGCACTGGACAAGCCAGGACATCACAGGTACTGCAACAACACACCCTACACCCCGGTTAGGAACATCAAGGTCAGACACAAATCCTTGTTGCCTTCCTCCAGGGGCTGATGTCCACACCAGGTGGGGCGGAGCCAGGCAGTTGGCTGCACCCACCGAGGAGTTCACAGTCCTGGAGGCGGGAAAAGGAAGACAGTTGAGTTGAGTGGAGTTTGAGGAGTTGTAGTGTGAGGAGCTAGTAGTGGAGGAACTGACTGGCCGTGTCCGGGTACGTGGCCCGGGCACTTGACAGCAAGGTTGGCAGACGGTGGTGACCGTCTGCAGGAGAGGCCGATTGACGCACAACCGTGAGGACCGGGGACGGGCGGTGGCCCGCCGGTACCGAACCAGGGAGCGAAGAGAAGCCAGCACCATCCGGCAGGGCTAGGAGTCGCCGTAAAACTGGTCAAATCCATCAGCGACGGGAACCTCCGGGGTTTCTCAGCAGTAAAGACCCGACTGAAGGCAACCGTCCAAACCGTTAAGGAGATAAAGCTACCGCCAGACCTAGAGCTCCCAGGGCCAGAGCCTGCGGGCAAAGGAAGGGCTCCCTTAGCCAACATACCGCTGGGGAGCGGGCTATCAGTGGGAAGCCATTGGGGCCGAGAACAGAACACCGGTGCAGGGAGAGACAGTTACCGCCAACCTACCGGGAGTGACCGCCGCAGCCATCTGTGGGACTCGTCCATCCAGCCGTTTGGTTTACCAGAGACTCAGTGTGCGTTACTGGCTGAGTGAGTACAACCGTGCCATCTGGCACTGCGCTGCCCCGCGACCCCGCACCTGGCCCAGCCCCGCAACCCACCTTCCGACCTCCACCACCGGGCCCCGGGACCACCAAAACCCCCCTACCCACGGAGGGGAGAAAACATCTCAGCTGCTCCCTGTCAACGCTCCCGGGATCCCCGTTACAGAGCAGCGGTGGTGTCCCAACCTCACCACAAACCGTGGGTGGCGTCACGGACAATATCCCTAAACCAAACCACCCCTTTCACTCACGGGCGAGGAGCGCCGCTCGTGTCCCCGGGATCCGGCCCACTGCTCGAGCCACCGACCGAGCGAGCAAGAGCAGCAGCCGGACCCGAGCAGTGGGTGAGCACAGCGTCCCCTCCCCGCCCGCGACACTAGCGCAACGAAGGGGATAAGACTTTCCACTCAAAACGGTCTAGAAAATCCCAAGCGTGAACCCTGAGAGCAAGCTCCCACACTTAGCCATAGTGGGGAGCAGGACCCGGCAAGTTTCACACTATCGGGACCACCAGAGAAGTAAACTTAGTGACAGGAGGCAGGTCACGGATCACAGGCAGCACCATTGGGGACGCGACCTGAACTAAGCTGCGTTCAGCGGCAACGGGGTCCAGAACTTGGGTTTATCCAGTTGCCGGTGTCAGCTTAATGGACTGAGTGAGTACAACAGTGACCCCCTGCACCCAACACCACTCCCCTTTAAACACCGAGTCCCGGGGCATCTCCCCTACCCGTGGAGGGTCACAACACCTGGCAGCCCCAATCCATCATCCCCAGATACTCCCAACCGCAGCGGTGGTACTCCTAATTACCACACACCACGGGTGGCGTCACGAACTCTATAAAGTCCCTTGTAAATAGCAGCTCAGCTGCTGGCACGGGGGCGGCACACAACTACAGAGGAATAGGTGATTGACTGGAAAAGGCAAGTTGTCACGCATGGACTAGGGGGGGCCCGGTGTGAGAGCAAAAAACACAGCTAAACAGGGGAAATACAACGACAAACAAGGGGTACTCCGGGGGACACTTTAACAACGGTGGGCCCTAGCGCTAGTGAGAGGCTCAGGTGCAGACAGGTGCATCAGAGATGGCTGATGCAGACAGGATATCAAGTGCAAGCAGGAACGGAGGGTACGGCAGGTAGGGACAGATGTGGGTTAAGGTTAGGAGCATACTGTAGGTGCAGGTGGTGGGCATAAGATACAGGCACCTCCCTAAGGTGAGGGTGCCTTAAGTACCTAGTGCCTCTCAGCCATAGGTTGAGGCTCTTCTGGGTAATTGTCCGCTGCCCTTTAAGAGTGAAGGAGTGCGCATGCCGTAAGTGCATTCCTGGAGGATCTGTGCGACGTACACAAGCCCCGATTGCAGGAGGCAGCAGGGGAACATGTGGGCGACCGTAGAGAAGCCAGGGAGGGCACAGACGAGCCCCGGTGAGGATTATGTCAGTGTCCCTGCTGAAGAGGAGAGGCAGGACCGTGCAGGGATGCCAGCATTACATCAGCATTATAGCTCCTTTACATAGATGACATTTGGGGTATGAAACCGTATTTTTGCCTCTCCATCTGAAGGCAATATATAAAACAATGATAAGAGACTCTGACTCTCATGCTGAATGTCTTACTGGGTTGGATGCTTTAGCTTGGTTTCCCTGTGGCCTGCAGTACCACTAGTTGACTGTGGGGATGTGTATCTTCCAGCTAAAGTTACCACCTTTCAGCCACGGCCAATGAAGGCACCACACCCTTCTTATTCCTCCCCCAGGCTGCTAGTCGCTGCCACATATAACCTTGGTATACTTACTGCTGCATTTTTGGTTCCCCTTGACCTTACTATTGTTCCCTGTATTTTGACCTCTGCCTGACCCCTGACTATTCACCTGCCTGCCATTTTTGTACCTCGCTGCCATCTCCAGTTTTTCACTGTAGCCTAATTTAGTGACGACTGTTTTGGCTGCTGATTTTCTCTTTTTTTGTACCTCCTGTTTTAGACCCTGCCTGATGGCCATTCCTTCTGGATTGCAGCCTTTTCACAGGCAGCGACTCCCTGGACCTTGTAGTAATTCCAGATCCCTGTACTCGTACAGGGGTTAAAGAGTTTCGAGGTTCTTGGGATCCTGCTGAGTGAGTGGCTTGCCTCTAGTCTGTCTGTAACAGTCAAGCATAAGACACACGGCATGAAAATCGGAGTGAGTGGAATACGATAAAACATCGCATTCCACGTGGACCAATATTAGCCTGTGTGTCAGCACCCATGAGCGATTATTTTCTCAGCCCTAATTGGACTGAGAAAACAATTGCAGCATGCTGTGACTGCAATGCGATCCTGGTTTCTCTCGCACCCATTCAAGTCTATGAGGCGAGAGAAAAATCGCACTGCACTCGCAGTACACCAGTGTACTACGAGTGAAGGCGAGAATGGCAATAGCCGGCTATGGAGGCGAGAGGGAGATAAATCCCTCCCTTCCCTCCTCAGTGCTGGCCTGTCCCCTGCAGCTGAGGTCCGATCGCATGATCTGACCTCAGTCGCAGTGACACTCGCATGACACTCGGCTCCCATTGTGCTGCCAGAGTGAGCCGAGTGTCATGCAAGTGTGCCGCCCCCATGCCAGCAGCCGCCGCTGCTCGGGCCTGGACCTTTTGGGTGGTGGCTCGAGGGTCTCCGGACCCGGGAGTCTCGCGGACAAGCCGAATAAAAGGGGGGGCGTAGATGTATGGACTGGGCCGTATTAAGTTCGTGATGCCACCCACAGTGTGTGATGAGGTGGGACACCACCGCTGCTGTTATGGGGCACCCGGGGAAGATGTAGTGGCAGCTGGATGTTAACCCCTCCGTGGGTAGGGATGGTTTCCCCGGGGCCCAGTGTCTTTGTGCAGGGTATAGCGATGGCAAGAGCCGGCGCGCCCGGACGTGCAGGGGAATATCTGGTTACTCAAAGTAAATGAATCACATGAGTCTTTTGGTAAACCAAGGTGCTGGTGGCCGGTCGCCACGGCCAGTTGCATTCAGGTCCCCCACCCAGGCTAGTGGTCACTGTTCTTGTCCTCTGCACTTGTTTTGTGCAAGGTGGACTGCCTGGTCTGGAACTCAGGAGTCCGCTCCCGGCTGGATTTGGCCTAAGGAGCCATGCCCGCAGACGCTGGCCCGTGGGATCTATGGGCCCTGGAGGTGGCCTTTTATCCCTATCGGTGTGCTGTTGTCTTCTATGAGGGACTGCAGGTGGGACAGGACCTATAATCCTGCCCTCAATCGCTTAATTAGCTAGGCCGCTGGTTTTGGTCCTGGCTTCAGGGTCCGAGTACCCCCTCTGTGCTACGGTTTCCGGGTCGGTTCCCCATGTTGGTACCGGCGGGCTACAACCCTGTCCCGGTCCACCTCGGTTCTGCCGAGCCATCTTCCCGTCTCCTGCTGATGAAGAGCACCGTCTGCCTCCTAGCCAAGGCACCAGGGCTCCAATCCTGGCACCATTCAACTTGAACCTCCTCTGCTGGAGCTACACCTAGCTCCAGCCCACACTCCTCTCAACTTGAACTTTACTTAGAACTCTTTGTTTTCCCGCCCCGGGCTGTCTAGATCCTGGGGTGGGCGTGTCCAACTGCCTGGCCCCGCCCACTTGTGTCTATCTTTCCCTAAGGGGGGGGTGACTAGGGTATCAGGTTGGCTGTGTATTACCTGTGTGAGGGAAGGTGTTATGTGGGGGCCTATCTGTGACTACCTGGTTTTGCCAGGGCGTCACACAAGGATCGCAGTAGTCCCCCGTGTGGCCCCGGCCTCATTCTGAGACTGTGGTTCCAGGCAGACATCACAGATGAACAGGGGAAGAGATAATGAAACTTTACTCAGAAAAATGGGTGGATAAGAAACAGTCAGAAAGCAGCCAATCAATGGTGCTGGATGGAGATAGCCATAGCCCAAGAATATGGAGGACTACACAGAAAAGGCTCACGACTGAGAAGTCTAGCAGAGCTGCAGTAAGTAACCGTTTATCAAAATTACAACAAGAAGCCAACTGACACATAGCTGGATTCAAGGTTTCTGTACCTACTTTATGTAAGTATAAATTAGAAAAGTGCAATCGGATAAAAAATAGATCGCACTTGCGCTAATGTTATTTAATGAGGCGGTGCAGACCTGCGTATTTTTTCTCAGCTGTATGCCGCATGCTGCGATTTGCCTCCAAAATTGGTACATTGCGACAAAAAAATCAGACGCCAAACAGACCATCAGTATGACATCCGATCTCTACGGATATATTACAATTCTGTAATTAATAGCTGCTGAGTAAAAAAAACTATTGTACACAGACAGGACAAGTAAGAAAAAATCTGGATGAGAATTGGACTGATTTTTTATACGCTCGTATGGCTCCAGTCAAAATTCCGGGAAAAGCCTTCTCAACCCATCACAAACCAATGAACCCCAAAATATGGTGAGCTACTGGAACATAGATAGTAGAGTCGCAGGGGGGTTTATTATGTTTTTTTGTATTATTTTATTACATTTTTAAGATTTTGCTCTTTGCTTTCTAAAAATTCATATGGCACAAAAAAAACATAAAAAAAATAAAAAAATGAAGTTTTGATTTTGCTGTCTGATCTAACAAAATAAAAAAATCATTTCACTTGTATGGTAAATAACAAACAACAAAAAGGAAGCCAATATTGCACTTTTTTTTGTTGCCTTACCTCCGTAAAAATACAATAAAAAGCGATCAAAATATCGCTAACATTGATTCGTAACCAAACATGATACCTATAAAAACGTAATTTCACCGACCAAAAAAAAGACTTCCGTCAGCTCCATTGATGGAAAAATAAAAGCCGTACAAGTCTCAGAAAATGAAGGCACAAACCAATTTTTTGCCTCCACTTGAAAAAAAATGACAGACGGACTGGATTATAAGCCGTACCCCAAATTTAGAGGAGGAAAATAGGAAAAAATATATTTTAATGATAAAATGAGGGTGTGTCTTACAATTCTAGTGCATCTAAATTCTAATGCTCACTGGGGGGTCGGCGGTGGTGGAGCAGCTCAGGAAGGTCCCAGGAGGCTGGGTTAGTCAGCGATACTGCGGGCTCGGGGGTGTCATGGCAGTGACAGGCACCATTGATCTGCCGGTGTGACGCCCTGGCCTATCAGGTCGTCACAGGGTATTGTGCTGTCGCGGGCGGAGGAGGGGACGCTGCGTTCACCCACTGCTCGGGTCCGGCTGCTGCTGCTCGATGGTGGCTCGAGCGGTGGGCCGGATTCCGGGGACTCGAGCGGCGTTCCTCGCCCGTGAGTGAAAGGGGTTGGTTTGGTTAAGGGATCTTGTCCGTGACGCCACCCACGGTTGTGGTGATATTGGTGACATCACCGCTGCTCTGGACGGGGATCCCGGGAGCGATGACAGGGAGCAGCTTTGATGTTATTTCTCCCCTCCGTGAGTAGGGGGTTGGTTGTCCCGGGGCCCGGTGATGGGGTAGGGATAAATGGCAGGCGGGTTACGGGGCCTGGCGAGGTGCAAGGTCGCGGGGGCAGCGCTGTACCGCACAGCGGTACTCACTCAGCCAATGATGAGGACACAGTTCTCGGTAAAACACATGGCTGGATGGACGGGTCCCACAGACGGCTGAGGTGTTGTTTCTCCCGGCAGGTTGGTGATGACTGCCTTTCCCTGCACCCTACTGTAAACGGTTCCAATGGGTTCCCACCAGTAACCCGCTCCCCAGCTTGGATATGGGCTGGAGGAGCCCCTTTTGCCCGCAGGCTCTGGCCCTGGGAACTGTAGCCTTGGCGGTGACTGTGTTTCCCTCTACGGTTTGAGCTGTTGCCTTCAATCGGGTCTTGACTGCTGGGAAACCCCGGAGGTTCCCTTCGCTAACGGATTTGACCAGTTTAACGGTGACTCCTAGCCTGGTCGGGGTCCGTAAGCCCTGCTGGATGGTGCTGGCTTCTCCTTGCTCTCCGATCCGGTACTGTCGGGCCACCGCCTGTCCACGGTCCTTACGGTTCGCTCCAATCGGCCTCTCCTACAGACGGTCACCACCGTCTGCCAACCTTGCTGTTCCGTCCGGGCCACACACCCGGACGCTTTCAGTCTCCTCTGCTACCACTTCACTTCCCTCCAACTGAACTCCAACTCAAAACTCTCACTCCACTTAACTGAAACTTCCTCCTTTTCCCGTCTCCAGGACTGTGAACTCCTCGGTGGGCGGGACCAACCGCCTGGCCCACCCCCTGGTGTGGACATCAGCCCCTGGAGGAAGGCAACAAGGATTTTGTGTTTGGCTTCGGTGTGCCTAACCGGGGTGTGGGGTGTGTTGGTGTAATTCTGTGACGACCTGGCTTGTCCAGGGCGCCACAGTGCAATCTCCCCTCCTGTAAAATAACCACCTCCTCTTTGGTTACGGGTCCCTGACCTTTGGTGTTGCCAAGAACAAACTAATCAAAATCCTAGGAACACTGCACCACACCCACCAGACACACCAGTGGCTGACCTGAGTGGAATAGGGTCGCCAACTTGGGGGGTTGGTTAATGGGAGGTCAGGAGTGTCAGGAGACAGTGAGTTGAGAAGTGACTCTCGAGAGGAGAGATCAGGAGCTGGGCTCCTTGAGACTACTGGGTGGCAGATGTTGGTCTGGGCCTGGTAGGAGCTAGACCCCGGTCGCAGGGGATCGTGACAAGGGGCACGGACTGTCGAGGAGGACAGCTGGCGGCCTTTTGCCATCACTGGGCAGGGGCCAGGGCACAACGGGGTACGTGGACCCTAGGACAGGAAGGAGCTTCAGGCGTCCTGACAATTTACCCGACGAGGGCGGAGCCTTCAAAATCCGTTCTCCACCCGCTCCAAAATTGGGTAATAGTGCAATGAGGGGGATAGGACTTTCCCACTACACAGTCCAGAAAATTCTAAGCGTGAATGTGGCGCCCTGGACTAGCCAGGTCGTCACAGATAACACACAAACACCCCCACCCCCATTAGACAGTGACACCAGCCAAACAAAAACCCTTGTTGCCTCCCTCCAGTGTCTGATGTCCACACCATGTGGGGCGGAGCCAAGCAGTTGGCCCCACCCACCGAGGAGTTCACAGGCCTGGAGGCGGGAAAAGTGACAGTTTAGTCCAGGAGGTGAAAGTGAGAGGAGTAAACACTTGGGTGTCTGGGTTTGTGGCCCAGGCACTGACAGTAAGGTTGGCAGACGGTGGTGGCCGTCTGCATTGGCCCGCCGGTACCGACCAGGGAGCAAAGTGAAGCCAGCACACACAGGCAGGGCCATCGGACCCCGACCAGGCTTGGAGCCGCCGACAATAGTCAAATCCGAATGTGACCGGAACCCCAGGGGTTTCCTAACAACCAAAGACCCGATAGAAGGCAACCGCCCACACCGTGAGGATATACAGCTACCGCCTAAGGCTAGAGACCCAAGGGCCAGCGCCTGCGGGCAAACGGGCTCCTCCGGCATCCATACACTGGGGAGCGGACTACCGTTTTGGATCCATAGTAGTCAAACAAGATCATCAAGGTGCAGGGAAAGGCAGCCGCCATCACCTGTCCAGGGAGAGACACTGCAGCCGGCTGCAGGACCCGTCCATCCAGCCGTTTGGTTTACCGAGGACTTTGTGCATCTCTTACTGAGTGAGTACACCCGTGCCATCCCGCACCGCGCCGCGCTATCCCTGCAACCCTGCACCTCACCAACCCAGCCTCCCTGTCACATCATCGGGCCCCGGGACCACCGACCCCTAGCCATGGAGGGGGAAAACAACATCCCAGCTGCTCCCTACCATCGCTCCCGGGATCCCCGTCACCAGCAGCGGTGGTGCCCATCTTCACCACGACCCGTAGGTGGTGTCACGGACTAAATCCCCCAAACCAACCACCCCTTTCACTCACGGGCGAGGAGCGCCGCTCGAGTCCCCGGATCCGGCCCACCGCTCGAGCCACTGAGCAGCAGCAGCAGCGCCAGACCCGAGCGTTAGCGAGCGCGCAGCAGCGGTGGCGTCCTCCCCGCCCGCGACATGAACCCTGAGAGCAAGCTCGTCCAGTTAGCCATACTGGTGAGCGGGACCTGATTAGTTTCAGGCTAAAGGGAGCAACTAGAAGACAAGGTGCCAAGGCAAAGGTCACAGACTAACAGGCAACACCAACGGGCACAGGATCCAGGCGTGCTCCCTCCAAGCGGCAGCAGTGTCCAGAACTTTGGTTTACCTCAGTTGTCGGTGTCAGCGTTATGGGACTTAGTGAGTACATAAGTGACCCTTACCATCCCAACGGCACCTCCCTGTCACCATCACCGAGTCCTGGGGCATTCCTCCTACCTGCGGAGGGGTTAAACACCTGGCTGCCCACACCATTGCCACCGGGTACTCCCAATAGCATCGGTGGTACTCCATCTTACCACGCACCACGGGTGGCGTCACGAACTTTCCACACCATCCCCTGTAAATGTGACGCCCTGGGCAAGCCAGGGGTCACAGGTCATGATACCACCACACCCTATACCCCGGATAGGTACACCAAAGCTACATAAAAATCCTTGTTGCCTTCCTCCAGGGGCTGATGCCCACACCAGGGGGTGGGCCAGGTGGTTGACTCCACCCACCGAGGAGTTCACAGCCCTGGAGGCGGGAAAACCGGGCAGAGAGAAGAGTTAGAGTTTGGAGGAGGACAGTGAGAGTAGTGACAGAGAAAGTGACAGTTGAGAAAGCCTGAAGTTGGTCCGGGTGTGTGCCCCGGACTGAGAACAGCAAGGTTAGCAGACGGCGGTGACCGTCTGGAGGAGAGGCTGCTTGGAGGTTGCCGAAAGGACCATAGACGGGTGGTGGCCCGGCGGTACCGGAGCGGTATACGAAGAGGAGCCAGCACCATTGGCAGGGGCCTTTCGGATCCCGGCAAGGCTAGGAGTCGCCGTGAATTTGCCAAATCCGTCAGTGAAGGGGACCTCTGGGTCTCCCAACAACCAAGTCCCGATTGAAGGCAACAGTCCAACCGTTAGAGAGACACCGCCACCGCCAAGGCACCAGTTTCTCAGGGCCAGCGCCTGCGGGCAAAGAGGGGCTCCTCCGGCCCATATCCAAGCCGGGGAGCGGGTTACCGGTGGGAACCCATCGCTACCAACATAGACTTAGGTGCAGGAAAAGGGACCGTCACCGTCAACTACTGGGGAAAAGCAACAGCAGCCGTCCGTGGGAACCGTCTTTCCAGCCGTGTGTTTTACCGAGAACTGTGTCCCCGTCTCAGGCTGAGTGAGTACCATAGTGCCGCGAGGCACAGCGCTGCCCCCGCGTCCCTGCACCCCACCAAGCCCTGCACCGGCCCCGCCATCCCTCATCCCCCAAGTCATCACTGGGCCCCGGGACGACCACCCCCTACCCACGGAGGGGAGAACCAACAACTTTGCTGCTCCCTGTCATCGCTCCTGGGATCCCCATACAGAGCAGCGGTGGTGTCTATACAATCACCACAACCGTGGGTGGCGTCACGGACAATAAACTATCCCAAAAACCAAACCCCTTTCACTCACGGGCGAGGAGCGCCGCTCGAGTCCCCGGGAACCGGCCCATCGCCCGAGCCACCGAGCAGCAGCAGGCCGCCGCAGCCGCGGCGGCCGGACCCGAGCAGTGGGAGAGCGCAGCGTCCCCTCCTCCGCCCGCGACAACTTGGCGTCACGAACAGGATCTTACCGCTCTGCCGTTGGGTAGAGGTGCGCCTTGTGACCGCCGGAGGTGTCCGGCCGGAAAATTTCAGAAGTCGCCATCTTTGGCGCGAAGAGTTCCCGCTCGAGCGTCTTCTCGAGTAGCGGAGGCGCGAAGGCCAAAACCCCGCCCGATAGAGGAGGGGCCAAAAAGAGGCTAAGGGGGACGAAATGGCGACTGGTCACATGTGAGGTGGCTACAAAAGCAAGGACGCCAGGACCCTGTGGCCATCTTGTTGCTAGTTCCTGGAAAGCACGACTGCCGAGATGTCCGCTCCAGCTAAAAACAGCGAGACCCCCGCTCCTGGCACGGCGACGTGGTTGAGGGACCGGACCGTCCCGCTGAGTAATCGTCTGCAGGCCCACATGCAACTCCTCCTGGAGGAGTGGGAGACCGACATGGCGGACGTGGTGGCTGCTATGCGGAGACGCGAGGTAGAAGAGGATTTGGAGGAGCGGGTAAGAGACCCACGCCCCTGTATTCCTGAGGGATCGGCCATTGGAGCTGGGGAGCCCGGCCGGCTTCCGCTCACCCTGCCTCTCTCCCCGCTACCCATGCTAGCTGCTGCCGCTCCGCCATTAGGCCCGCTACCTGCCCAACCGGTAGCGATACCCTGCCAAGCCGCCCCGGCGGACCAGCCGGCTGCAGACGTCCAGGACGTCCCTGAAGTACACCAGGGGAAACCGCTAGGACCACGGCCCCTTAACAGAATGGTGCCAGAAGTCCCGGTACTGACTGTGCCGGACCCCGAGCCCGGGACCGTGGCCTGGATGAAGGCCCGGGTGATTCAATTCCACCAGCGTCAGCAGGATCAGATCTTCCGGATGATGGAGCAGTGGACCAACGAGGTGGAGATGCTGATTACAACTTCCCCGATGTACGGAGGGGGAATAGATGTAACAGAGTCGACTGGTGACCCACGTCCCTATGTCCTACCAGGACCGGCCGCTGCGGCTGAGGGGCCCGGCCTAGTCTCGGCCTATGCATCACCCTTGCCGTTACTTATGGGGCGCCTCAGTGTAAACTCGCCTGATCTGCTGCTCCGTGCTACCGCAGAAGGGTCTGAAGTGCTGGATGCTGGAGACCAGGAGGCTGCAGTAGCTGGCGGTAACCCGCCTGACGCAGGAACAAGAGATGATGACTTCGGCCCCAGCCCCGGATCCACTGCTGAGTTTGAGAAGGCAAGTGAGCGTTCCCGCTATGAAGGAGACCCAGTGGTTTTTCATACTCCGCGTACCGGTGGAAATGGGTACCGGGTACCCCTGTCACAGCAGGCATGTCAGTGCATGTTTGATATGCTGGTGGAGGGGGATGGATCCGCCTTAGCTGAGGACTCTGAGTAGGGCAGCGGAGCACCGTTGTCCAGTCCCCGTTGGGACCACCAGTTTAAAAGTTTTGAAAGAGAAAAATGAAAGTGATCAACTGATGGAGTAACCTGATTGTCAGCACCGTGATTGAACCGGCCGTTGCCGGCATTGTTGTCCCCGTAGGGACCCTTTAAAAAGTTGCATAGGGAACTCTCTATGGACAAGCCCGTGAACTTGCAGGGCAACCACAAACGTTAGTGGCTTGTAAATAAAAATGTTTTGTTGCAGCTAACCGTTACCGCCTCCGGAGAGGCAGGTTGGAGGGAGGGCCCGCAGTAGAGCAGGCTGGGGCCCAGCCACCACAGGAACCGGTGGCTACCCTCTGGAGGGGAAGGACAGATCCCGCTCGGGTAACTGGTTCAGGACTGGGGTCAAGGGGTGCTGCCGGTTTCTTAGAGACAGCATCAGGGCCAGGTTACTTGGGTGGGAGAGAGCGGCAGCAGCAACCGTTTAAAATGTTACCGTAACGTTTAAGAAAAGTGCCTCCCGCTGTGGGATGAAGTTATTATGCTTGTTATGTTTTTATCTTTTTTCAGAAAAATAAAACCGGTGTTGGACGGGCAACCCGCGGACGGTCTGCATTTTGCTTAGGGGGAATGTGACGCCCTGGGCAAGCCAGGAGTCACAGGTCATGATACCACCACACCCTACACCCCGGATAGGTACACCAAAGCTACATAAAAATCCTTGTTGCCTTCCTCCAGGGGCTGATGCCCACACCAGGGGGTGGGCCAGGCGGTTGGCTCCACCCACCGAGGAGTTCACAGCCCTGGAGGCGGGAAAACCGAGCAGAGAGAAGAGTTAGAGTTTGGAGGAGGACAGTGAGAGTAGCGACAGAGAAAGTGACAGTTGAGAAAGCCTGAAGTTGGTCCGGGTGTGTGCCCCGGACTGAGAACAGCAAGGTTAGCAGACGGCGGTGACCGTCTGCAGGAGAGGCTGCTTGGAGGTTGCCGAAAGGACCGTGGACGGGTGGTGGCCCGGCGGTACCGGAGCGGTATACGAAGAGGAGCCAGCACCATTGGCAGGGGCCTTTCGGATCCCTGCAAGGCTAGGAGTCGCCGTAAATTTGCCAAATCCGTCAGTGAAGGGGACCTCTGGGTCTCCCAACAACCAAGTCCCGATTGAAGGCAACAGTCCAACCGTTAGAGAGAGACACCGCCACCGCCAAGGCACCAGTTTCTCAGGGCCAGCGCCTGCGGGCAAAGAGGGGCTCCTCCGGCCCATATCCAAGCCGGGGAGCGGGTTACCGGTGGGAACCCATCGCTACCAACATAGACTTAGGTGCAGGAAAAGAGACCGTCACCGTCAACTACTGGGGAAAAGCAACAGCAGCCGTCCGTGGGAACCGTCTTTCCAGCCGTGTGTTTTACCGAGAACTGTGTCCCCATCTCAGGCTGAGTGAGTACCACAGTGCCGCGAGGCACAGCGCTGCCCCCGCATCCCTGAACCCCACCAAGCCCTGCACCGGCCCCGCCATCCCTCATCCCCCAAGTCATCACTGGGCCCCGGGACGACCACCCCCTACCCACGGAGGGGAGAACCAACAACTTTGCTGCTCCCTGTCATCGCTCCCGGGATCCCCATACAGAGCAGCGGTGGTGTCTATACAATCACCACAACCGTGGGTGGCGTCACGGACAATAAACTATCCCAAAAACCAAACCCCTTTCACTCACGGGCGAGGAGCGCCGCTCGAGTCCCCGGGATCTGGCCCATCGCTCGAGCCACCAAGCAGCAGCAGGCCGCCGCAGTAGCGGCGGCCGGACCCGAGCAGTGGGAGAGCGCAGCGTCCCATCCTCCGCCCGCGACATAAATACTTCCCCTTTTATTCCGAGTGGTCGCGCGACCCCAATCTCCGGGTCCGGAGACCCCTCAAGCCACCACAGATCCGGACCCGAGCAGCCTGGCTGCTGACACGGGGGCGGCACACCGGCAGGCTGCAGGGGTGTCACTGCAGTGGAGTGACTCAGGAGGGTCTCAGTGGCAGGTGCAATTGATCTGATTAAGGGCTCCGTTGAATCGCCCATGGTTGACAAGATGAACTTCAAGAAGAAGGCCACAGAGGCAACACATGCGCAGGTAGGACTCCATAGCCATATTCTTGAAGTCCATTGTATCAGTCTGTACACGAACTGCTTCCACGGCCATTTTCTTGAAGTCCATCGCGTCAACAGCGGGCAATTCAATGGAGCCCGCAGTCAGATCAATGCACCCGCCGCCGAGACACCTCATCCTGTGACCCTCCTGAGCCGCTCCACTGTTCTTCCGAGCCCTTGGTATAACCGACCCTACCTCCTATAACTCCGCTCCACCACCACTGCCCCTGTAAGCCATATCCGGATTTTCCCCTCAGTTTTTGGAAAAAAAAAGTATGTTTTATAATTCGGAAAATACTGTAAGTTTTACTAACTGAAAAACAGAACAAAAAATAAAACCCAAAACTCCATGCCACCATTAGGAATTGCATTTATATTTTTTTTAATTTTGCCACATGAAGATTTTTTTTCCCTCTTTTCCAGTTGCATTGCATGAAAAAATGAATGGCGCCGTACATTTTTTTTACAGTAAAATAAAAAAAAATTATGGCTCAAGGAAAAAATGAAAGTGCCAAAAACAGACAATTGTCCTAAGGGGAAGGGGTTAATTAATTGGAAAAAAAACCCTCAATTGATGCATTTTCAATTTTAATTTGAAATCACGTTTATTTTCTTCCAAGTTGCCGGTTCAACCACTGAACTTTAGTGTAAATCTACCAAACATATGTTACCGTGTATATTTCATCAGTGGCCTCCATATGGCGCGGCGCTGGAATCCTCACTTGGCCCCGTGTACGAAATAAGAGATTAAACACATTTTGATCCCCATCTCCTTATCCTTATGGTCGAGATTTCTTTTATGCATTATTTATCTTTGCTTTATACTGATATCGATACTTTTAGGCTTTTCTTTTGCTATTATGTTATGTTATGTTTTTATGTTATTTTACTTTATGTGAAAAAAAAATTCTGATGGCTGGATCCGTAAAAAGTCTGATGTAGCACGTGGTGTACGTATTTTATACATAGATCTCGGCCTCGACACCTGACGTCAGCTGCTCATCTTCAGTAACTGAGCGCTGACTTTGGCTGTTTTGGCTTTCATCTCTGACAGTGGCCCGCTGGCTTTCATCTCTGACAGTGACCCGCTGGCAGAACAGATGGCAGTAAATGAAAGCTGGCACCTTCTCCAGCACGTAGAGTGGACCAAGATGAACTTTTTAAAAATGTAATATTAATTAAGAAAATCTATTAGGGTCGTTTTTACATTGATTACAGTTCTTTGTTACAATATATATACTGTATATGTGACGCCCCTGATCTTATCAGGGTGTCACAGGGTACTGCACTTCTTTTTCTTATGGTGCAGAACTCGCCCTATGGTTCTGGGATCCTAACTATTGGTATTGCTTCCATCAGCATTCAATTCCTAGCCACACCTCACACCACACCATATCAGGCACACCAGTGAGTGGTCTAGCTGGAAAAGGGCCACCCGCCTAGGGGGTCAGGCAGACTGGTGGGAGGGACATAGTGAGTTGATTGGTAGCCCTCAGAGAGTGAGGAGATGAGGGAGTTGTAGCTCCCTGGGAAACTTTGGCTAGGTCGCAGACGGGGGTCTAGGACCGGAGGAGTCGGAGACCCAGTCGCAGGGTATTGGAGAAGGGTGCCCAGACTTAGTTTTGGAGACACCGGAAAATCTAGTAACCAGACTGGTATCGAGCATGGCGGGGTACTGGACCCTAGATCAGGGAGTAGCTTCACGCAACCTGATAATTAACCTGTGGAGGATGGTCTCTTTATGAACTTTCCCCAAGAGCTCAGAGATCGAAGGCACCAACACAACGAGGGGGATAGGGCTTTCCAGCTTATGCGTTCCATTGAAATCCCAAGTGTCAGCCATCGAGAGCACAGCTCCTCTATATAATCATAGGGAGCGGGACCCCAAAAGCTTCTGTTGCGGGCGGGGGCCGCTGCCGCTTCTGGGGCTGCTCGGATCCGGGTTACTGCTGCGGCTCAAGTGGTGACCGAACCCGGGCTCGCACAGCCGCCCGTACTCACAACTGTTGGAAAGGAGATATTTACAGGGGATTGGTTGTGTCTGTGACGGCACCCGTGGGTTGTGGTGAGGGATGGTGGCACCGCCGCTGCCTGGTGATGGGGCGCCCGGGGCTGATGGAGCAGGGCAGCAAGATGGGATCCCCTCCATGGGTAGGGGAGGTGTAGTCCCGGGTCCTGATGTCGGAACACAGGAGTGATGGCTGCTGGAGGTGGCGCGCCGGGCTGGACCGGGGGACAATGGTTTACTCACAGTTCAGTAATTTCACACAAGTCCAGTAGTAAACCAAGTTGCCAGTGGCCGGCTGCCTTAGGAGGGTGCATTCGGGTCCCGCACATAGGTTAATGAACAGGTATCCCTTCCTCCTGCACTTTGTGTTTGTCTTTCTTTTTGGACGACTTTGCATGGAACAGAGAAGTCCACTCCTGGTTCTGTGTGTGTTGGGAGCTGTGGCCCGCGAAAGCTGACCCTTGGGATCTCAGTAGGTTCTGACGGACACCCTATCGCCCGCGTTGGGCTTATCTGGGCAGATAATGGGACAAAGTCTGGAACCTTGTCCCCGGCTGGTTAATTGGAGAGGTGCTTGCAACCTTCCTTGCCCTAGGGTCCAGGTACCCCGACTGTGCACAGCCTCCGGACCGGATTCCCGCTGTCGGCACCGGCAGGCTACAACCCTGCCCCGGTCCACTTTAGGTCTCCCGCAACTGGATTTCCATCGCCTGTGGCCCCGCTCACTGTCCGCCAGCTAGCCGGGTAGTCCAAGGGCCCTTACCCCTGACTACACTGCACAGTCTGCACTTGACTTCCACTCTCTCCTCCTCCACACTTCAACTTGAACTCCCCACTTGACTTGTGTCAACTAGACTCAAACTTTGACTTAACTTAACTTCACTGACTTGTTCCCACCCCTGACATCTCAGGACCCCTAGGTGGGCATTCTCATCCACCTGATCCCACCCACTGGTGTGTCCTTATTGTCATGAGGGGGTGGCTAGGGTTTAATGGCTGTGTGTTATGCTTAAGTGCGAGTTTCTGGTGGTAACAAGGAGGATGTACACTTTTGTGACTACCTGATTTTGCCAGGGCGTCACACTTCATGCCAAGGGGTCACTGAGAAATGTCTAAACACAGTGCATGGATGCAGGTCCAGAACCATCAGCAATACCAACGGGGACGAATTCCCGGACGAGCTCCCCCGAGTGGCAGCGGCATCCAGAGACTTGATTTACTCCTGTGTCAGAGTCTGCTTAATGGTTGCACCAACATCCACACGGCCTGAGTGAGTACACTGCTCGCCCCTGAGTCTGTCCGCCTAGCCTGTACGACGCTCCCCTACATCTCCACCATCCAGAGTCCCGGGGTCTCACCTACCCATGGAGGGAACGTCATCTGTCTGCCCCGCTCCATCTCCCCATGGGTACTCCCATCGATAGCGGCGGTACTCCCCTTACAGCGAACCACGGGTGGCGTCACGAACACTAATCCCCTGTAAATAGTCCCCCTTTTTATTTTCGAGTGGCCGTAAGCCCCAGAGTCCGGAGACCCTCGCACCACAGCAACCCCGGATCCGAGCAGTCCGACTGCTGCAGGGGCGGTACATAAATACAGTCAAGATTGTGAAAGAGTGTTTGCCTCCTTCCTGATTTCTTAGTGTTTTGCATGCTTGTCACACTTATATATTTCCGATCACCAAAAAGATTCAACTATTAGACAAAGATAATACAAAATGCAGTTTATAAATGAAGGTCTTTATTATTAAGGGAAAAAAAATCCAAGCCTACAGGGCTCAGTGTGAAAAAGTGCTCTCTTTGACATCTCCAACATCGTTGGTGGCCATCATTTCTGCTCAGCGTGAATCATTTGGGGAAAGTGTCTTGTGGACAGATGAGACCAAGATAGAGCTTTTTGGTAAAGCACATCATTCTACTGTTTACCGAAAACAGAATGAGGCCTACAGAGAAATGAACACAGGACCTACAGTCAAATATGGTGGAGGTCAGAGATGTTTTGTGGTTGCTTTTCTGCCTCTCGCACTGGGGACATTGACTGTGTGTGTGGTGCCCCTGAGACTCCAGTCACCACAGAGTATTGCATCTTATTTAAGGTGCGATATTCACCTCAGGTAAGGAGGGGGTTAATCACATTCACACTTTACATACAGATTAAGAGCCTTCTCACAAGTGGAATGGCTCAGGGTAGGCAGGGGGGTGGCTATAACAAGGCATGGGACTTCCCCGGTCACTGAAGCCATCCACCTGGGGAGCGGGTTCAACTTGGGGTAGAAGTAGGAGTAACCTCACACAAACTTCAGTCTGTCTACCCGGGACACCAGTTCTGGGACACGACACCACCACCACTTTCTTCTCTTCTCTTCACGGGGCCTGCGGCTTGGAGCGGAGCGCTCGGCCCAGGTTCCTTACGGCTGGAAGGGCAACTCCAAAAAGGACTTTGTTCTTTCAAACACCGGTGATTTCTTCTAACTGATCTGAGGTCAACGGGGCACATCATAGCGGGTGACCAGTAGTACCCAGGCAAGCGGCACAACGAGTGAGTAAAAACACCTGGAACCACAGCATTTGACTCGGACTCATTACCAGCGCCGCCGCCTTGCGCCTCGGCGCCAAATGCCATCGCCATCACTACTCCCCTCATCATCCCTCCCAGGGCCCACTCCACCTGTGGGGAGCGACACTATCTCTGCTGCTATTACCATCCGCCCCGGAGGACAGCAACAGCAGCGGCGGCTAATCCCTGGCCACGTACCGCAGATGGCATGACGATAATCTTCCTATTACAACCTCCATTATCCTCCCTCCTTATTGGTGCACACCTTGGGGCACGAAGCCGAGCAGGCCACCGCGACATTCCAAACCACCACACCGGCCCGGTCACGAGTAACTTAGGTACGAGACCCCGTGCCTAATTCCCCCTGCCCCCTGGGTGCTACGTGTGCAATCCGTGATGAAATCTGAAGATTTTAAAGGATTTTGGGTAGCAATGCAGTGCCCAGTGTTAGAAAGCTGGGTTTGTGTCTTAGGTCATGGGTCTTCCAGTAGGACAATGACCCCAACATTTCTAGAAGCCCCCAGAAATGGATGGAAACAAAGCACTGGAGAGTTCGGAACTTGCAGCAATGAGTCCGAACCTAAATCACATTGACACCTGGGGGAGATCTGAAAATTGATGTTGGGAGAAGAGAAGACGCCTTCACATATGAGAGACCTGGAGCAGTTTATAAAGAAGAGTCCAAAATTCCAGGTGAGAGGAGAGGAGCTTGTGGACGGTTATAGGAAGCGACTGATTTCAGTTATTTATTCCAAAGGGTAAAGGGTGCAACCAAATATTAAGTTGAGGGCGACAACAATTATGAATTTTGTGGGAAATTATGTCCAATTTCCTCTTTTTTCTCTGTTTTTTTTTAGGTTGTTCCAAAATACACAAAGGAAATAAATGTGTGTAAGAACACGTGTAATTGATATAGTTTTCTGGGAGAAACACTTCATTTTCTGGAACAATTTCAAGGTGCCAACACTTTCAGCCATGACTATAACTTTTATTTCCATTATCCAATATATAACATAGGAGAATAGCTGTCAACAGCAGCTCTGCTGGGACTGAAGATGATGTTAAAGGTCTCTATTAGTGATGAGCGAGTACTAAAAAGCTCGGGTGCTCGAAGCTCGGGCCGAGCCTCCCAAGATACTCGTGTACTCGGGCCGAGCAACGAGCCCAATGTTATCCTATGGGAGACCCGAGTATTTTTGTGAAATGACCCCCCGGCAGCATGGAGAAACCCTAAAAATGTCACAAAAGTCTCAGAAGAGTGCTCAAATGACATGGCAACAGCATGGGGAAGACCCCTTGAAGCATTTATCACTGAAAAGTCACAGCTGTGAACAATTTTGTCCGCGTTTTACGCCATTTTTACGGACTCACCAGAAAACCTTCCAAAATGACCCCAAAATGATTTTTCATGGCGGAAATGTTAAGGGCACATACCCAATAGTGAGATAGAGCTGGTGTATGTTACTTTTTGAGATTAATACATGAAAGATTTTACGTGAAAACATTGTGTGGCACTCCGATGTCCCTGAGAAGAGACGTACATGAAGGCCTCTTGAGTCTAATGTGCCCATTTTGAGGAAGTGAGTCTTTGTAGTATTTTCCTTTGCCAGGGCAGTCCAAAATTGTGAGGTTCACCAATGCCCCTGCATACAGACGTGCATGAGGGCCTCAAAACATTAAGTGTCCATTGTCAGGAAGTGGGTGTATTATAGTATAGCCCTTAGGCAGGGCAGCCAAAAATTGGGAGACTCCACGTTGTCCCTGGATAGAGACGTGCATGAGGGCCTGTAAACCTGAAGTGCCCATTGGAAGGAAGTGGGTGTATTATAGTATAGCCCTTAGGCAGGGCAGCCAAAAATTGGGAGGCTCCACGTTGTCCCTGGATAGAGACGTGCATGATGGCCTGTAAACCTGAAGTGCCCATTGTAAGGAAGTGGGTCTATTGTAGTATAGCCCTTAGGCAGGGCAGGCAAAAATTGGGAGGCTCCACGTTGTCCCTGGATAGAGACGTACATGATGGCCTGTAAACCTGAAGTGCCCATTGTAAGGAAGTGGGTGTATTATAGTATAGCCCTTAGGCAGGGCAGCCAAAAATTGGGAGGCTCCACATTGTCCCTGGATAGAGACGTGCATGATGGCCTGTAAACCTGAAGTGCCCATTGTAAGGAAGTGGGTCTATTGTAGTATAGCCCTTAGGCAGGGCAGCCAAAAATTGGGAGGCTCCACGTTGTCCCTGGATAGAGACCTGTTAGGTTCTTAGTGCCTCCGTGCTTGCATTTAAAAACCGCACGTGTGTGCCTGTTGGTGGCAGCTTTCCGCTGCATTTGTGTGAGTTTTGCAAAAACTTGGATATAACGCACAAGTCTAGTGAATACATATCAGCACAGCATTGCAAAATGCGCAAGGGCGTTGTCAACGAACAAGGAAGTGGACGTGATGGTGGTGCAGGCAGAGACCGAGGTTGTGTGCAAGCTCTAATTTCGCCACAACAAAGGGCCACATCTAGTCGCTCGCACGTCCTGTCCCAAATTCTTGGGGACCGCAGCAGTACACCGCTCTTGAACCAAGACCAGTGTCAACAGGTTGTTAGTTGGATAGCGGATAATGCTTCCAGTCAGATTGGCACCACCACAAACACTCTGTCTTCCACACGGTCAAGTGTCAGTAGCCGTGATACTGCACCGCACATTTCAGAACCTGATCCTCCTTCCTACCACCAGGCCGAGTACACGTCCACGGACATTACTGATCCCACACTTGGACACTCGGAAGAGCTGTTCGTTCACGTTTCCATTCACAAATTCTGGCCTCTCGCCAGCTCCTGTTGAAGTGGGCCATGACGAGATTGTATGTACAGATGCCCAAATATTTGAGCAGCCACGTTCTCACGAAGTTGGCAACGTGTCTCAACAAGGGGTGGACGATGATGAGACACAATTGTCAGGAAGTCAGGAGGAGCAGGGTGCGGAAGAGGAAGACGACGTGGTGGATGATCCAGTAAATGACCCAACCTGGCAGGAGGATATGCAGAGCGAGGACAGCAGTGCACAGGGGGAGGGAGGCGTAGCATCACAACAGGCAGTAAGAAGCAGAGTGGTGGCCCCAGGCAGACGTCAGGCAACTGTTCCCCGGAACAACATGACACAAGGTGCCTGTACAAATGTTAGGTCTTCCCGAGTCTGGCTGTAATACTATTGTATGTATTGAGGATTTCGATTGCGTTAGGGCAATGACAATCAGAGACGAGTTCTTGGTGCAAGACGTTTATAATATGCAACCAGCAAATATGTACATAAACGGAACAAAAACACAGTAGAACATAAATACAGGAAATACCTTCCAGGGACGGAGCGAAAGGGAATTCCCGGGACCGCGCACCGGACTCCCCCAGGGAGACCACCAAGAGCGAACCCCTATACAGGGACTGTCTGGCAATCACCCCAGAAGCCCTAAATGCGCAGCAGCCGGGACACAAAAGGGCAATAGGTAAGTCCAAAAATGTCCGTACGTGATGTGAGTCCAGAGTGGTATTAAACGGAAGGAACCGGGCAGAAGTGCCGACCAAAGACGGCAAACGGAGTCCGGGCACAGCTAGATGATACCAGATGAAGTCCAGAGTCGGTGTCGGTTGTTTTCCAAGAGGATCCGAATAACAATCAGGAACCAAAAGCAGCAGGGCAGGAGCACACAGGAAGCAGTATACTCAGGCACTGGACTAAGCTTTAGGGGCGGCTTTTAAACAGATGGACAGGAAGTAGGGCAACAGAACAGAAAACTCCATGTTAACAAAGGGCAAGCTCTTTCAAAAGAAAACTGGAAAACCCGGAACTCTGACACTGGCAGTTTTTTAAGTTGGCTCCAGATGATTCTAAAAAGGCCATTTGCAACACCTGCCATGCCAGCATCAGCAGGGGTACCAAAACTAGCAGCCTGACCACCAGCAGCATGATCAGGCACATGTCAGCCAAGCACCCGACTTTGTGGGAAGTACAACAGAGTCCAGGAGCAGTGCTTGCTGATGTCACTGCTACGTCTTCGCTGGTTGTGCATGCGAGCCAATCCCCTGTCCATGCTGCCTGCGAACAAGCCTCCTCCACTCCTGCACCTGCAGTTGCCTACGCAGAAAGAACACCATCATCAAGCACGTCCTTGTCCCAGCTCAACGTTCAGTTATCCATTCAGCAAACCTTTGAACGCAGGCGCAAATACACTGCCAACACCCCACATGCCACAGTTCTAAATGCTAACATTTCGCGACTGCTTGCGCTGGAAATGTTGCCTTTTAGGCTGGTTGAGACAGAAGCATTCCGCGACCTGATGGTGGCAGCTGTCCCACGTTACTCGGTCCACAGCCGCCACTATTTCTCCCGGTGTGCCGTCCCCGCATTGCATAACCACGTGTCACAAAACATCACACATGCCCTGAACAACGCTGTTTCAGCCAAAGTCCACCTAACCACAGACACGTGGACAAGTGCATGTGGGCAAGGCCGCTACATCTCGTTGACGTCACACTGGGTTAATATTGTGCAAGCTGGGACCCAGTCTGAGCGAGGGACGGAACACGTCCTTCACACACCAAGTTTTGCAGGCCCTACCTCAGTCAGGGTTTCACACACACTCTACAGCTCCGGAATGTCATGCTCCTCAGCCTCCTCCTCCTCCTGCGCATCCTGATCCACTTTACCCTCCACACCAGTCCCAAGCTGGAAGTGTCGCGGGCGGAGGAGGGGACGGTGCGCTCTCCCACTGCTCGGGTCCGGCTGACGCTGCTCTACGGCTGCTGCTGCTCGTTGGCTCGAGCGATGGCCCGATCCCGGGGACTCGAGCGGCGCTACTCGCCCGTGAGTGAAAAGGGGTGGTTTGGGTTTTGGGGATATTGTCCGTGACGCCACCCACGGTTGTGGTGATTGTGTGGACACCACCGCTGCTCTGGACGGGGATCCCGGGAGCCTGTGACAGGGAGCAGCTTTGTTGTTATTTCTCCCCTCCGTGGGTAGGGGGGTTGGTTGTCCCGGGGCCTGGTGATGGGGTAGACATGGATGACAGGCGGGTTGCGGGGCCTGATGAGGTGCAGGGTCGCAGGGGCAGCGCTGTGCCGCACGGCACGGAGGTACTCACTCAGCCCAATGATGATGACACAGTTCACGGTTAAACAAGTGGCTGGATGGACGGGTCACTCGGACGGCTGCGGTTGTTCCTCCCTGCAGGTTAGTGATGACTGTCTCTCCCTGCACCTAAGTTAAGTGTTGGTAGTGATGGTTTCCCAACGGTAACCCGCTCCCCGACCTGGATATGGGCCGGAGGAGCCCCTTTTGCCCACAGGCGCTGGCCCTGGGAGACGGTTGCCCTTGGCGGTGGCTGTGTCTCCCCTTCACGGTTGTACGGTTGCCTTCTATCTGGACTTGGCTGTTTGGAAACCCTGAGGTTCCCTTCACTAACGGATTTGGCAAATTCACGGCGACACCAAGCCTTGCCGGGATCCGAAAGTCCTCTGCCAATGGTGCTGGCTTCTCTTTGTATACCGGTCCGGTACGGCCGGGTCACCACCCGTCCACGGTCCTTACGGCAGACTCCAATCGGCCTCCACTGCAGACGGTCACCACATCCTGCCAACCTTGCTGTCCTGTCCGGGCCACACACCCGGACCAACTTCAGGCTCTTTGCTGTCACTTTTCTCCTCTCTACTACTTTCCTCCTTCCACTTCCTTAGCTTAACTCTCACTGCCTGTGTTTTCCCTCCTCCTCGGTGGGTGGAGACCAACCGCCTGGCTCCACACCCTGGTGTGGACAACAGCCCCTGGGGAAGGCAACAAGGATTTTGTGTTTTGACTATGATATGCCTGCAGGGAGTGTGGGGTGTTTAAGTGTTGTGCTCTGTGGCCCCTGGCTTGTCCAGGGCGACACAGAAGCACTGCAGCACTGCCTCGGCGAAGCGGCAACAGGCAGTGCTGAAGCTGATCTGCATAGGTGACAACAAACCCCACAATGCAGAAGAGGTGTGGACAGCTCTGAAACAGAAGGCAGATCACTGGCTCACAACTCTGAACCTAAAGCCAGGAAAGGTCGTGTGTGACAATGGCCGCAACCTGGTGGCGGCTTTGAGGCGAGGCCAGCTGACACATGTTCCATGCGTGGCCCATGTGCTCAACCTCGTGGTTCAGCGGTTTCTAAAGTCATACTCAGAGCTGTCTGATCTGCTGGTAAAAGTTCGCCGCCTGTCTGCACATTTTCGAAAGTCACCTACTGCTTCAGCCGGCCTTGCCGGCTTAAGACGCCGTTTGCATCTTCCGGCACACAGACTGGTGTGTGATGTCCCCACGCGTTGGAATTCAACTCTGCACAAGTTGGTCAGGATATGTGAGCAGAAGAGGGCAGTTGTTGAGTACCTGCATCACCTAAGCCGTCGGGAAATGGGTCAAACTCCACACATAACACCTGAGGAGTGGAGATGGATGTCCGACCTATGCACCATCCGCCAAAACTTTGAGGACTCCACCAAGATGGTGAGCGGCGATGACGACATTATTAGCGTCACCATACCGCTTCTCTGCCTTCTAAAATGGTCTCTGCTCAAAAAACAACCATGATGCATTGCAGGCGGAGCGCGATGAGTTTGAGCAAGAAACAGTAGTGGGTGTGGGTGATAACACACAGCCCAGCCTCGTCTCATCACAACGTGCAGTGGAGGACTATGACGAGGAGGAGGATGAAGACATGGAGCAACTCTCTGGCCAAATTGAGGATATGACATGCAGTCATATCCTCGGTTCAGCGTGGCTGGCCAGAGGACAGGGTAGATGATGAGGAGGAGGAGGAGGAGGACAGCATGTTCAGTCATCGTGTTGGTCAGGATACTGAAGTGATGGCTGTTAAGAGTCTGGCACACATGGCTGACTTTATGGTAAGCTGCCTGTCTCGTGACCCTCGCGTTAAGAACATCTTGGCCGACAATCATTACTGGTTGGTAACACTGTTAGACCCACGCTACAAGGAGAACTTTTTGTCTCTTATTCCCGTGGAGGAGAGGTCAACCAAAATGCAGCAGTTCCGGAAGGCCATAGTCACGGAAGTAGGCAAAGCATTCCCCTCACAAAACGCTAGCGGCATAGGTCAGGAATCAGTGGACAACCGAGGCGTACAGCCGAGAGAGGCACAAGTCCAATCCGCCAGAGGTAGGGGAACAGTCTTTAAGATGTGGGACAATTTTCTCAGCCCCTCACGTACCACAGCCCCTGAGGTGCGGGGTAGTGCCACAAGAAATCCTAAGTTTGCCCAGATGCTGAAGGAGTACCTTGCAGATCGAACAACTGTACTCCGACATTCCTCTGTGCCTTACAATTATTGGGTATCCAAGCTGGACACGTGACATGAATTGGCTCTCTACGCCTTGGAAGTCCTGGCCTGCCCTGCTGCTAGCGTTTTGTCAGAGCGTGTTTTTAGTGCCGCAGGTGGAATCATTACAGATAAACGCACCCGCCTGTCAACTGAAAATGCTGACAGGCTGACTCTGATCAAGATGAACAAGGGTTGGATTGTGCCAGACTTCACCACACCACCAGCAAATGAGAGCGGAATTTAAAGTTTGCCATGTACCTCCACTCACCCATGGGTACACACTTCTGGACTTTGGATAATCGCTGGACTGCTCCTCCTTCTCCTCAGGCGCCACCATGATGATGACCGTTACAAATTGCAATACTTAGGCCTTTGTTTCAGGTATACCCCCAGTGGTAAATTTTTTCGCCCATTCTTTGCAGAATGGACATTACAACGACAGGAGACCCGCTCCTTTGCAATGGGAACAATGTTTTGAGGCCCTCATGCACGTCTCTACCCAGGGACAACGTGGAGCCTCCCAATTTTTGGCTGCCCTGCCTAAGGGCTATACTACAATAGACCCACTTCCTTCCAATGGGCACTTCAGGTTTACAGGCCCTCATGCACGTCTCTACCCAGGGACAACGTGGAGCCTCCCAATTTTTGGCTGCCCTGCCTAAGGGCTATACTACAATAGACCCACTTCCTTCCAATGGGCACTTCAGGTTTACAGGCCCTCATGCACGTCTCTATCCAGGGACAACGTGGAGCCTCCCAATTTTTGGCTGCCCTGCCTAAGGGCTATACTACAATAGACCCACTTCCTTACAATGGGCACTTCATGTTTACAGGCCATCATGCACGTCTCTATCCAGGGACAATATGGAGCCTGACGCTGCCACCGACTGCCACACACATGCTGTTTTTAAATGCAAGCACGGACGCAATAAGAACCTAACTGGTTTTTAGGAGCGACAATTACTGAGAAGTCTGACACTATCAGACACTGCTGACTGACGTGTATTATACACTAGACTTGTGCGTTATATAATAGTTTGTGCAAAACGCGCACCTGTCCCCTGCCACCGACTGCCACACACGTGCTGTTTTTAAATGCAACCACGGACGCAATAAGAACCTAACTGGTTTTTAGGAGCGACAATTACTGAGAAGTCTGACACTATCAGACACTGCTGACTGACGTGTATTATTATACACTAGACTTGTGCGTTATATAATAGTTTGTGCAAAACGCGCACCTGTCCCCTGCCACCGACTGCCACACACGTGCTGTTTTTAAATGCAAGCACGGACGCAATAAGAACCTAACTGGTTTTTAGGAGCGACAATTACTGAGAAGTCTGACACTATCAGACACTGCTGACTGACGTGTATTATTATACACTAGACTTGTGCGTTATATAATAGTTTGTGCAAAACGCGCACCTGTCCCCTGCCACCGACTGCCACAAACGTGCTGTTTTTAAATGCAAGCACGGACGCAATAAGAACCTAACTGGTTTTTAGGAGCGACAATTACTGAGAAGTCTGACACTATCAGACACTACTGACTGACGTGTATTATACACTAGACTTGTGCGTTATATAATAGTTTGTGCAAAACGCGCACCTGTACGCTGCCACCGACTGCCACACACGTGCTGTTTTTAAATGCAAGCACGGACGCAATAAGAACCTAACTGGTTTTTAGGAGCGACAATTACTGAGAAGTCTGACACTATCAGACACTGCTGACTGACGTGTATTATACACTAGACTTGTGCGTTATATAATAGTTTGTGCAAAACGCGCACCTGTACGCTGCCACTGACTGCCACACACGTGCTGTTTTTAAATGCAAGCACGGACGCAATAAGAACCTAACTGGTTTTTAGGAGCGACAATTACTGAGAAGTCTGACACTATCTGGACTGTTTTACACTGTGTACACCAGCCCCAGATATGATGAAGGCTGGTATACGGTCACCACTACCCTGCCTGCCTGCCTGCCTGTATACTGCTACAATAGTCCTGACAAGGACTCTTCTGGTCACTAGCCTGTATTCCGACCTGGCTATACCCTGCCTGTATATAGCAACAATAGTCCTGAGAAGGACTCTGCTACTGTACTCCGACCTGGCTATACCCTGCCTGCCTGTATACAACTAGAATAGTCCTGAGAAGGACTTCTGGTCACACTGTTTGCAGCCCTGCTCCGGAACTAACTATAAAGGGCCGCAAAGCTTTCCCTGAATCAGCGACACTCTCCCTACACTGACTGTCTGGATAGTTGTGAGCAGAGCACAGCGCGCCGGCCGGTATAAAGGCTCGGTCACGCTGTGCAGGCCGGCCAATCACTGCAATTCCACAACTAACAGGGCTGTGGCATTGCAGTGGTCTGCCAGCCAATCCCTGCATGAGGGCTGGCTCTCAAAAGAGCGCCAACATGCAGAAATGAAGACCACGAGTACAGCACGAGTATCGCGAGATTACTCGGTCCCCGCCGAGCAGCCCGAGTACAGCGATACTCGTGCGAGTACCGAGTAGTGACAAGCATGCTCGCTCATCACTAGTCTCTATTATAATGAATTGGATAATACGCATCGCAATTGATTTAAAGGGGTTGTCCACTACTTGGACAACCTCTTCTCATTCCCTATGTTCACCCCCATAAAAATGAAAAAAATATTCACAATTAATTTAGTAACTATGTAAAATTTAAAAATAATTTAAAAAACAATGTATAAAGCATTTACTATTAAAAAAAATAACTCAATTATACTATTTAATTAATAGAATATAAAGATCATTTTTATGATGAAAAAAGACCTTATGCTTTATAGCACAAGTTTAATTATTTTTATTATTATTATTAGTAATAATAATAACATACACTCTAGTCTAAATAATTAGATATAAAATAATAATAGTAATAATAATAATAACATACCCTCTATTCTAAATAATAATAATAACAATAATCCTACACTCTCTATTCCAAATAATAATAATAATAATAATAATAATAATAATAATACACTCTCTGTCCCAAATAATAATAATACAAATTATAATAATAATAATACTGTAAAACACTCTCTATTCCAAATAGTAATAATAATAACAATAATAATAATACACTATCTATTATTAATAATAATAATAATAATAATAATAATACACTCTCTATGACAAATAATAATAATAATAATAATAATAATAATAATAATAATAATAATATTAAGTATTTTGTTGGATTTACTTGTAATTTCATAAATGCTAGGTAGCAGATTGCACATTGCATTTCCCATGTAAAATACATGACAAGTGACCCAGATGGCACAGCTTTCAGCAGACACAGGCAATATGGCACGCATCACATTTTCATCATGGTTAATTTATTATATCACCAGAGAATATGTTGAGCCAGATGCATAAGTAAATTTTCATCCAATTTCCATAAGACTTTAGGTAGTGATGTTGCTTAATCATCTGTATGAATTGCCGGGGTCACAGTTCACAAAACCCTATTACTTGCTTTATGATTTACTTAGCTGCTTATTTAGAGGCATAAATTACTACGACACTTTGTTACTTTCGTAATTAAAAAGATGGGAAGATGTTCACTAAAGCAATAGTTATTTTTTTGTGTATGATTTACAGCTCTCTACTGTGTAGATACAGAGCTGAGGACTTACATTCTGTCTGTCTGCAGTCACCACTAGGGGGAGCTAAGAAGTTACTGCCCAAAACAGTTCCTAAGCTCCCTCTAGTGGTGGCTTGGTTTCAATATTTGGGATATTTTAAGCTATCTATTTGGGATTTCCACACTTTATCAGAATTTTTTTTTTTTTCATTTAAATTAGTCCAAATTTCGGTGCTAATCAGTTTCATATCAAATCTTTACACTAGTCTTGGTTCTATTTTTCTATTATAAAAACAGTTTAATACAATTGTGTCTGCCTTCAGTTTCCATCAGGTGTAACTTACCTTGTACTGTTTATACATTAAAGTGCTTTGTCGAAAGGGAGTCTGTAAGGACAAAATGACTCAGCAGTTCAGTGCTGCCTTGGCGTCCTTGAGAAATTCATGACTCCTTCCCGCCTACTTGTTTCCTATCTACATCTTCTTCTGGCTCCTGTAAAGAAAGAGCTGTCATGAAAGGTAGTTGAGAACATAAATTTATGGAAAAAAAGTAGTTGGGAAGGTGCACTGAACTTTTCAGTCATGTCAAGGGAGCATTGAACTCCTGAGCTTGGTTTGAACAGTCATTTTATGCTGAAAGTCTCTCTTTCTGCAAAGCATTTTAATATATAATTGGTGCGCAGTATGTATAGTATAAAGCAATAAGTGACACTTGGTCACCTGTGGTCATTTTGTTCTGACATGATCCCTTTAAAACCCTTCCCGACATAGGACTTACTGGAACACCCTATGTTGATGTGAGTGTATGGAGTGGGCTCAGGAGTTGAGCCTGCTCTTTATTTGGTGCATGCTGGCTGTGTTATATTCCAGCATAATGCCACATCTTGAAAGTGGGTATTTGCTACCATACTGAGAACAGAATTCCAGAAGACATTCTTGGGTGTTGCTGGCAGGAAACCCCTTGCTGAACCCATTCCTGTGGTGACCATTTACGGATAGTTCTCGGCCACTGAAGATACAGATACTTAATATGAATCTACTGAAGATATACTCAGCTTGGAACTACAAGTATCCCCTTTGACCCAATGTTTCTGTACCGGACGAGTGGAACCGTAAGTCCTGAGCTCAGGCCCCGTGCAGATATTTTTGAAGGGAAGGGTGCACACATCCATTAGCTTTTGGCGCCAAACTACCTTGAATATAAGCCTTACCACGAAAATGCAGTTGCTGTTAAAGCTTTGCACCCGAGTAGCCTGTTGCAGTGTGTAAGGTACATTGGAAGGAGAGATTAGCATTATAAGTAAGTCATTGTAAGTCATTGCAAGCCATTGTGCTGACCCACTGACAGGTCCTTCTGTAGAACCGATGATCCTCACCACACACATAGCGTAGAAATTGCACCCTTCTACTAGGCAGAGTGCCTGTTAGGTGAATCAATCCAGATATCTCTAGATACACTATAGAGTGTCGTTGGGGCAGTACATTGGTTCTGGCCTTTCCTGTCCGGGTGTATGTTATATTTTCTTTGGGATAATCTCTGAGACTTACTTTGTGCTACTTATTTCAATCCAATTTGATCATAAAAACCCTAGTTTCCTGACATTGTCTGGTCTTGTTCCTGATCTGCCACCCACTGTATTCTGAAAGTAAACTTTCCAGTTCACATTCAGTTAGGCAACGCTTTGGTTTTGTCAACCTAGCCAGCTGTTTAGAATCTTACCAACCTAGGAACATGTAAATTCCGCCCAGGGAATGACCAAAAAATTGTAAACGCCCACTTTGTGTAGTTTTGACAAATCATGACACTTTTTATTCAGTGGCATGCCCAAATTTACCAGAATTGTTTCCAATTTTTTTTGTAAAGTCCCAAATTTTGGACCTTTGGCAAAAATTTATTTTTGTAAGTTCCTTAGAAATAAATACTGTGCACATGCAGGCCTTCTTTCCATTCATTCTTGGAATATTCCCCTTTTTTAGTAATTTACTTATCATATTAAAATATTTTTATTTTATCTAAGGTACGGTAAACCATGGAGCCGGTACATCATCACATTGGTGTTGCCACCACCCCCAACTCCAATTAAACTATTATAGTCATTTAGAGCCACTAAAAATAATCATGTTTGTGCTATGGATTTCACTGCTTTTGCTGTTTTATTTAATACTAGCTGTAGTACCTGGCGTTGTCCGGAATAGTAACTAAGTGTCTTTCTGTCTCTCACCCACTCTGTCTGTCTCCCTCTCTCTCTGTCTCTCTCTCTGTCTCTCTCGGTCTATTTCTCTTTGTCTCTTTCTCTGTCTGTGTCTCTGTCTGTTTCTCTCTGTCTCTGTCTCTCTTTCTGTCTGTCTCTCTCTATGTCACTTTGTCTCTCTGTTTGTCTCTGTCTCTCTCTTTGTCTGTCTCTCTCCATGTCTGTCTCTGTCTGTCTCTCTGTCTGTTTATCTCTATCTCTCTCTGTCTGCCTATTTCTTTCTGTCTCTATCCATCTCTCTTTGTCTCTGTCTGTCTGTCTCTCTATCTCTCTCTATCCATCTATCTGTCTCTCTCTCTCTGTCTCTTTCTCTCTCTATCCGTCTCTCCACTGATATCATATTACCTCACACATAAGCTTCTTATACTAAGAATGTCCTTCGTTGCCTATCGCAACCAATCACAGCTCCTATTAATGACCTGTAGCTCCCAGCTCCATTGATGTTAATGTAAGCAGCTTTTTTGGTGAATAACTAAACTGCAGGATTAAATTTTCCCCCTCAAAATATAGTCTATGATGTTCTCTGAGTCAAATGAAGCGCCTGTGCAAAATTTTGTGGTTGTAAATGTGACGGTGTGGATTCCTTTAGCAGACATACATACACACACACACATACACACATATTCACACACACACACACACACACACACATATACACACACACATATACACACACACATACACACACATATACACACATACACACATATACACACACATACACACACATATACACACACACATACACACACATATACACACATACACACATATACACACACATACACACACATATACACACATACACACATACACACACATACACATATACACACACATACACACACACACATATACCCACGTACACACATATACACACATATATACACTTTTACACACATATACACACACATACATACCCACATATACTCAGCTTTATATATTAGAAGTAACTCAGCTCCTCAGTGCACTGTTGGCATTACCATGCATTGCGTGGTCCATTCTGACCTATCAGTAAGCATGGGGCACTGTATTAACTGAATTGCTTACTGACAATTCTGGAGATCAACTAACACTGCATGCATGTTCTTCTTTGGTACTAATTGTAGTGGTGGCTTGCTTTACTAATGGGTGTATCTGAGGATTGGTCTCATGTCATAGCCATTATTTCGGTGTTTTTAGATTATTTTATCTTCATTTTTCTGTACTGCTTTGTGATTTTTTTTTGTAGGAATAAAATTGTTGTATATGTCCAGTATTGTAAACTAATTTACTCCGACACACCGGCCCTCGCCGTGTGTTCCAGCCTTAATCGTTTCATCCAATGTTTAGAATTTCATTGTTTCTGTACATTTCCCCATTCATGGTTTCTATATACAATGTGTAGATTGCTTTACACACTTATTGTGCTGGTGGCATTGTGCTGTAGTACAATGTATACAAGACATACATCTTCACATCTTCATACTGACGGGACATAAGCAAACACCTCTCAACGTCAACACAGCTTGAAAAGCATAAACTATGTTGTATACATTCGGGTCTCGTGAACATTGCAAACACATTAGCGGGCAGCCGGGTTAATGTCAATGCACTAAAAAGATTAGCAGATTGTCTTAAAACATTTGCTCTGAGTAATGCCTTTTCTTTCTTATTTTCTGTAATCGCCGGTCTTGAAAAATTGATTGAGCGGATCTAATGTCTATAATTATGAAGAACTTCCCAGTGCCGGTAATAAAATAGTAATCTTACCATTGTCTGTTACATTACTCATTAGCCTGTGATGTACTGTATATCCATCTCTACGCTTAGTTTGCTCTCTTTCTCTGAGAGTTGAGGAATGCTTATTATTTGCTATCGGTCCCCAAGGGTAATTAGGAAGGATGCTCCATAGGATATGGTTATCTTATGGTCGTATGCAATCTTCGAGCCGTGTATTGCACCCTTAGGAGCCTATGGGGCTATATTGTATCTACAGTACATATGCCTTCCAAATTATGACATACTACATCTTATGCTATTGTAATAACTTGAAACTCATGGACTCAAGTGAAAATCTCGAAAAAGGGTTCTGCCTATCATGAGTTTAAGAGTATTGGTTTTCTTGTATGGGCCAAAGGTACCTTTTAGATGTCACCTTAGCTCCAGGGTCCAGCTGTGACTTACCATGAAATCTGGTGGTCACCGTGTCCTTATGGGGCTGCATGTGATGCTGATGTTGAGAAGCATCATGTCTTTGATGGTATCATGAATTCCCAGATGTTCAGCTCCAAAGTGAAATAGAAGATGCACCCATCACTCCATGCCCTTGGTAGACATACACTCTTCAAACATGACAATGATTCATAACACACATCTGTAATATTTCTAAAGAAGAACAAGGTCAAAGCCATTCAGTGGCCAAGTGTCCTCGGATCTGAACCCAACAAAACACCTATGAGGAAAGCTGGAGAGACAAGTCATTATCATTCTCCATCCAGGCTCTAAAACAGTCCGTTCTTGAAGAATAGAAGAAGATAGATGTCGCAATATGTTGACAACCAGAGACGAGCGTACCCGTGGATATTCAGGTTCTTGGAATTCAGCCGGACTTTAGATAAAGTTCATCTCTGGACCCAGACTTGACCTGAACTTTATACTGGAACTCGAAATCCACTGGAAGTCAACGATTGGGCAGTTTGGCTCTCCATTAACATACGTGAGTCCAAGCCTAGAAGAAAGGAGAGCGCCACCCACCGTTGTGTAAAATCTAATTTTATTTCAAGGTGTGCATAGAATCGTGCGGGTGTGCGGCTCAATGCAGGCACTCTGGAGGACCCCAACATACAAACACACCAGGGGAGGGTGGTTTTTTTTTTGGTGCACAGTACATAAGAAATGTTATTTTTACCGCCAGTGAGAGCCATTCTGAGACTGCAGGTGGCTCGCACTGGGCTGAGCACTTAGGGGTACTTTGCACGCTGTGACATCGCTTCTGCTACTACTACATCCCGCTCATCTCCGCCCCTCCGCTTCTATTGGCCATCCGATTAGTGACGTCGCGGTGACACCGAACGCACCGCTGCTTGAAGGAGGGATTCTTCGGCAGTCACAGCGAGGTCGCCGACCAGGTGAGTGCGTGTGAAGCTGCCATAGCGATAATGTTCGCTGCGGCAGCTATCACAAGATATCGCATGTGCGACGGGGGCAGGTACTATCGCGCTCAGCATCGCTATCATTGGCTAGCGATGTCGCAGCATGCAAAGTACCCCTTACAGTTCTCGAGTACCACTCTAATGAGTGATTAGCATATGAACAGCACCGAAACTCCGAACTCGGACACTAATTTTTTTAAAGTCCATGTTCGGTACAAGCCCCAAACTTTACAGTTTGAGTTCACTCATCTCTATCGCCAACTTGTTCACTCCATGCAAAGAAGACTTGGTACTGTCTTTAAAATTCATGGAGGTCATACAAAATACTTGACTTGGTAGCTTTTGATTTGAGGTGTCTTTTTTTTGCACCAACTAATTTGAGTAAAACTGAAGATTTTCTAAAGAAAGTGGTATTATTAACCTTATTTTCATGTTACGGGTCAAAGAAATGTTCCATGAAGCTCAGTCTTGTCAACATTTTGGAAATTGTTCTTGTGTTCAGGGAGATATTGATTGAAAACTTACTTTTCAAAGGGGGTGTACTCATTTAAGCTAAGTACTGAATCTATTGTGTTTGGGAGTCTGAAATATGCAACTTTTGACCACGTTTGAGCTTTTCTTCTCCCGACATATCTATCTTTGTAGCCGGAATAAAAAAACGCTATTGTTTCCGACTTCAAAGAATGATAGAGACAAAAATAAAGTTCAATCCGAGCCCCGAGTCCAAACTTGCATGTTTGGAAAATGAAGTCTACGGCTCTCTCTAAGGGTACTTTCACACATCCGGATTTTTGCTCTGCGGCACAATACGGCGTTCTGCAGAAAAACCGCAACCGGCTTTTGTAACGCCGATTGCGGTTTTTTTTTGCATTGACTTACATTAGTGCCGCATTGTGCCGCAGGGGCTTGCGTTCGGTCCGGTTTTTGCCGCATGCGGCAGATGTAGCCGATGCGGCGGCCGGATCGAAAGTACCCTGCAACGTTTTTTGCTCCGGCAAAAAACACCGCATCGCGCCGCATCCGGCCGCTGCGGCGCATTTTTCAATGCATCCCTATGGAGGCCGGATGCGGCGCGATGCGGAAAAAACCGCATCCGGTCGCCGCATGCGGTATTTTCCACTGCGCATGCTCAGTAGCATGCCGCAACCGGAAAAGACCGGACCGGACGCATGTAAAAACGTATGCAAAGGATGCGGTGTTTTCACCGCATCCGTTGCATAGTTTTCACAGCCGGATTGAGCCGCAGGGCTCAAACCGGATGTGTGAAAGTAGCCTAAGGCCTCCTTCACACATAAGTGATTCCGGTACGTTTGACACCTGAATCATGGACATACGCAGACCCATTAAAATCAGTGGATCTGTGCACATTTTAGTGTTTTCACAAGGACGGTGTGTCCATGTGGCGCACACGTGTGTCTGTTTTTTACTCATGGAGACAAGTCCATTTTTCTCCAGCAGCACTGACATCACGCAGACCACACAGTGGTGTGATCCGTGTCACATGTACAAGAGAAAGCACATGTCTTTGAAGTAAAATGAATTTCTATGCTCATCTGTCTCCAGCCTTGCTGTCTTTGGTGCTGCTATCACTTGCTTCAGGACCTGCTCATTATGGTCATGAATATTCACTGTACTGCAGACCCGGAAGTAGCAGCGCCAGAGACAGCAGTGCTGGGGAAAGCAGCGCTGAGGACAGGTGAGTAAAAAGTTCCTAATAGCACACGGGGAATACACGTGTGCCAAAATCACGGCACATGGATGGCCATACGCACCTTCAACACGTCCGTGAAAAGCGTGTGTGTTTTCCACGGACGTGTGAAAGAGGCCTAAGGTATGTCTGAATCCTGATTTTGGAGAGCTCAACTGGAAACCACCAATGGAGGCACCACCATGTGACTGGAACATGCTGCGAACATATCCTAAGTGGTCAGCTGAAATAGGACTTAAACAATAAAAAAAATAGGACTTAAACAATAAAAAAAATTCAATAAAGCTTTTAAAAGTATATAAAAGAGCCTTTTTTAACCTCCATTATAGAGCCATTTATATTCCGAAAAGTTGAGAATGGCCCATATGATAAAGTTTTAAAAAATGTTGTAACACTATTTAGTACATAGTGTTAAAAAGAAATGCAAAAACTAGGTCAAATGCTGAAGGGGACAAAATACATTGCCCCCTGCACTCCTATGGGTAACATATTTCATCTGTATGATAATGATATGACTCTATAAATACATCTGTACACAATCTGCGCATTCTACAGCCCGGAGAATCAGAGCGCCAGGCAGCTGCAGATTTATTTAATGGTCCTGAGTTGAGGTACTGATCTTATCTGACATGACAAATAATGCTCATACATTCCCTCCACTTAGACACACTTCCTATGTCTGCCTATTTACAAAAACCGCATTTCCACTAAAACGTTTCCATTCAGGGGTATGTTGTCTTTTTTGTAAAAATCATGAATGGAATTCCTTGTAGTTTGCAAAAATAACATGGCGATGCCCCGTGTAGACAACATCATTTCGAATAATTAAAATCATCTGTTGTGGTTTCCTCTATTTTTTCTTTTTTTTTTACTTCCTCTCATACCCTTCAACATGGACTGAAAGGAAGCTGCTTGTCAGCCGAGCTATGAGGTTGTTTAGCCTCTAAAAAGAGGCTAATTATATTTTTTGGATTAGCCATTTAAGTGCATTCTGCGTAATTTGTCCGCGGGTATGAAGAGCTGTTTCCACAGGTGCTAAACATTCCTTCAGTGTTTGAGGAGCAAATTGTAAATGTAGCTTTGTAGATTGTACAACACCCCTCTATTGTGTAGTGTGTTTGGGAAGATTCAACTTATAAGTTCCTGTAGATCAGGGGTCCCCAACCTGTAGCTCAGGAGCCACATGTGGCACACGGGCCTGTGATGTGTGGCTCGTGACTATATTCCAGCTTGGTGTGCCAGTCTAGCAAACATCTATGAAGAGCAGATCTCCAGATGGTGAGTTTTGTGAATAGACCCAAATAGCAGAGCAGATCTGAATGGAGGCCAGATATGAACCCCTGGATCTTGGTATACTCCCTCTGTGTGAAAAGCTTTGGCTGACATTATACTAGTAATGAGAGCTCTGGGTGTTTTTATTGTGAGGCAGCAGAAGCTGGATGTGACTCGTGAATCGTGATCCTCTCTCAGAGCTAAATGTGGCTCTCAAGGTCGGTAAGTGGTATGCCTTCGGTTGGGACTCAAACTGGTGACCTTGTGCGCCGTAGTCAGTTTCCTTCTATAACCTGGTTGGTCTCTTTTCAAATGCTGATTGTATTTCACTTTTGTTTGTGGTTATCGGGTGTTTTCACTTGCTCATTTTCTCTGTCCTATCACATCTTGGGTGGGGCTATTTATACTCTCCATATGTCAGCAGTCCCTTCTGTCTATATTTCTAAGTGGAAGACTGCTAAGCAGTTCTAGTCCTGCAGCGAAGGGATTTAGGCAGTGACCAGCATTGTTTTCACTGTGTATTTTCTTATGCCTTTCATACACCTACCTTTTGTTTTCTTTTGGGTTCTTAACCCTTGGTTGCATTTATTATTTCTCCTTTCTCCACTTGTGTACATGTTTTATGTTTCCACACCTTGGGTCCTTGTCTATCTCTGTACGTTTACCCTATCTTGATTTATAGTGTTAGTCATCTCACCTCTGGCTCCACAGGAGGTTCGAGAGACAACTCGATGGTTTTATCAAACAGCTCCAAGATGTGGGTTTGTGGTTATGTGGCTAGGGATATTCCAGTCTGTGCACGAACCATTAGGGTTTTGTGCACCTAGGGATACTAGTCTGTACAGGAACCAGTAGGGTGCAGGTCTGGCTGCACTTAGATTATATTACCTCTTTACTAATGTTGTAATACGTACGAGCATAACACAATGGTTGAGGACCACTGCTATAGACTACAGATTTTCTTTTATATTGGACCATGTGTAATTAGTAATGTATACCTTTAGGTAGCACAACCAGGGGTGCCATATATGTGTGCTTGAAATATCTATATTAGATGGCGCATAGATAGCACCTCTTTTTCTGACTAATCCTCCTTATTTCTATAGAACTCACCTCTTTGAGAAAGCCATTTCTCCTGTCATGATCCAGGACCAGTATTCCCCGCTCCAGAGTTTCCCAGACCCGGCCTGGTCATGTCAGGGGTTAAATCCCATCAGCCTCGTTCCGGTTTTAGGAGACACTATATCTGGGGGCTGCACCAGCCTTCCAGCGCTGGTTATAGTTTTGCTCTGCAGCCTGTGACTGGCTCTGGTGAGATATCCTGTTTGATCTGACTCCTTGTTACCGTGCCCTGACCTGTACCCTCCCCCGTTCGTCCATCTGTCCCAGTCCCTGACTTTCCACTCCTGTCATTTGTTTACTCATCCTGATTCATCCTCCTTCCCATGTTTGTGTTTCCTCACCCTCTGGTCTTGTCTTCTGTTCCTGTGCCCTTTGTGTTTCCCTCTGCACACCTGATCTCCCGACATCTGACTTCGGTTCCGTTTTCTGACCTGTTCTTGATCCTCCCTTTGCAGTGACTTGACTTCCTGGTTTGACCTTTACTGCTTGACTACTCTATTGCCCCCTGGTGGTTCACCTGTGAACTGCCTGCTGAAGTTACTCTGCTATACTTCAGCTGCCTTTCTGTTACAGTGCTACTTTTACTCTTCTTCACTACTTTGCTGCCACCTAGTGGGGAATACGCTGTACTATGTCTTACTAGCCCTTTGTACAGCATGACACCTCCCCCTGCAGTTGGAGGAGCCCTGGTTTGTAAGACATTTTTGAGGCACCCAGTGGAATTGCCACCACTTTCGGGGTTCCGGTATGTCTGTCTCAGACTTCCAGAAAATAAAAGATCTCACTGCTGCCTTAAAGTGAACCTGTCAGGTGTGATATGCACCCAGAACCACGAGCAGTTCTGGGTGCATATTCCTAATCCCTGCCTAACCGTCCCAGGCTATGGTAGTATAGATGGAGATCTTTAGAAAAAGTAGTTCTAGAGATTCTTTATAATATGCTAATAATAAGGCCAGCAAATAGTCGCAAGGGCATTACTTCCCTAGCTAGTTGGCTCCCTTAGCATGTAAGCACGCTCCTGTGGGTGTGCTAACATGCTAATGAATGCGCAGTGTCAGTGGTATGGTTCATCTCATCGCTCTCTGCTGCCACCATGGCTGACGCTGGTTTTCGGCTCAGTGTGCATGATCCCAGACTTCCGCTCATGCGTACTATGAAGCCGGGTATACGCGTCCCGGCTTCAAACTGGTGTAGTGCGCATGCCTGGAAGTACTGGGGACTTCTGATCATTCGCACTGAGCTCAAAATCAGCGGTGGCAGCAGAGGTGAGAGCAAGCATGAGTCTGACGCTGAGCATTGATTAGCATGTTAGCACACCCATAGGGGCATGCTTAAATGCTAAGGGGGCCGACTAGCCAAGGGAACCAACGCTCTTGCGACTAGTTCCTGGCCTCATTAGCATGTCATAAAAGATCTTTAGAAATACTTTTCTAAAGATCCCTTTATCTATGCTAGTATTAGAGATGAGCGAACCGGTCACGGTTCGGCTCGAGGTCGGTTCGCCGAACGGGGGTCCCGTTCGAGTTCGGTTCGTCGAACGTTCGACGAACCAAACTCGAACCTATAGGCTATAATGGGAGGCAATCACAAACACATAAAAATGCATTATAAATGTACACAAACAGTTAATAAACATTGCCATAACACTTACCGGTCCTCGCGATCCCTTCAGCACTCTGTCTCCTGCCGCTATTCCATCCGATGATCGCTGAATCCTCCCGGTGACGGCACTGCCAGCAGAGATGCAGGACCTATCGTGACGTCAAAGTAGCCATGTGACCAGTCACGTGGCTATTATCTCATTGGCTACAGACTGGTCACATGACTATGATGCGACATGTAGGACCTGCGAGTGCATTTCTCCGGTACACAGTGCACATATGTGTATCGCCGTGTACCGGCGACATGCTCTAGCACATGGTCGACTCCCCGTTCCGTTAGGGACCGGCTGACACAGCCGGTCATTAACGGAGATCACCGTTGCCATAGCAACGCAGTTAGCGGTGACGTCACCGCGGCTCCGAGAGCACCGTTGCTATGGTAACGCGTCTGTCAGCGTTACCGCTGTTACCGCTGACAGCCAGCACTGATCTCTCACGGAGTGAAGGCTGCACGCTGCTTCCCGATTGTAGTGAGGATTGTAGTGAGGATGAGGTTCCCCAGCCCCAAGTGATGAGCTGGTGAACCTCATCCTCACTACAATCGTCACTACTACTACACTAGAAAGAAAGAAGACAGAAGAGCAGGATCGTGGAGGGCTGACAGGGGGTAATAAAGATGGAGTCTCTAATGTGTCTGTGTATTTATTTCTATTAAAGTATTTTTTCTCTGTGTGGTGTTTTTTTTTAACCCTTTATTGGAGATTCTTAATGGCCGGGTCAAACGTGCCTGACATTAAGAATCTCTGGCTTAATACTGGCTAGTAAAACAAAGCCAGTATTAACTCATGATTACCCAACAAGCCACCCGGCTCCAGGGCTGTTGGAAGAGTTGGATACAGCGCCAGATGATGGCGCTCCTATGAGAGCGCCATTTTCTGGGACGGCTGCGGACTGAAATCCGCAGCAGAGGCGCCCAGAAACCTTGGGCTAACCTGTGCTGCGGATTCCAATCCCCAGCTGCCTAGTTGTACCCGGCTGGACACAAAAATGGGGCGAAGCCCACGTCATTTGTTTTTTAATTATTTCATGAAATAAGTGAAATAATTAAAAAAAACGGGCTTCCCTATATTTTTGGTTCCCAGCCGGGTACAAATAGGCAACTGGGGGTTGGAGGCAGCCCGTGGCTGCCTGCTGTACCTGGCTAGCATACAAAAATATGGCGAAGCCCACGTCATTTTTTTGGTGGGCAAAAAAATTCTGCATACAGTCCTGGATGGAGTATGCTGAGCCTTGTAGTTCTGTAGCTGCTGTCTGCTCTTCTCCATACAGACAGACAGCAGCTGCAGAACTACAAGGCTCAGCATACTCCATCCAGGACTGTATGCAGAAGTTTTTTGCCCCCTGAAAAAATTATGTGGGCTTCGCCATATTTTTGTATGCTAGCCAGGTACAGCAGGCAGGTACGGCTGCCCCCAACCCCCAGTTGCCTATTTGTACCCGGCTGGGAACCAAAAATAAAGGGAAGCCCTTTTTTTATTATTTCATGAATTTCATGAAATAATTAGAAAACAAATGACGTAGGCTTCGCCCCATTTTTGTGTCCAGCCAGGTACAACTAGGCAGCTGGGGATTGGAATACGCAGCACAGGTTGGCCTGAGCTTTCTGGGCCCCACTGCTGCGAATTGCAGTCTGCAGCCGCCTCAGAAAATGGCATTTTCATAGAAGCGCCATCTTCTGGCGCTGTATCCAACTATTCCAGCACCTGCCTGCTATACCTGGCTAGCATACAAAAATATGGCGAAGCTCACGTCCTTTTTTTGTAGTTTTTTGGCAAAAAAAATAAAAAATGCTTCACTGGCTTCTCCATTGCCAGTGAAAGTAACACCAAGCAGTGGGGGTTAGCAGCCAGTAGCTGCTTGGATTACCCTGAGCTAGCAATACAAAAAATGCAGCGGGAGCCCATATATATTTTTTTTAATTATTTATTTAAATAACTAAAAATAAAATGGGCTTCCCTGTATTTTGATTGCTGGACATCACAGTGCTGTAAAAATAAATCTTTAAAAAAATGACGTAGCGCTCCGCGGTATTTTTGATTCTCAGCGCAGATAAAGCAGACAGCTATGGGTTGCCACCCCCATCTGCCTGCCGTTACCTTGGTTGGCAATCAAAATACAGGGAAGCCCATTAATTTTTTCTATTTAAAAAATAGTCAAAAAAAAATGACGTTGGGTCCCCCCATTTTTGATAGCCAGCTAGGGTAAAGCAGACGGCTGTAGCCTGAAAACCACAGCTGGCAGCTTTACCGTGGTTGGGGATCCAATGTGGAGGTCCCCTCAGGCTCTTTTTTATAATTATTTTATAAATATTAATAATTACACAATAAAAGTAGGGTCCCCCCCAAATTGGATCACCAGCCAAGGTAAAGCGGACAGCTGTGGTCTGGTATTCTCAGGGTGGGAAGGTCCATAGTTATTGGGCCTTCACAGCCTAAAAATAGCAGGCCGCAGGCACCCCAGACGTGGCGCATCCACTAGATGCGCCAATCCTGGCGCTTCACCCCAGCTCATCCCGTGCCCTGGTGCAGTGGCAAACGGGGTAATAAATCGGGTTGATACTAGCTGTAAAGTAACCTGAGATGAAGCCCAGCAGTTTGTGATGTCATGGCGTCTATTAGATACCCAACATCATAAACTGTCAGTACTAACAAAAAAAAAAAATCGACAAAAGAAATTTATTTGAAAAAACAGTCCCCAAAACATTTCCTCTTTCACCAATTTATTGTAAGAAAAAAAATAAAGGGGTCCCACGACGACTCTGGACCGTCTAGAATATGGGGGGGAGACACTCATGGAACGTATCCCCCATTTTCTAGGAGTGCGGACCCTTCATGTGAGGAGTGTGGGTGCAATGAATCTGCACTCACTCTTCTCGGGTCCACAGCAGCAGAGTCCATGTCGTAATGGTTGCTACCAAAGCTGCAATGCCCTGCTCATGAGGTAAGGTCATGCCTAATCAGGAGAACTACTGTAGAGGAAGCTCTGCTCACTGGTATATAGGTGCTCAGAGGTAATAATAGATAAAATTAGTGAGTAACCTCGGCACTCTAAATCTCCCAGACTAAGTCAGTAAGTCACAACGGATAGTAATGCAAAATCACTCTTTATTGGTCCGTATTAAGAAAATTTTTTTTTTCATAAGCATATATGTTTTTGTCCAAAACAAGTTACAAATGACGTTTCGGCCTGAGCCTTCGTCAGATTGGACTTATCTGCATGTAATCATGAAAAATGACAATAATCAGTATCACATAAGAGTGAGAGAACAATAACATAAACTCGAACAATGTAGAGGTACAATTGGGATGCAGCAAAAAAATTAAAACACAGCAAGAAATGAAACACATGATACAAATGTCATAATACAGTACAAGGACAATATAGTAATGACAAATATGGGGTCAGAGTAGGCTTAGACAGCTCTGGTACGAAAGAGATGTCAATCATAAAGTAACATGTGCAGTAGGTGTAGAGCTACAGTATGCATGGCAGAGATAATGGGTAGACTGACCATAGAAAAAGAATGGAGAAAAAGTGGAGAAAAAGTGGAGAAAAAATGGAGAAAAAAATGGAGAAAAAGTGGAGAAAAAGTGGAGAATAAGTGGAGAATAAGTGGAGAAAAAGTGGAGAAAAAAATGGAGAAAAAGTGGAGAAAAAGTGGAGAAAAAAATGGAGAAAAAGTGGAGAAAAAGTGGAGAAAAAGTGGAGAAAAAAATGGAGAAAAAGTGGAGAAAAAGTGGAGAAAAAGTGGAGAAAAAAATGGAGAAAAAGTGGAGAAAAAGTGGAGAAAAAGTGGAGAAAAAAATGGAGAAAAAAATGGAGAAAAAGTGGAGAAAAAGTGGAGAAAAAGTGAAGAAAAAGTGGAGAAAAAGTGGAGAAAAAAATGTAGAAAAAGTGGAGAAAAAGTGGAGAAAAAAAGAGAAAAAGTGGAGAAAAAGTGGAGAAAAAGTGGAGAAAAAAATGGAGAAAAAGTGGAAAAAAAGTGGAGAAAAAGTGGAGAAAAAGTGGAGAACAAGTGGAGAAAAAAAAATGGAGAAAAGGTGGAGAAAAAGTGGAGAAAAAGTGGAGAAAAAAAATGGAGAAAAAGTGGAGAATAAGTGGAGAAAAAGTGGAGAAAAAAATGGAGAAAAAGTGGAGAAAAAGTGGAGAAAAAAATGGAGAAAAAGTAGAGAAAAAGTGGAGAAAAAAATGGAGAATAAGTGGAGAAAAAGTGGAGAAAAAATGGAGAAAAAGTGGAGAAAAAGTGGAGAAAAAGTGGAGAAAAAAATGGAGAAGAAGTGGAGAAAAAGTAAAGAAAAAGTGGAGAAAAAGTGGAGAAAAAGTGGAGAAAAAAATGGAGAAAAAGTGGAGAAAAAGTGGAGAAAAAGTGGAGAAAAAATGGAGAAAAAAATGTAGAAAAAGTGGAGAAAAAAATGGAGAAAAAGTGGAAAGAAAATGGAGAAAAAGTGGAGAAAAAATGGAGAAAAAAATATAGAAAAAGTGGAGAAAAAATGTAGAAAAAGTGGAGAAAAAGTGGAGAAAAAAATGGAGAAAAAGTGGAGAAAAAGTGGAGAAAAAAATGGAGAAAAAGTGGAGAAAAAGTGGAGAAAAAGTGGAGAAAAAATGGAGAAAAAAATGGAGAAAAAGTGGAGAAAAAGTGGAGAAAAAATGGAGAAAAAGTGGAGAAAAAGTGGAGAAAAAGTGGAGAAAAAATGGAGAAAAAAATGTAGAAAAAGTGGAGAAAAAAATGTAGAAAAAGTGGAGAAAAAGTGGAAAAAAAGTGGAGATAAAGTGGAGAAAAAAATGGAGAAAAAGTGGAGAAAAAGTGGAGAAAAAGTGGAGAAAAAATGGAGAAAAAGTGGAGAAAAAGTGGAGAAAAAAATGTAGAAAAAGTGGAGAATAAGTAGAGAAAAAGTGGAGAAAAAGTGGAGAAAAAAATGGAGAAAAAGTGCAGAAAAAGTGGAGAAAAAGTGGAGAAAAAAAATGGAGAAAAAGTGGAGAAAAAGTGGAGAAAAAAATGGAGAAAAAGTCGAGAAAAAGTGGAGAAAAAGTGGAGAAAAAGTGGAGAAAAAAATGGAGAAAAAGTGGAGAAAAAGTGGAGAAAAAGTGGAGAAAAAAATGGAGAAAAAGTGGAGAAAAAGTGGAGAAAAAGTGGAGAAAAAGTGGAGAAAAAAGTGGAGAAAAAGTGGAGAAAAAGTGGAGAAAAAGTGGAGAAAAAGCGGAGAAAAAAATGGAGAAAAAGTGGAGAAAAAGTGGAGAAAAAGTGGAGAAAAAGTGGAGAAAAAAATGGAGAAAAAGTGGAGAAAAAGTGGAGAAAAAGTGGAGAAAAAAATGGAGAAAAAGTGGAGAAAAAGTGGAGAAAAAGTGGAGAAAAAGTGGAGAAAAAAATGGAGAAAAAGTGGAGAAAAAGTGGAGAAAAAAATGGAGAAAAAGTGGAGAAAAAGTGGAGAAAAAAATGGAGAAAAAGTGGAGAAAAAGTGGAGAAAAAAATGGAGAAAAAGTGGAGAAAAAGTGGAGAAAAAAATGGAGAAAAAGTGGAGAAAAAGTGGAGAAAAAGTGGAGAAAAAGTGGAGAAAAAATGGAGAAAAAAATGGAGAAAAAGTGGAGAAAAAGTGGAGAAAAAAATGGAGAAAAAGTGGAGAAAAAGTGGAGAAAAAGTGGAGAAAAAATGTAGAAAAAAATGTAGAAAAAGTGGAGAAACAAATGTAGAAAAAGTGGAGAAAAAGTGGAAAAAAGTGGAGAAAAAGTGGAGAAAAAAATGGAGAAAAAGTGGAGAAAAAGTGGAGAAAAAGTGGAGAAAAAGTGGAGAAAAAAATGGAGAAAAAGTGGAGAATAAGTAGAGAAAAAGTGGAGAAAAAGTGGAGAAAAAAATGGAGAAAAAGTGCAGAAAAAGTGGAGAAAAAGTGGAGAAAAAGTGGAGAAAAAAATGGAGAAAAAGTGGAGAAAAAGTGGAGAAAAAGTGGAGAATAAGTGGAGAAAAAGTGGAGAAAAAGTGGAGAAAAAAATGGAGAAAAAGTGGAGGAAAAAGTGGAGAAAAAGTGGAGAAAAGTGGAGAAAAAAATGGAGAAAAAGTGGAGAATAAGTGGAGAAAAAGTGGAGAAAAAGTGGAGAAAAAAATGGAGAAAAAGTGCAGAAAAAGTGGAGAAAAAATTGAGAAAATGTGGAGAAAAAGTGGAGAAAAAAATGGAGAAAAAGTGGAGAAAAAGTGGAGAAAAATTGGAGAAAAAGTGGAGAAAAAAATGGAGAAAAAGTGGAGAAAAAGTGGAGAAAAATTGGAGAAAAAGTGGAGAAAAAAATGGAGAAAAAGTGGAGAATAAGTGGAGAATAAGTGGAGAAAAAGTGGAGAAAAAAATGGAGAAAAAGTGGAGAAAAAGTGAAGAAAAAGTGGAGAAAAAGTGGAGAAAAAGTGGAGAAAAAAATGGAGAAAATGTGGAGAAAAAGTTTTAGAAAAAAATGGAGAAAAAGTGGAGAAAAAGTGGAGAAAAAGTGGAGAAAAAAATGGAGAAAAAGTGGAGAAAAAGTGGAGAAAAAGTGGAGAAAAAAATGGAGAAAAAGTCGAGAAAAAGTGGAGAAAAAGTGGAGAAAAAGTGGAGAAAAAAATGGAGAAAAAGTGGAGAAAAAGTGGAGAAAAAGTGGAGAAAAAAGTGGAGAAAAAGTGGAGAAAAAGTGGAGAAAAAGTGGAGAAAAAGCGGAGAAAAAAATGGAGAAAAAGTGGAGAAAAAGTGGAGAAAAAGTGGAGAAAAAGTGGAGAAAAAAATGGAGAAAAAGTGGAGAAAAAGTGGAGAAAAAGTGGAGAAAAAAATGGAGAAAAAGTGGAGAAAAAGTGGAGAAAAAGTGGAGAAAAAGTGGAGAAAAAAATGGAGAAAAAGTGGAGAAAAAGTGGAGAAAAAAATGGAGAAAAAGTGGAGAAAAAGTGGAGAAAAAAATGGAGAAAAAGTGGAGAAAAAGTGGAGAAAAAAAATGGAGAAAAAGTGGAGAAAAAGTGGAGAAAAAAATGGAGAAAAAGTGGAGAAAAAGTGGAGAAAAAGTGGAGAAAAAGTGGAGAAAAAATGGAGAAAAAAATGGAGAAAAAGTGGAGAAAAAGTGGAGAAAAAAATGGAGAAAAAGTGGAGAAAAAGTGGAGAAAAAGTGGAGAAAAAATGTAGAAAAAAATGTAGAAAAAGTGGAGAAACAAATGTAGAAAAAGTGGAGAAAAAGTGGAAAAAAGTGGAGAAAAAGTGGAGAAAAAAATGGAGAAAAAGTGGAGAAAAAGTGGAGAAAAAGTGGAGAAAAAGTGGAGAAAAAAATGGAGAAAAAGTGGAGAATAAGTAGAGAAAAAGTGGAGAAAAAGTGGAGAAAAAAATGGAGAAAAAGTGCAGAAAAAGTGGAGAAAAAGTGGAGAAAAAGTGGAGAAAAAAATGGAGAAAAAGTGGAGAAAAAGTGGAGAAAAAGTGGAGAATAAGTGGAGAAAAAGTGGAGAAAAAGTGGAGAAAAAAATGGAGAAAAAGTGGAGGAAAAAGTGGAGAAAAAGTGGAGAAAAAGTGGAGAAAAAAATGGAGAAAAAGTGGAGAATAAGTGGAGAAAAAGTGGAGAAAAAGTGGAGAAAAAAATGGAGAAAAAGTGCAGAAAAAGTGGAGAAAAATTGAGAAAATGTGGAGAAAAAGTGGAGAAAAAAATGGAGAAAAAGTGGAGAAAAAGTGGAGAAAAATTGGAGAAAAAGTGGAGAAAAAAATGGAGAAAAAGTGGAGAAAAAGTGGAGAAAAATTGGAGAAAAAGTGGAGAAAAAAATGGAGAAAAAGTGGAGAATAAGTGGAGAATAAGTGGAGAAAAAGTGGAGAAAAAAATGGAGAAAAAGTGGAGAAAAAGTGGAGAAAAAGTGGAGAAAAAGTGGAGAAAAAGTGGAGAAAAAAATGGAGAAAATGTGGAGAAAAAGTTTTAGAAAAAAATGGAGAAAAAGTGGAGAAAAAGTGGAGAAAAAAATGGAGAAAAAGTGGAGAAAAAGTGGAGAAAAAGTGGAGAAAAAGTGGAGAAAAAATGGAGAAAAAGTGGAGAAAATAATGGAGAAAAAGTGGAGAAAAAAATGGAGAAAAAGTGGAGAAAAAGTGGAGAAAAAGTGGAGAAAAAAATGGAGAAAAAGTGCAGAAAAAGTGGAGAAAAAGTGGAGAAAAAGTGGAGAAAAAAATGGAGAAAAAGTGGAGAATAAGTGGAGAAAAAGTGGAGGAAAAAAATGGAGAAAAAGTGGAGAAAAAGTGGAGAAAAAGTGGAGAAAAAGTGGAGAAAAAGTGGAGAAAAAAATGGAGAAAAAGTGCAGAAAAAGTGGAGAAAAAATTGAGAAAAAGTGGAGAAAAAGTGGAGAAAAAAATGGAGAAAAAGTGGAGAAAAAGTGGAGAAAAATTGGAGAAAAAGTGGAGAAAAAAATGGAGAAAAAGTGGAGAAAAAGTGGAGAAAAAGTGGAGAAAAAAATTGAGAAAAAGTGGAGAAAAAAATGGAGAAAAAGTGGAGAAAAAAATGGAGAAAAAGTGGAGAAAAAGTGGAGAAAAAGTGGAGAAAAAAATGGAGAAAAAGTGGAGAAAAAGTGGAGAAAAAGTGGAGAAAAAAATGGAGAAAAAGTCGAGAAAAAGTGGAGAAAAAGTGGAGAAAAAGTGGAGAAAAAAATGGAGAAAAAGTGGAGAAAAAGTGGAGAAAAAGTGGAGAAAAAAATGGAGAAAAAGTGGAGAAAAAGTGGAGAAAAAGTGGAGAAAAAAGTGGAGAAAAAAGTGGAGAAAAAGTGGAGAAAAAGTGGAGAAAAAAATGGAGAAAAAGTTGAGAAAAAGTGGAGAAAAAGTGGAGAAAAAGTGGAGAAAAAAATGGAGAAAAAGTGGAGAAAAAGTGGAGAAAAAGTGGAGAAAAAAATGGAGAAAAAGTGGAGAAAAAGTGGAGAAAAAGTGGAGAAAAAGTGGAGAAAAAAATGGAGAAAAAGTGGAGAAAAAGTGGAGAAAAAGTGGAGAAAAAGTGGAGAAAAAAATGGAGAAAAAGTGGAGAATAAGTGGAGAAAAAGTGGAGAAAAAGTGGAGAAAAAAATGGAGAAAAAGTGCAGAAAAAGTGGAGAAAAAATTGAGAAAAAGTGGAGAAAAAGTGGAGAAAAAAATGGAGAAAAAGTGGAGAAAAAGTGGAGAAAAATTGGAGAAAAAGTGGAGAAAAAAATGGAGAAAAAGTAGAGAAAAAGTGGAGAAAAAGTGGAGAAAAAATTGAGAAAAAGTGGAGAAAAAAATGGAGAAAAAGTGGAGAAAAAAATGGAGAAGAAGTGGAGAAAAAGTGGAGAAAAAGTGGAGAAAAAAATGGAGAAAAAGTGGAGAAAAAGTGGAGAAAAAGTGGAGAAAAAAATGGAGAAAAAGTCGAGAAAAAGTGGAGAAAAAGTGGAGAAAAAGTGGAGAAAAAAATGGAGAAAAAGTGGAGAAAAAGTGGAGAAAAAGTGGAGAAAAAAATGGAGAAAAAGTGGAGAAAAAGTGGAGAAAAAGTGGAGAAAAAAGTGGAGAAAAAAGTGGAGAAAAAGTGGAGAAAAAGTGGAGAAAAAAATGGAGAAAAAGTTGAGAAAAAGTGGAGAAAAAGTGGAGAAAAAGTGGAGAAAAAAATGGAGAAAAAGTGGAGAAAAAGTGGAGAAAAAGTGGAGAAAAAAATGGAGAAAAAGTGGAGAAAAAGTGGAGAAAAAGTGGAGAAAAAGTGGAGAAAAAGTGGAGAAAAAAATGGAGAAAATGTGGAGAAAAAGTGGAGAAAAAAATGGAGAAAAAGTGGAGAAAAAGTGGAGAAAAAAATGGAGAAAAAGTGGAGAAAAAGTGGAGAAAAAAATGGAGAAAAAGTGGAGAAAAAGTGGAGAAAAAAAATGGAGAAAAAGTGGAGAAAAAGTGGAGAAAAAAATGGAGAAAAAGTGGAGAAAAAGTGGAGAAAAAGTGGAGAAAAAGTGGAGAAAAAATGGAGAAAAAAATGGAGAAAAAGTGGAGAAAAAGTGGAGAAAAAAATGGAGAAAAAGTGGAGAAAAAGTGGAGAAAAAGTGGAGAAAAAATGTAGAAAAAAATGTAGAAAAAGTGGAGAAACAAATGTAGAAAAAGTGGAGAAAAAGTGGAAAAAAGTGGAGAAAAAGTGGAGAAAAAAATGGAGAAAAAGTGGAGAAAAAGTGGAGAAAAAAATGGAGAAAAAGTGGAGAAAAAGTGGAGAAAAAGTGGAGAAAAAAATGGAGAAAAAGTGGAGAATAAGTGGAGAATAAGTGGAGAAAAAGTGGAGAAAAAAATGGAGAAAAAGTGGAGAAAAAGTGGAAAAAAAGTGGAGAATAAGTGGAGAAAAAGTGGAGAAAAAGTGGAGAAAAAAATGGAGAAAAAGTGGAGAAAAAGTGGAGAAAAAAATGGAGAAAAAGTGGAGAATAAGTGGAGAAAAAGTGGAGAAAAAGTGGAGAAAAAAATGGAGAAAAAGTGCAGAAAAAGTGGAGAAAAAATTGAGAAAAAGTGGAGAAAAAGTGGAGAAAAAAATGGAGAAAAAGTGGAGAAAAAGTGGAGAAAAATTGGAGAAAAAGTGGAGAAAAAAATGGAGAAAAAGTGGAGAAAAAGTGGAGAAAAAGTGGAGAAAAAAATTGAGAAAAAGTGGAGAATAAGTGGAGAAAAAGTGGATAAAAAGTGGTGGAAAAAAATGGAGAAAAAGTGGAGAAAAAGTGGAGAAAAAGTGGAGAAAAAGTGGAGAAAAAAATGGAGAAAAAGTGGAGAAAAAGTGGAGAAAAAGTGGAGAAAAAGTGGAGAAAAAAATGGAGAAAAAGTGGAGAATAAGTAGAGAAAAAGTGGAGAAAAAGTGGAGAAAAAAATGGAGAAAAAGTGCAGAAAAAGTGGAGAAAAAGTGGAGAAAAAGTGGAGAAAAAAATGGAGAAAAAGTGGAGAAAAAGTGGAGAAAAAGTGGAGAATAAGTGGAGAAAAAGTGGAGAAAAAGTGGAGAAAAAAATGGAGAAAAAGTGGAGGAAAAAGTGGAGAAAAAGTGGAGAAAAAGTGGAGAAAAAAATGGAGAAAAAGTGGAGAATAAGTGGAGAAAAAGTGGAGAAAAAGTGGAGAAAAAAATGGAGAAAAAGTGCAGAAAAAGTGGAGAAAAAATTGAGAAAATGTGGAGAAAAAGTGGAGAAAAAAATGGAGAAAAAGTGGAGAAAAAGTGGAGAAAAATTGGAGAAAAAGTGGAGAAAAAAATGGAGAAAAAGTGGAGAAAAAGTGGAGAAAAATTGGAGAAAAAGTGGAGAAAAAAATGGAGAAAAAGTGGAGAATAAGTGGAGAATAAGTGGAGAAAAAGTGGAGAAAAAAATGGAGAAAAAAAAAGTGGAGAAAAAGTGGAGAAAAAGTGGAGAAAAAGTGGAGAAAAAGTGGAGAAAAAATGGAGAAAATGTGGAGAAAAAGTTTTAGAAAAAAATGGAGAAAAAGTGGAGAAAAAGTGGAGAAAAAAATGGAGAAAAAGTGGAGAAAAAAGTGGAGAAAAAGTGGAGAAAAAGTGGAGAAAAAATGGAGAAAAAGTGGAGAAAAAATGGAGAAAAAGTGGAGAAAAAATGGAGAAAAAGTGGAGAAAAAGTGGAGAAAAAAGTGGAGAAAAAAATGGAGAAAAAGTGCAGAAAAAGTGGAGAAAAAGTGGAGAAAAAGTGGAGAAAAAAATGGAGAAAAAGTGGAGAATAAGTGGAGAAAAAGTGGAGGAAAAAAATGGAGAAAAAGTGGAGAAAAAGTGGAGAAAAAGTGGAGAAAAAGTGGAGAAAAAGTGGAGAAAAAGTGGAGGAAAAAAATGGAGAAAAAGTGGAGAAAAAGTGGAGAAAAGTGGAGAAAAAGTGGAGAAAAAAATGGAGAAAAAGTGGAGAAAAAGTGGAGAAAAAAATGGAGAAAAAGTGGAGAAAAAGTGGAGAAAAAGTGGAGAAAAAAATGGAGAAAAAGTGGAGAATAAGTGGAGAATAAGTGGAGAATAAGTGGAGAAAAAGTGGAGAAAAAAATGGAGAAAAAGTGGAGAAAAAGTGGAAAAAAAGTGGAGAATAAGTGGAGAAAAAGTGGAGAAAAAGTGGAGAAAAAAATGGAGAAAAAGTGGAGAAAAAGTGGAAAAAAAGTGGAGAATAAGTGGAGAAAAAGTGGAGAAAAAGTGGAGAAAAAAATGGAGAAAAAGTGGAGAAAAAGTGGAGAAAAAGTGGAGAAAAAAATGGAGAAAAAGTGGAGAATAAGTGGAGAAAAAGTGGAGAAAAAGTGGAGAAAAAAATGGAGAAAAAGTGCAGAAAAAGTGGAGAAAAAATTGAGAAAAAGTGGAGAAAAAGTGGAGAAAAAAATGGAGAAAAAGTGGAGAAAAAGTGGAGAAAAATTGGAGAAAAAGTGGAGAAAAAAATGGAGAAAAAGTGGAGAAAAAGTGGAGAAAAAGTGGAGAAAAAATTGAGAAAAAGTGGAGAAAAAAATGGAGAAAAAGTGGAGAAAAAAATGGAGAAAAAGTGGAGAAAAAGTGGAGAAAAAGTGGAGAAAAAAATGGAGAAAAAGTGGAGAAAAAGTGGAGAAAAAGTGGAGAAAAAAATGGAGAAAAAGTCGAGAAAAAGTGGAGAAAAAGTGGAGAAAAAGTGGAGAAAAAAATGGAGAAAAAGTGGAGAAAAAGTGGAGAAAAAGTGGAGAAAAAAATGGAGAAAAAGTGGAGAAAAAGTGGAGAAAAAGTGGAGAAAAAAGTGGAGAAAAAGTGGAGAAAAAGTGGAGAAAAAAATGGAGAAAAAGTTGAGAAAAAGTGGAGAAAAAGTGGAGAAAAAGTGGAGAAAAAAATGGAGAAAAAGTGGAGAAAAAGTGGAGAAAAAGTGGAGAAAAAAATGGAGAAAAAGTGGAGAAAAAGTGGAGAAAAAGTGGAGAAAAAGTGGAGAAAAAGTGGAGAAAAAAATGGAGAAAAAGTGGAGAAAAAGTGGAGAAAAAGTGGAGAAAAAGTGGAGAAAAAAATGGAGAAAAAGTGGAGAATAAGTGGAGAAAAAGTGGAGAAAAAGTGGAGAAAAAAATGGAGAAAAAGTGCAGAAAAAGTGGAGAAAAAATTGAGAAAAAGTGGAGAAAAAGTGGAGAAAAAAATGGAGAAAAAGTGGAGAAAAAGTGGAGAAAAATTGGAGAAAAAGTGGAGAAAAAAATGGAGAAAAAGTGGAGAAAAAGTGGAGAAAAAGTGGAGAAAAAATTGAGAAAAAGTGGAGAAAAAAATGGAGAAAAAGTGGAGAAAAAAATGGAGAAAAAGTGGAGAAAAAGTGGAGAAAAAGTGGAGAAAAAATGGAGAAAAAGTGGAGAAAAAGTGGAGAAAAAGTGGAGAAAAAAATGGAGAAAAAGTCGAGAAAAAGTGGAGAAAAAGTGGAGAAAAAGTGGAGAAAAAAATGGAGAAAAAGTGGAGAAAAAGTGGAGAAAAAGTGGAGAAAAAAATGGAGAAAAAGTGGAGAAAAAGTGGAGAAAAAGTGGAGAAAAAAGTGGAGAAAAAGTGGAGAAAAAGTGGAGAAAAAGTGGAGAAAAAATGTAGAAAAAAATGTAGAAAAAGTGGAGAACAAATGTAGAAAAAGTGGAGAAAAAGTGGAAAAAAGTGGAGAAAAAGTGGAGAAAAAAATGGAGAAAAAGTGGAGAAAAAGTGGAGAAAAAAATGGAGAAAAAGTGGAGAAAAAAGTGGAGAAAAAGTGGAGAAAAGTGGAGAAACAAATGTAGAAAAAGTGGAGAAAAAGTGGAAAAAAGTGGAGAAAAAGTGGAGAAAAAAATGGAGAAAAAGTGGAGAAAAAGTGGAGAAAAAAATGGAGAAAAAGTGGAGAAAAAGTGGAGAAAAAGTGGAGAAAAAAATGGAGAAAAAGTGGAGAATAAGTGGAGAATAAGTGGAGAAAAAGTGGAGAAAAAAATGGAGAAAAAGTGGAGAAAAAGTGGAAAAAAAGTGGAGAATAAGTGGAGAAAAAGTGGAGAAAAAGTGGAGAAAAAAATGGAGAAAAAGTGGAGAAAAAGTGGAGAAAAAGTGGAGAAAAAGTGGAGAAAAAAATGGAGAAAAAGTGGAGAATAAGTGGAGAAAAAGTGGAGAAAAAGTGGAGAAAAAAATGGAGAAAAAGTGCAGAAAAAGTGGAGAAAAAATTGAGAAAAAGTGGAGAAAAAGTGGAGAAAAAAATGGAGAAAAAGTGGAGAAAAAGTGGAGAAAAATTGGAGAAAAAGTGGAGAAAAAAATGGAGAAAAAGTGGAGAAAAAGTGGAGAAAAAGTGGAGAAAAAAATGGAGAAAAAGTGGAGAATAAGTGGAGAAAAAGTGGATAAAAAGTGGAGGAAAAAAATGGAGAAAAAGTGGAGAAAAAGTGGAGAAAAAGTGGAGAAAAAGTGGAGAAAAAAATGGAGAAAAAGTGGAGAAAAAGTGGAGAAAAAGTGGAGAAAAAGTGGAGAAAAAGTGGAGAAAAAAATGGAGAAAAAGTGGAGAATAAGTAGAGAAAAAGTGGAGAAAAAGTGGAGAAAAAAATGGAGAAAAAGTGCAGAAAAAGTGGAGAAAAAGTGGAGAAAAAGTGGAGAAAAAAATGGAGAAAAAGTGGAGAAAAAGTGGAGAAAAAGTGGAGAATAAGTGGAGAAAAAGTGGAGAAAAAGTGGAGAAAAAATGGAGAAAAAGTGGAGGAAAAAGTGGAGAAAAAGTGGAGAAAAAGTGGAGAAAAAAATGGAGAAAAAGTGGAGAATAAGTGGAGAAAAAGTGGAGAAAAAGTGGAGAAAAAAATGGAGAAAAAGTGCAGAAAAAGTGGAGAAAAAATTGAGAAAATGTGGAGAAAAAGTGGAGAAAAAAATGGAGAAAAAGTGGAGAAAAAGTGGAGAAAAATTGGAGAAAAAGTGGAGAAAAAAATGGAGAAAAAGTGGAGAAAAAGTGGAATAAAAAATTGGAGAAAAAGTGGAGAAAAAAATGGAGAAAAAGTGGAGAAAAAGTGGAGAAAAAGTGGAGAAAAAGTGGAGAAAAAGTGGAGAAAAAAATGGAGAAAATGTGGAGAAAAAGTTTTAGAAAAAATGGAGAAAAAGTGGAGAAAAAGTGGAGAAAAAAATGGAGAAAAAGTGGAGAAAAAGTGGAGAAAAAGTGGAGAAAAAGTGGAGAAAAAATGGAGAAAAAGTGGAGAAAAAAATGGAGAAAAAGTGGAGAAAAAAATGGAGAAAAAGTGGAGAAAAAGTGGAGAAAAAGTGGAGAAAAAAATGGAGAAAAAGTGCAGAAAAAGTGGAGAAAAAGTGGAGAAAAAGTGGAGAAAAAAATGGAGAAAAAGTGGAGAATAAGTGGAGAAAAAGTGGAGGAAAAAAATGGAGAAAAAGTGGAGAAAAAGTGGAGAAAAAGTGGAGAAAAAGTGGAGAAAAAGTGGAGGAAAAAAATGGAGAAAAAGTGGAGAAAAAGTGGAGAAAAAGTGGAGAAAAAGTGGAGAAAAAATGGAGAAAAAGTGGAGAAAAAGTGGAGAAAAAATGGAGAAAAAGTGGAGAAAAAGTGGAGAAAAAGTGGAGAAAAAAATGGAGAAAAAGTGGAGAATAAGTGGAGAATAAGTGGAGAATAAGTGGAGAAAAAGTGGAGAAAAAAATGGAGAAAAAGTGGAGAAAAAGTGGAGAAAAAGTGGAGAATAAGTGGAGAAAAAGTGGAGAAAAAGTGGAGAAAAAAATGGAGAAAAAGTGCAGAAAAAGTGGAGAAAAAATTGAGAAAAAGTGGAGAAAAAGTGGAGAAAAAAATGGAGAAAAAGTGGAGAAAAAGTGGAGAAAAATTGGAGAAAAAGTGGAGAAAAAAATGGAGAAAAAGTGGAGAAAAAGTGGAGAAAAAGTGGAAAAAAAAATAGAGAAAAAGTGGAGAAAAAGTGGAGAAAAAGTGGAGAAAAAAATGGAGAAAAAGTGGAGAAAAAGTGGAGAAAAAGTGGAGAAAAAAATGGAGAAAAAGTGGAGAAAAAGTGGAGAAAAAGTGGAGAAAAAAATGGAGAAAAAGTCGAGAAAAAGTGGAGAAAAAGTGGAGAAAAAGTGGAGAAAAAAATGGAGAAAAAGTGGAGAAAAAGTGGAGAAAAAGTGGAGAAAAAAATGGAGAAAAAGTGGAGAAAAAGTGGAGAAAAAGTGGAGAAAAAAGTGGAGAAAAAGTGGAGAAAAAGTGGAGAAAAAAATGGAGAAAAAGTGGAGAAAAAGTGGAGAAAAAGTGGAGAAAAAGTGGAGAAAAAAATGGAGAAAAAGTGGGGAAAAAGTGGAGAAAAAGTGGAGAAAAAAATGGAGAAAAAGTGGAGAAAAAGTGGAGAAAAAGTGGAGAAAAAGTGGAGAAAAAAATGGAGAAAAAGTGGAGAAAAAGTGGAGAAAAAGTGGAGAAAAAAATGGAGAAAATGTGGAGAAAAAGTGGAGAAAAAAATGGAGAAAAAGTGGAGAAAAAGTGGAGAAAAAAATGGAGAAAAAGTGGAGAAAAAGTGGAGAAAAAAAATGGAGAAAAAGTGGAGAAAAAGTGGAGAAAAAAATGGAGAAAAAGTGGAGAAAAAGTGGAGAAAAAGTGGAGAAAAAGTGGAGAAAAAATGGAGAAAAAAATGGAGAAAAAGTGGAGAAAAAGTGGAGAAAAAAATGGAGAAAAAGTGGAGAAAAAGTGGAGAAAAAGTGGAGAAAAAATGTAGAAAAAAATGTAGAAAAAGTGGAGAAACAAATGTAGAAAAAGTGGAGAAAAAGTGGAAAAAAGTGGAGAAAAAGTGGAGAAAAAAATGGAGAAAAAGTGGAGAAAAAGTGGAGAAAAAGTGGAGAAAAAGTGGAGAAAAAATGGAGAAAAAAATGGAGAAAAAGTGGAGAAAAAGTGGAGAAAAAGTGGAGAAAAAGTGGAGAAAAAAATGGAGAAAAAGTGGAGAAAAAGTGGAGAAAAAGTGGAGAAAAAGTGGAGAAAAAATGGAGAAAAAAATGGAGAAAAAGTGGAGAAAAAGTGGAGAAAAAAATGGAGAAAAAGTGGAGAAAAAGTGGAGAAAAAGTGGAGAAAAAATGTAGAAAAAAATGTAGAAAAAGTGGAGAAACAAATGTAGAAAAAGTGGAGAAAAAGTGGAAAAAAGTGGAGAAAAAGTGGAGAAAAAAATGGAGAAAAAGTGGAGAAAAAGTGGAGAAAAAAATGGAGAAAAAGTGGAGAAAAAGTGGAGAAAAAGTGGAGAAAAAAATGGAGAAAAAGTGGAGAATAAGTGGAGAATAAGTGGAGAAAAAGTGGAGAAAAAAATGGAGAAAAAGTGGAGAAAAAGTGGAAAAAAAGTGGAGAATAAGTGGAGAAAAAGTGGAGAAAAAGTGGAGAAAAAAATGGAGAAAAAGTGGAGAAAAAGTGGAGAAAAAGTGGAGAAAAAAATGGAGAAAAAGTGGAGAATAAGTGGAGAAAAAGTGGAGAAAAAGTGGAGAAAAAAATGGAGAAAAAGTGGAGAAAAAATTGAGAAAAAGTGGAGAAAAAGTGGAGAAAAAAATGGAGAAAAAGTGGAGAAAAAGTGGAGAAAAATTGGAGAAAAGTGGAGAAAAAAATGGAGAAAAAGTGGAGAAAAAGTGGAGAAAAAGTGGAGAAAAAAATGGAGAAAAAGTGGAGAATAAGTGGAGAAAAAGTGGAGGAAAAAAATGGAGAAAAAGTGGAGAAAAAGTGGAGAAAAAGTGGAGAAAAAGTGGAGAAAAAAATGGAGAAAAAGTGGAGAAAAAGTGGAGAAAAAGTGGAGGAAAAAAATGGAGAAAAAGTGGAGAAAAAGTGGAGAAAAAGTGGAGAAAAAGTGGAGAAAAAAATGGAGAAAAAGTGGAGAAAAAGTGGAGAAAAAAATGGAGAAAAAGTGGAGAAAAAGTGGAGAAAAAGTGGAGAAAAAAATGGAGAAAAAGTGGAGAATAAGTGGAGAATAAGTGGAGAAAAAGTGGAGAAAAAAATGGAGAAAAAGTGGAGAAAAAGTGGAGAAAAAGTGGAGAAAAAGTGGAGAAAAAAATGGAGAAAATGTGGAGAAAAAGTGGAGAAAAAATGGAGAAAAAGTGGAGAAAAAGTGGAGAAAAAAATGGAGAAAAAGTGGAGAAAAAGTGGAGAAAAAGTGGAGAAAAAGTGGAGAAAAAATGGAGAAAAAGTGGAGAAAAAAATGGAGAAAAAGTGGAGAAAAAAATGGAGAAAAAGTGGAGAAAAAGTGGAGAAAAAGTGGAGAAAAAAATGGAGAAAAAGTGGAGAAAAAGGGAGAAAAAAATGGAGAAAAAGTGGAGAATAAGTGGAGAATAAGTGGAGAAAAAAAGGAGAAAAAATGGAGAAAAAGTGGAGAAAAAGTGGAGAAAAAATGGAGAAAAAGTGGAGAAAAAAATGGAGAAAAAGTGGAGAAAAAGTGGAGAAAAAGTGGAGAAAAAGTGGAGAAAAAAATGGAGAAAAAGTGGAGAAAAAGTGGAGAAAATGTGGAGAAAAAAATGGAGAAAAAGTGGAGAAAAAGTGGAGAAAAAAATGGAGAAAAAGTGGAGAAAAAGTGGAGAAAAAGTGGAGAAAAAGTGGAGAAAAAAGTGGAGAAAAAGTGGAGAAAAAGTGGAGAAAAAGTGGAGAAAAAAATGGAGAAAAAGAGGAGAAAAAGTGGAGAAAAAGTGGAAAAAAAAATAGAGAAAAAGTGGAGAAAAAGTGGAGAAAAAGTGGAGAAAAAAATGGAGAAAAAGTGGAGAAAAAGTGGAGAAAAAGTGGAGAAAAAAGTGGAGAAAAAGTGGAGAAAAAGTGGAGAAAAAGTGGAGAAAAAATGGAGAAAAAGTGGAGAAAAAGTGGAGAAAAAGTGGAGAAAAAGTGGAGAAAAAAATGGAGAAAAAGTGGAGAAAAAGTGGAGAAAAAGTGGAGAAAAAAATGGAGAAAAAGTGGAGAAAAAGTGGAGAAAAAGTGGAGAAAAAGTGGAGAAAAAAATGGAGAAAAAGTGGAGAAAAAGTGGAGAAAAATTGGAGAAAAAGTGGAGAAAAAAATGGAGAAAAAGTGGAGAAAAAGTGGAGAAAAAGTGGAGAAAAAATTGAGAAAAAGTGGAGAAAAAAATGGAGAAAAAGTGGAGAAAAAAATGGAGAAAAAGTGGAGAAAAAGTGGAGAAAAATTGGAGAAAAAGTGGAGAAAAAAATGGAGAAAAAGTGGAGAAAAAGTGGAGAAAAAGTGGAGAAAAAATTGAGAAAAAGTGGAGAAAAAAATGGAGAAAAAGTGGAGAAAAAAATGGAGAAAAAGTGGAGAAAAAGTGGAGAAAAAGTGGAGAAAAAAATGGAGAAAAAGTGGAGAAAAAGTGGAGAAAAAGTGGAGAAAAAAATGGAGAAAAAGTCGAGAAAAAGTGGAGAAAAAGTGGAGAAAAAGTGGAGAAAAAAATGGAGAAAAAGTGGAGAAAAAGTGGAGAAAAAGTGGAGAAAAAAATGGAGAAAAAGTGGAGAAAAAGTGGAGAAAAAGTGGAGAAAAAAGTGGAGAAAAAAGTGGAGAAAAAGTGGAGAAAAAGTGGAGAAAAAATGTAGAAAAAAATGTAGAAAAAGTGGAGAAACAAATGTAGAAAAAGTGGAGAAAAAGTGGAAAAAAGTGGAGAAAAAGTGGAGAAAAAAATGGAGAAAAAGTGGAGAAAAAGTGGAGAAAAAAATGGAGAAAAAGTGGAGAAAAAAGTGGAGAAAAAGTGGAGAAAAAGTGGAGAAACAAATGTAGAAAAAGTGGAGAAAAAGTGGAAAAAAGTGGAGAAAAAGTGGAGAAAAAAATGGAGAAAAAGTGGAGAAAAAGTGGAGAAAAAAATGGAGAAAAAGTGGAGAAAAAGTGGAGAAAAAGTGGAGAAAAAAATGGAGAAAAAGTGGAGAATAAGTGGAGAATAAGTGGAGAAAAAGTGGAGAAAAAAATGGAGAAAAGTGGAGAAAAAGTGGAAAAAAAGTGGAGAATAAGTGGAGAAAAAGTGGAGAAAAAGTGGAGAAAAAATGGAGAAAAAGTGGAGAAAAAGTGGAGAAAAAGTGGAGAAAAAGTGGAGAAAAAAATGGAGAAAAAGTGGAGAATAAGTGGAGAAAAAGTGGAGAAAAAGTGGAGAAAAAAATGGAGAAAAAGTGCAGAAAAAGTGGAGAAAAAATTGAGAAAAAGTGGAGAAAAAGTGGAGAAAAAAATGGAGAAAAAGTGGAGAAAAAGTGGAGAAAAATTGGAGAAAAAGTGGAGAAAAAAATGGAGAAAAAGTGGAGAAAAAGTGGAGAAAAAGTGGAGAATAAGTGGAGAAAAAGTGGAGAAAAAGTGGAGAAAAAAATGGAGAAAAAGTGCAGAAAAAGTGGAGAAAAAGTGGAGAAAAAGTGGAGAAAAAGTGGAGAAAAAAATGGAGAAAAAGTGGAGAAAAAGTGGAGAAAAATTGGAGAAAAAGTGGAGAAAAAAATGGAGAAAAAGTGGAGAAAAAGTGGAGAAAAAGTGGAGAAAAAATTGAGAAAAAGTGGAGAAAAAAAATGGAGAAAAAGTGGAGAAAAAAATGGAGAAAAAGTGGAGAAAAAGTGGAGAAAAATTGGAGAAAAAGTGGAGAAAAAAATGGAGAAAAAGTGGAGAAAAAGTGGAGAAAAAGTGGAGAAAAAATTGAGAAAAAGTGGAGAAAAAAATGGAGAAAAAGTGGAGAAAAAAATGGAGAAAAAGTGGAGAAAAAGTGGAGAAAAAGTGGAGAAAAAAATGGAGAAAAAGTGGAGAAAAAGTGGAGAAAAAGTGGAGAAAAAAATGGAGAAAAAGTCGAGAAAAAGTGGAGAAAAAGTGGAGAAAAAGTGGAGAAAAAATGGAGAAAAAGTGGAGAAAAAGTGGAGAAAAAGTGGAGAAAAAAATGGAGAAAAAGTGGAGAAAAAGTGGAGAAAAAGTGGAGAAAAAAGTGGAGAAAAAAGTGGAGAAAAAGTGGAGAAAAAGTGGAGAAAAAATGTAGAAAAAAATGTAGAAAAAGTGGAGAAACAAATGTAGAAAAAGTGGAGAAAAAGTGGAAAAAAGTGGAGAAAAAGTGGAGAAAAAAATGGAGAAAAAGTGGAGAAAAAGTGGAGAAAAAATGGAGAAAAAGTGGAGAAAAAAGTGGAGAAAAAGTGGAGAAAAAGTGGAGAAACAAATGTAGAAAAAGTGGAGAAAAAGTGGAAAAAAGTGGAGAAAAAGTGGAGAAAAAAATGGAGAAAAAGTGGAGAAAAAGTGGAGAAAAAAATGGAGAAAAAGTGGAGAAAAAGTGGAGAAAAAGTGGAGAAAAAAATGGAGAAAAAGTGGAGAATAAGTGGAGAATAAGTGGAGAAAAAGTGGAGAAAAAAATGGAGAAAAAGTGGAGAAAAAGTGGAAAAAAAGTGGAGAATAAGTGGAGAAAAAGTGGAGAAAAAAGTGGAGAAAAAAATGGAGAAAAAGTGGAGAAAAAGTGGAGAAAAAGTGGAGAAAAAGTGGAGAAAAAAATGGAGAAAAAGTGGAGAATAAGTGGAGAAAAAGTGGAGAAAAAGTGGAGAAAAAAATGGAGAAAAAGTGCAGAAAAAGTGGAGAAAAAATTGAGAAAAAGTGGAGAAAAAGTGGAGAAAAAAATGGAGAAAAAGTGGAGAAAAAGTGGAGAAAAATTGGAGAAAAAGTGGAGAAAAAAATGGAGAAAAAGTGGAGAAAAAGTGGAGAAAAAGTGGAGAAAAAAATGGAGAAAAAGTGGAGAATAAGTGGAGAAAAAGTGGATAAAAAGTGGAGGAAAAAAATGGAGAAAAAGTGGAGAAAAAGTGGAGAAAAAGTGGAGAAAAAGTGGAGAAAAAATGGAGAAAAAGTGGAGAAAAAGTGGAGAAAAAGTGGAGAAAAAGTGGAGAAAAAAATGGAGAAAAAGTGGAGAATAAGTAGAGAAAAAGTGGAGAAAAAGTGGAGAAAAAAATGGAGAAAAAGTGCAGAAAAAGTGGAGAAAAAGTGGAGAAAAAGTGGAGAAAAAAATGGAGAAAAAGTGGAGAAAAAGTGGAGAAAAAGTGGAGAATAAGTGGAGAAAAAGTGGAGAAAAAGTGGAGAAAAAAATGGAGAAAAAGTGGAGGAAAAAGTGGAGAAAAAGTGGAGAAAAAGTGGAGAAAAAAATGGAGAAAAAGTGGAGAATAAGTGGAGAAAAAGTGGAGAATAAGTGGAGAAAAAGTGGAGAAAAAGTGGAGAAAAAAATGGAGAAAAAGTGGAGGAAAAAGTGGAGAAAAAGTGGAGAAAAAGTGGAGAAAAAAATGGAGAAAAAGTGGAGAATAAGTGGAGAAAAAGTGGAGAAAAAGTGGAGAAAAAAATGGAGAAAAAGTGCAGAAAAAGTGGAGAAAAAATTGAGAAAATGTGGAGAAAAAGTGGAGAAAAAAATGGAGAAAAAGTGGAGAAAAAGTGGAGAAAAATTGGAGAAAAAGTGGAGAAAAAAATGGAGAAAAAGTGGAGAAAAAGTGGAATAAAAAATTGGAGAAAAAGTGGAGAAAAAAATGGAGAAAAAGTGGAGAAAAAGTGGAGAAAAAGTGGAGAAAAAGTGGAGAAAAAGTGGAGAAAAAAATGGAGAAAATGTGGAGAAAAGTTTAGAAAAAAATGGAGAAAAAGTGGAGAAAAAGTGGAGAAAAAAATGGAGAAAAAGTGGAGAAAAAGTGGAGAAAAAGTGGAGAAAAAATGGAGAAAAAGTGGAGAAAAAATGGAGAAAAAGTGGAGAAAAAAATGGAGAAAAAGTGGAGAAAAAGTGGAGAAAAAGTGGAGAAAAAAATGGAGAAAAAGTGCAGAAAAAGTGGAGAAAAAGTGGAGAAAAAGTGGAGAAAAAAATGGAGAAAAAGTGGAGAATAAGTGGAGAAAAAGTGGAGGAAAAAAATGGAGAAAAAGTGGAGAAAAAGTGGAGAAAAAGTGGAGAAAAAGTGGAGAAAAAGTGGAGGAAAAAAATGGAGAAAAAGTGGAGAAAAAGTGAGAAAAAGTGGAGAAAAAGTGGAGAAAAAAATGGAGAAAAAGTGGAGAAAAAGTGGAGAAAAAAATGGAGAAAAAGTGGAGAAAAAGTGGAGAAAAAGTGGAGAAAAAAATGGAGAAAAAGTGGAGAATAAGTGGAGAATAAGTGGAGAATAGTGGAGAAAAAGTGGAGAAAAAATGGAGAAAAAGTGGAGAAAAAGTGGAGAAAAAGTGGAGAATAAGTGGAGAAAAAGTGGAGAAAAAGTGGAGAAAAAAATGGAGAAAAAGTGCAGAAAAAAGTGGAGAAAAAATTGAGAAAAAGTGGAGAAAAAGTGAGAAAAAAATGGAGAAAAAAGTGGAGAAGAAAAAGTGGAGAAAAATTGGAGAAAAAGTGGAGAAAAAAATGGAGAAAAAGTGGAGAAAAAGTGGAGAAAAAGTGGAAAAAAAAATAGAGAAAAAGTGGAGAAAAAGTGGAGAAAAAGTGGAGAAAAAAATGGAGAAAAAGTGGAGAAAAAGTGGAGAAAAAGTGGAGAAAAAAATGGAGAAAAAGTGGAGAAAAAGTGGAGAAAAAGTGGAGAAAAAAATGGAGAAAAAGTCGAGAAAAAGTGGAGAAAAAGTGGAGAAAAAGTGGAGAAAAAAATGGAGAAAAAGTGGAGAAAAAGTGGAGAAAAAGTGGAGAAAAAAATGGAGAAAAAGTGGAGAAAA